>NC_086450.1:324289971-324616399 GCF_028390025.1 Pseudophryne corroboree | reverse complement strand
GAGCTGCGTCCTAGCATCCACGGTGCCGCGCAATCCGTCCGTAAAAGAGGCAAGGAAATCTCCATCCTACAATCCTACGATGCAGATCCCTGGGCTGGCCTCTTTCCACCCCCTAAACGGAGCCCATTGCCATCCCTGAAACGGCATCAGACTGTCTGATTCCTGCCTGTGTCCAATGCCACAGGACCCAAAAATCAGTACTTGAATTACCCCCTTTATGTCACTATACAAACAACCAATCTTCAGATAAGAGCTGTCCTTTGCAATCAGCAACGGTCCCTGGATTTCCGTGTTTAATACCTGGAAATCCGTCTGCGTATGCGCAGAAGAATGTGGGGATACTGGGATCCCTCACAGCTAGGAGTGCGGAATGAAGCCCATAGGCTTCTATAGGGTAACGCCCTCAATAGCTGGTATTACCCTCTGTATCGGAGCCATGGCCTCCAGGGCTTAGTATATTTGGAAATGTAGTAAAACCCTGAAACAGGGTTTTTACCACTTTTTTGCTTTAGCACATCCCATCCATGGTGACATACAATACTAACTTAATTACAAATTAGCTTACAGTACATACTGTACATGGCACATTAAGAGACACACAGTCATATGCCCAATTGTATACTATTTAATAATACAGGTACACTGTTATACTACATATTCAGTCTTGAAGTGTAAGTATTGAAAGTAAATGTAGCAATAAATCCAGTTTCCTCTGAAATGACTGCAGTTGTATATTGGGGGTCATTCTGAGTTGATCACTCGCTAGCTACTTTTTGCAGCCGTGCAAACGCATAGTCACCGCCCACTGGGGAGTGTATGGGGGTTATTCTGACCTGATCGCACACTGCCGTTTTTCGCAGCGCAGTGATCAGGTCACTACTACGCATGCGTATGAACCGCAATGCGTAGGCGTGTCGTACTGGTACAAAGCTACTCAGAAACTACTTAGAAATTGCACAAACTATTTTTATACTGCTCGGCTGCACATGCGATCGCACCCTTGCACAGCAAATATACACTCCCCAGTAGGTGGTGACTATGCATTTGCATGGCTGCAAAAAGTAGCTAGCGAGCGATCAACTCGGAATGACCCCCTATATTTGCTGTGCAAGGGTGCGAAGACATGTGCAGCCGAGCGGTACAAAAATAGTTTGTGCAGTTTCTGAGCAGCTCAGAACTTACTCAGCCCTTGCGATCACTTCAGCCTGTCCGGTCGCGGAATTGACGTCAGACACCCGCCCTGCAAACGCTTGGACCAACCTGCGTTTTTCCAACCACTCCCAGAAAACAGTCAATTGACACCCATAAACGCCCTTTTCCTGTCAATCTACTTGCGATCGGCTGTGCGAATGGATTCTTTGTTAAATCCATCGCTCAGCAACGATCCGCTTTGTACCCGTATGACGCGCCTGCGCATTGCGGTGCATGTGCAGAAGTGACCTGATTGCTGCGCTACAAAAAATGGCAGCGTGTGATCAGGTCGGAATGGCCCCCATTGTCCCTTTTCACATGTCCGTGGGACACTAATAAGCACTATTGTTCTATGTCATCATAGTATATGACCCATTTAAGGGCTTGAATCAGAGATGTACAGTACATAAACCCAAGGGTTCACGTATATCTCCGATGTTTGTGGGTCTGCGCATGCAAAGGACGCGTTCTGCGCATGTGCATAACTAATCCTGCGCAATTGCTTGCAGTCCCCTCTTAGCCACAGCACAATTGACAAGCTGCTGCATTTGGGAGCGAAGCAGGGGCTGCGACAGGGACTGCTTTAGCAAAACAGGGGTTTGCCAGGGCCGGGATCTGCATGTTTGGACATAGATTTCCTGTCCCCGACAGAGCAGTTTTGGAGGCCAGTGTGAGAAAGCTGAGGCTTGAGACCATCGGGACCAATAGTCGCAATGGTAATCGGAAGTTGCGTCTTTGGAACACAGCACTCGCACCAGCACTGCATGCAGGAAGCTTTTTTCCTACAGATAACTTCTGCTGCAGAAGGTATCACTACCAAAGACACAGCAGCAATACTCAATGCATCCAACCCTGAATCAGGCCCTTGGGCCCAAATGTATTAAGCCTTAAAAATGAAAAAGTGGAGATGGATAAAGGGGGAGATGTACTAAGCAGTCAAAAGAGTGGAGAAGTGAGTCAGACGTTGCCCAACTTCTCCACTGGCTCAGTTCTCCACTCTTTTCAATGCTTAGTACATCTCCACCAAAGAGTGATATAGGAAGCTGATTGGCTGGTCATAACTGCTATGTTACAGGCTGTGGTTGAAAAATGACAGTTAGGAGCTGGTTGGCTGGTACTTTATCACTCTTTGGGGGAGATGCCTTGAAAAGTGATAAAATGGAGAGAGATAAAGCACCAGCCAATCTGCTCCTAACTGCCATGTCACAGGCTGTGCAAAGACACTCGGGCTGTGTAGTGATTGCTTCTGTGTGGATGCTGCTGAGCTACGTACTCGTGAGATAAAGACATCATCATCAAGGGCAAAGACTGGAAGGAGGGGCATGCAACAGACATGCTGAATAGTCTGGCTGGTCTTGGCCGCGTGTTGTGGCGCAACTAGCAGCGATGTACAGTGAGGTGAGGCAGAACCTTTCCTACATGTTCCTACAGGCTCCTCTCCCCTATAACCCGCCTCCATGATCAGGCAGGTCAGTTTTTTTGTTGGTGCCAGCCTTAAGCTGGGATGCACCTTTACAGGGGGCTCCTATGCTTTCAATTCTAAACATTTTTTTTTTCTTTTCTGAGCTTATCAGTACTGTACGTCAACATACTTCAGCGTTACTGTTCCATCACCCCCACCCCCTGGCACTAAAACTCCTGTGCGGCTGATGCCAAGACAGGTACTTGCGGCATAGGCCGCACACTGCCTCTAGCACCACTCACTATGGGGACCCCAGGACTGCCTGGCTGGCATATGGGGGCAGGTAAGACGGTCCCATCTTAAAGGACCCGCAATTAAATTGCAGTCCGCCTCATGTCCCAGGAGACGGGCCACGGCGCTGGCGTGGACACTGGCTCTGGTCAGGGATTCCTCTAGCCCACCAGGGCATATAAGGCACAGGTTTTAGTGTATACACTAAATGTATAAAGGCCTTTAGTACCTGGGGTGGCAGACCAGTAAGGGGAGGTGTCGCTTAACCTGTAGCCTCTCCCCCAGCTTTGAGTGTCAGTGTACTGCAGATTTCCCGTCATGAAGCTGTAAACAACACTCCCTCCTTCCCTCAAAGACCGGGGCAGCCATCTTCAGCATGCAGTAAGCAAGGTCTCAGGGAACGCTGGGCTCAGTCTCCCTGTAAAAACGTCTCCAAGGAGCCAGGTTTTTACAAACACTTATATCCCATTTGCTTTCAAAAACAGGATGAGTAGTTGATTCGAGTGCGCATTGCATTTATATTATTGTATATTTTGGAAAAAAAGGGGGGATAAGGGTATCTGCGACTAACAGTGTCTAATATATTGATATAAAAAATGAAGAATATTACAAGATACGGTTTATATATAAAAAACACAATATTTATTTATACAGTCTAAAACATGATGTGGGGTAAAAAAAGTCTGAAGGACGAAACGCGTTGGGTGTACCTCTACTGACTCTCCATTTCTACAGATAAGCACTACTTTTTTATCTTTGAAATATTTACTATCATTTTTATATATTTTTCTTCATAAGTTTTTATTCCAGGTTCTAGCTAAATTATACATTTTTATTCAGTCATTTCTTGAATTTTTGTATTTTTAAAAAAGCTTTTACTCTCCATACATTTTTTTACCCCACATCATGTTTTAGACTGTATAAATAAATATTGTGTTTTTTATATATAAACCGTATCTTGTAATATTCTTCATTTTTTATATCAATATATTAGACACTGTTAGTCGCAGATACCCTTATCCCCCCTTTTTTTCCAAAATTTTAAATTCTAAAGGCAGCTTATCCCTGCCAAATTTTTAGGGGCCAGCTGACACCTTATATCTATAAAGGAGTGTCTTTTTTATTAAAATATTTCATTTTTTTATTGATCTACTCACACGCACCTGTGGCGCCATACCCCCACTGCTCAATCTCATTATTGTATATTTATCTGCATTGTATGTGACTTGTGCAAGTTCTGCACATCCATGTTGGCCCAGCGGTGACTAATCTGCTCTTAATGACTGCAGCGGTTCCAGGTCATAGGATTGTCAGTTCCAGCAGAGTCTTCTGATGAGTACACTGACCATGTCAGTAGCCCTAATACCTACCCCTAAACCTCCTTCTAGTGTCTAGCCTAACCCTCCCCTTAGCGCTTAACCCTAAATCTCTCATCCTGCAGCCTCACCGTAATGTTAACACTTTAACAATATTGATATCATAACTGTTGACATTGTGGTGTCGACAACATTGTTATTGTAGACCTTTTGACTGCATCCCAAACATTGCACTATATTTCCCAGTGTTATTAATCAGTTTCTCCTTGTCCAGAATGCTTATGATGTCAGACATAGTACCCGGATGAATGTCACAATACCATATCTTGACTGTAATCTCATGATGACACCGAGTTAGGCTGGCAACGCTGGGAACTTACTAACAATACTGAAAGGGATGAGTGGATTGGGTTTCTTATTCGACAGCTGAACACTATGTTGCCAATCCAAAATTCCACCATGAAATCGTACTGCAACAATCAATTATCTTAATGCTGTGAACTTACAAATGGTGTTCCCTCACAAATTGCTAAGTCCAGGCGGAAGCATAACGTGTGTGCATGCAGAGCTCACATTGTATGAGCTCATATAAAAAAAAGCAACCTACAATAGACAAAGAGTGCTACTTATTAATGTTAACAAGCAGTCCGTCACTAACTGAACAAGTGCTGGAAAAGAAACTGGGTGATAATATTAAGAGGCAAAGATGGGCCGAAAGCATGCTGAGATTTTTCATGGAGGCTTATGGTGGTAATGTTATTTATACTGGGAATAGGTTTGTTTATGTAAGGGATTATATAGAAAATAGATTATATCAAATAATGAATTATAGCATAATTATTTTTATCCAGAATGTAAAGCAGTACAGAACATACTGGGGCTAGATAAATGTTCATAAATAAATAACATCTGACCTGAGCCTAAAAAAGTACTTTGAGCCTTATCCATGTAGATATTTTTCTAGAATGGTTCTACTCTTGTGAGCAAAAGAGTGTACTCCGATCAGTGGCGTCACAAGGGGAATGCGGGGGAAGAAGGGGGGGCGGGCGGCCTGCACCCGGGTGTCATCCTCCAATGGGGTCACACCAATAAGAGCCGCACACCCACACCTCCATCCTATCCACTGAGTTGACAAACACGTTCTCCTGCATCAAGTGACGCAGTCATTCTGCATCCCCGCCCGCCGACTTCATGAGCCGGACCCACAAACCCGGCTGCCTGTACACTGCCACAGTTGGGTCCTCTCAGGATGCCGGACACTGGATATCATGACTGACGTCATCACGCACGCCGATACTACATGGCATTCTGGGAGAGAGAAATGGGGGGAAACTGAGACAGTGCTGCTGTGCTGCGTTACCAGAGGGAGGACCTGTCCTGTATCATTCCATACACCCTCAACTTGACTGGCTGTCAGCTGTTTTAGCTTCAGGATGAGGTGAGGGTGTATGGAAAGTTAGCTCTAAAGTTAGTATTTAGAGTTTAACATAAAACTACACGGTGACTGTCACTTAACAAAATATATATTTCTTTCCTGAAGTAAAAGTTTATTGTACTAAGAATTGGAATACATTTTTTTAATATATACACATATAAAACTGAACCGTACCCTACCAAACATCACGCCCCGAGCCCGGCACAGGGTTTTCCGCCAGACTGGGAAACCAGAATAAGGCAAAACGTCATCCCGCTGTCGGGGTCTCACGGGTTTTGGATTCCATATAAGGAGCTGTGCGTCGCCGCCATCTTCACTCCAGTCCTGGAGAGTGTAGCGAGAGGACGTGTCTCCTCAGTGTCTGTGCGGGAAAGTGGTGTGGCGACCTGCTCTTATGTGTCATTCCAGTGCTGTCTTGTGCTGTATCAGTACAGTGGTGGTGTCTTGTGCTGCATCAGACCAGTCACAGTGGTGGTGTCCTGTGTTGCCATAAGCTCATTGCTGCTGTATAAGTCCAGTCCAGTGGTGCTGTCTTGTGCTGCATCGTCCAGTGGTGGTGTCCGGGGCTACTGCCGTATAAGTCCAGAGGTACTGCCGTTTATGTCCAGTCCAGTGGAACTGCCATATAAGTCCAGTGGTGCTATCCTGTGCTGTATATTATTTACTCCAAATAAAGGGGTTATTAATATTTAATCCAAATAAATTTTACAGGGTTTGCCCTGTGTGGTGTAGGGCAGTGGTGGTCAACGAGTGGCTCTAGAGCCACATGCGGCTCTTTCTTTATTCAAATGTGGCTCCCAACACTCAAAGTCACGTGACCACAAGAGGTCTGTAAACAGATGCACTCCAGCCAGACATGCAGCAGCACTACGTAGACTGAGAACTGAGGGAGCCAAATACACATGGGGAACTGGCTGGAGTGACACAGGTGGGTGCTGGCTGGAGTGACACAGGTGGGTGCTGGCTGGAGTGACACATGGGGAACTGAAGTGTATTATGTGAATCTGGCTTTTCAATATATTTTATGCGAATCTGGCTTTTTCAATTATTTGATGTAGAAGTGGCTTTTTCATTGTATTTTATGTTGGATCTGCCTTTTTCAATGTATTTTATACCAGGGGCGTGGCCTAGCAGGCACAAGGTCACACCCCATTTTTGCAAGTGCACCTTCGGCTCAAAGTCGGCTCTTTGATGTACCTAACAAGATTTCTTGGCTCTTTGTCTCTGACTGGTTGGCCACCCCTGGTGTAGGGGTATGCTCTCCTGTGCCGCATATTGAGCTATATAACTCCTGAAAAATAATGGAGAACAAAAATTTGGAAAATAAAATAGGGAAATATCAAGAACCACTTCCTCTTAGTGCTGAAGCTGCTGCCACTAGTCATGAAATAGACAATGAAATGCCATCAACATCGTCTGCCAAGGCCGATGCCCAATGTCATAGTAGAGGGCATGTAAAATCCAAAAAGCCAAAGTTCAGTAAAATGACTCAAAAAAATTAGAAACGAAAACTTGCCAATATGCCATTTATGAAACGGAGTGGCAAGGAATGGCTAAGGCCCTGACCTATGTTCATGACTAGTGGTTCAGCTTCACATGACGATGGAAGCCCTCATCCTCCCACTAAGAGTTAAGCTGGCAAAAGCACAGGAAAAAACTGTGCGTTCTAAGATTGTATCACAAATCCCCAAGGAGAGTCCAAGTGTGTTGGCGGTTGCCATGCCTGACCTTCCCAACACTGGACAGGAAGAGGTGGCTCCTTTCACCATTTTCACGCCCTCTGCAAGGGCTCAAAGGAGCATCCACAGTCCAGTTTCTGATATTCAAATTGAAGATGTCACTGTTGAAGTACACCAGGATGAGGATATGGGTGTTGATGGCGCTGAGGAGGAAGTTGACGAGGAGAATTCTGATGGTGATGTGGTTTGTTTAAATCAGGCACCGGGGGAGACAGTTGTTATCCATGAGATGAGAAAACCCATTGTCATGCCTGGGCAAAATACCAAAAAAGCCACCACTTCGGTGTGGAATTATTTCTCCACAAATCCGGACAACAGGTGTCAAGCCATGTGTTGCCTTTGTAAATCCGTAATAAGTAGGGGTAAGGACGTTAACCACCTAGGAACATCCTCCCTTATACGTCACCTGCAGCACATTCATCAAAAGTAATTGTCAAGTTCAGAACCTTTTGGTAAGAGCATAAGCAGTCCACTGACACCTAAATCCCTTCTTCCTCTTGTGCCCAAGCTCCTGCAAGCCACACCACCAACTCCCTCAACGTCAATTTCCTCCTCAGTCAGGAACGTCAGTAGTCCTGCACGCCATGTCACTGGCATGACTGACGAGTCCTCTCCTAACCAGGATTCCTCCGGAGGATCCTTGAGTGGTACGCCTACTGCTGCTGCCGCTGCTGTTGTTGCTTCTGGAAGTCGATCGTCATCCCAGAGGGGAAGTCGGAAGACCACTTGTACTATTTCAAGTAAGCAATTGACTGTCCAACAGTCCTCTGCGAGGAAGATGAAATATGACAGCAGTCATCCTATTGCAAGTGGATAACTGAGGCCTTGACAGCTATGTTGGTGTTAGACGTGCGTCCAGTATCCGCCATTGGTGCAGTGGGATTTAGACAATTGATGGAGGTAGTGTGTCCCTGGTACCAAATCCCATCTAGATTCCACTTCACTAGGAAAGCGATTCCCGTACTGTACAGGGACATTAAGAAAAGTGTCCTCAATGTCCTGAAAAATGCGGTTGTACCCAGTGTCCACTTAACCAAGGACATGTGGACAAGTGGAGCAGGGAAAACTAAGGACTACATGACTGTGACAGCCCACTGGGTAGATGTATTGCCTCCTGCAACAGCAACAGAAGCAGCATCTCACAAATGCCAGCTAGTTCCTAGGCAGGCTACGCTGTGTATCACTGGTATCCGTAAGAGGCACACCGCTGACAACCTCTTACGGAAACTGAGGGACATCATCGCACAATGGCTTACCCCACTTAGACTCTCCTGGGGATTTGTGATGTTGGACAAGTACCACCAATATTGTGCGTGCATTACATGTGGGAAAATTCCAGCATGCCCCATGTTTTGCACATACAATTAATTTGGTGGTGCAGAATTTTTTGGAAAATGACAGGGGCGTGTAGAAGATGCAGTCGGTGACCCGAAAATTTGTGGGCCACTTTCGGCATTCAGCCACTGCCTGCCGAAGACTGGAGCGCCAGCAAACACTCCTGAACCTGCCCTGCCATCACCTGAAGCAAAAGGTGGTAACGAGGTGGAATTCAACACTCTATATGCTTCAGAGGATGGAGGCGCAGCAAAAGGCCATTCAAGCCTATACATCCACCTATGATATAGGCAAAGGAGGGGGAATGCACCTGACTCAAGCATGGCGGATAATTATTTTCGTGTTGTGCAAGGTTCTCCAACCCTTCGAACTTGCTACACGTGAGGTCAGTTCAGACACTGCCAGCTTGAGTCAGGTCATTCCCCTCATCAGGCCTTTGCAGAAGCAGCTGGAGAAATTGAAGGAGGCGCAAAGAAAGAGCGATTCTGCTAAGTATGTGGGATTTGTGGATGGAGCGCTTCATTCACTTTTCCAGGATTCAAGGGTGGTCAATCTGCTGAAATCAGAGCACTACATTTTGGCCACCATGCTCGATCCTAGGTTTAAAGCCTACGTTGTATCTCTCTTTCCGGCAGACACAAGAGGTCTGCAGAGGTTCAAAGACCTGTTGGTGAGACAATTGTCAATTCAAGTGGAACGTGACCCGTCAACAGCTCCTCCTTCATTTTCTCCTGCAACTGGGGCTGCGAAGAAAAGGGCAAGATTTCCTAGCCCACCCGCTGGCGGTGATGCAGGGCAGTCAGGAGCAAGTGCTGACATCTGGTCTGGACTGAAGGAGCTGCCAACGATTACTGACATGTCTTCTGTCACTGCATATGATGCTGTCACCATTGAAAGAATAGTGGAGGATTATATGGGTGACAGCATCCAAGTAGGCATGTCAGATAGTCCGTATGTATGCTGGCAGGAAAAAGAGGCAATTAGGAGGCCCTTGCACAAACTGGCTTTATTTTACCTAAGTGGCCCCCCCTCCACTGTATACGCCTAAAGAGTGTTTAGTGCAGCCGGTAACCTTGTCAGCGATCGGCGTAGGAGCAGGGCCGGTTCTAGACCTTGTGGCACCCAAGGCGAAACTTTCCTGTGGCGCCCCCCTAGGTAAAACAGAGTTAGTGCGCGCTGAAGGCGTGCAGCCATAAATAGGGGCGTGGCTTCTTCATAGCAAAGGGGCATGTCCACAGTTATCCCCCTGTACTTGTGCCCCCCTGTAGCTGTGCCCCCCAGTAGTTGTGCACCCAGTAGATTTACCCCCAGCAGCTGTGCCCCTATAGCTGTGCCCCTTGTAGCTGTGCCCTCTGTAGCTGTGCCCCCTGTAACAATGCCCCCTAGCTGTGCCCCCAGTAGATGTGCCCCCAGTAGATTTGCCCTCAGCAGCTGTGCCCCCAGTAGCTGTGCCCCAAGTAGCAGTGCCCCCTGTAGCAGTGTCCCCAGTAGTTGTGACCCATGTAGCTGTGCCCCCTGTAGTAGTGCCGCTTGCAAACACCAAAAAAAAAAAAAATTACCAGCACCGCTCCTGCTTCCGGACTGCTGCTGCGCTGCCCTCCTTCTCTGGCCGCTGGCTCCTCTCTACGGGAGAGACGTCATGACGTCTCTCCCATAGCAGCGCTGCACAAATACTAGAGGTCAATTATGACCTCTAATGTCTGTCACTGGAGCCGGCTGCAGTGGGCGACTACACAGCCCACGGTGCCTGCTGCAGCCGGGGAGAGCGGGGCTCAGGAGTAGTGGCTCTTGCCACGGAGGCGGTGCCCTCGGGGCAGCGGCACCCCGGGCAAAAAGCCTGCTTGCCCGAGGCAAGTGCCGCTACTGCGTAGGAAGTTACTTCCACAAAATGTGAAGAAGATGATGTTCATCAAAATGAATTATAAATTCCTCCAGGAAGACCTTTACCAGCAATAGCCTCCAGAAAGTACACAGGGACCTGTGATGGTGGATTCCAGTGGGGACGAATTAATACTCTGTGAGGAGGAGGATGTACACACTGAAAGGGGTGAGGAATCGGAGGATGAGGTTGACATCTTGCCTCTGTAGAGCCAGTTTGTGCAAGGAGAGATTGATTGCTTCTTTTTTGGTGGGGGATTAATTGCTTCTTTTTTTTGTGGGGGCCCAAACAAACCAGTCATTTCAGCCACAGTCTTGTGGCAGACCCTGTCGCTGAAATTATTGGTTTGTTAAAGTGTGCATGTCCTGTTTATACAGCATAAGGGTGGGTGGGAGAGCCCAAGGACAATTCCATCTTGCACCTCTTTTTTTTCTTTGCATTATGTGCTGCTTGGGGCCTAGTTTTTAAAACTGCATCCTGTCTGCCACTGCAGTGCCACTCCTAGATTGGCCATGTGTTTGTGCCGCCCACTTGGGTCGCTTAGCTTAGTCATCCAGCGACCTCGGTGCAACCTTTTGGCCTAAAAACAATATTGTGAGGTATGAGGTGTTCAGAATAGACTGGAAATGAGTGGAAATGAATGTTATTGAAGTTAATAATATTGTAGGATCAAAATTACCCCAAAATTCTGTGATTTTAGCTGTTTTATATTTTTTTCAAAAATCATCCAGATCCAAAACCAGAAAGGCTGGTTTTAGCAAAACCAATCCAGATCCAAAACACAAGCGAGGATCGAGTTCCAAAACACAAAAAGTGCCCTCCACACATCTCTAAAAAAATAATTAAATATATATATATATATATATCAAACAATAAAATAACCAAATTGCGCTATATGTAGAATCCTCGCCTTAGACCCAATAGTCTTTGGGGAGGAGCAGCTGCTAATCTCCAATACAAGTCCTCCTGCCAAAAAGAAATGGTTGTACGGAGAGCGCTCTATTGTGTAAAAAGTCTCTTTGTGATTCCTTCAAGGATACTCCTAAACGAATTTGACCTCGGAGTGGTGATTCTGAAAAAGACCCTCTCACCAGATTCACCCAGACAGCAATAACACTCGTTAATCCATAGCTTCCAATAAAATTTAGTAAAATTTTTTTCTAAAATAGAAAAACTCTTACACCGATCTTAACAATCGTGGGGTATGATCTTAAATGGACTTGCTGTCCACCCCAGCCGGGGAGGAGCTCATATGACAGCCAGTCCGCCCACAATGTTTATCACCCTACATTGTGGGCGGACTGGCTGTCATATGAGCTCCTCCCCGGCTGGGGTGGACAGCAAGTCCATTTAAGATCATACCCCACGATTGTTAAGATCGATGTAAGAGGTTTTCTATTTTAGAAAAAAAATTGAATACATTTTATTGGAAGCTATGGTTTAACGAGTGTTATTGCTGGCTGTCTGGGTGAATCTGGTGAGAGGGTCTTTTTCAGAATCACCACTCCGAGGTCAAATTCGTTTAGGAGTATCCTTGAAGGAATCACAAAGAGACTTTTTACACAATAGAGCGCTCTCCGTACAACCATTTCTTTTTTTATATATATATATATATATATATATATAATAAAATCCACATGTGCGGCACTCTTGATTAGCAAATAAACATCTTTAGACAAGGCATGGGTGTGGCACTGCTTCAGTGCTCTTTAATGAGTGACACTTACGTCAGGTCACCTCAAGAAAGTGCCTCACATTACAGAGCACTGAAACGTTGCCGCACTTATGCTTTTTTAAATAGGTGTTTATTTAGTCGCCAGGAGTGCCGCACATGTGGAATATATAAATATATATATATATACACACACACACACACACACACACACACACACACACACACAGTATATATACATTTTTGTATATATACAATATATATGCTTTTTTTATTTTCTTTCCTCAATTAGGGGAATGCAAGTATTCAGTTACCTGCGATCTTTGACTGCGAGTAATTTTGTCGCTGGGGGCTATTTAATTAGCCCTGATAAGCCGTCACGAGCCATGGGTTATCAGGGATTTGTTTCACCAGGCAAGCAAAGCAAAATCCCAGAAAATGGGTCTGTTTCTACCGAAGACACAACTTTCACTGAACCTCTGTGTTTTCAGGAGAAAATTTACTTTTTTTTCAGGTGACCTAATTGAATGGTCAAAAAAAAAAATATCAAAGCAGCATCCAAATTTTTCTCTCCCGATGTTGTTTTGCTTGTTTACCGGCCTAATTCAGAGCTGATCGCTGCTGTGCATTTTCGCACAGCAGCCGATCTGCTCTGAAGTGCTCCGGCGCATGCCAGACAGCCGACGGCTGTCTCAGCCCTGCGATCGCATCTGTCTGATTGACAGGTAGAGTTGGTCGCTGGGCGGGAGGGGGCGGGCCGGCGGCGTTTGGCCGCCATTTAGTGGGCGCGGTCCGGGCAATGTAGGCATGCCCAGACCGTTGTGGGGGTGGGCCGCGCGGCTACGTGACATCACACACAGCCGCTGCAACCCTCACAGCCATTAGCAAAACTAGAGATCTGGTAATGGGTGGTCCCAAGTCGAAAAAATTTCTTACCGGCACTGCGTGTGTGTGCCGGAGACGCGCGCATAAAAATGGGCGTGACCACGTATCACAAGGGGCGTGGTCAATGAAAATGGGGGCGTGTCCCATTTCTCGTCACTCTGGGAACATTCATATCCTAGTGTTCACTCTAGGAGTTTTTTAGGGCAGGGTGCTGATCACGGGGAGGGCACATTTTTCATTCAGGAGGGAACATTTTTAAGTTCGTGGGGAAGGGGCGTGGCCACATAATAGTGGCAATTCACATTACACCACACAGTAGTGCAGCTGATACACATTGCACCAGGTAGAACCTTCTATACACACACTGCGACAGGTAGAGCACGTTATACATATTGTGCCCGGCAGAGCACGTTCTTCACTTTGCGCCAGGCAGAGCACTGAGACACATTGCGCCAGGCACAGCACTGAGACACACTGCGCAAGGCAGAGCACTGAGACACATTGCGCCAGGCACAGCACTGAGACACATTGCGCCAGGCACAGCACTGAGACACATTGCGCCAGGCACAGCACTGAGACACATTGCGCCAGGCACAGCACTGAGACACATTGCGCCAGGCAGAGCACTGAGACACACTGCGCCAGGCAGAGCACTGAGACACATTGCGCCAGGCACAGCACTGAGACACATTGCGCCAGGCAGAGCACTGAGACACATTGCGCCAGGCAGAGCACTGAGACACACTGCGCCAGGCAGAGCACTGAGACACATTGCGCCAGGCAGAGCACTGAGACACATTGCGCCAGGCAGAGCACTGAGACACATTGCGCCAGGCAGAGCTCTGAGACACATTGCGCCAGGCACAGCACTGAGACACATTGCGCCAGGCAGAGCACTGAGACACATTGCGCCAGGCAGAGCACTGAGACACATTGCGCCAGGCAGAGCACTGAGACACACTGCGCCAGGCAGAGCACTGAGACACATTGCGCCAGGCAGAGCACTGAGACACATTGCGCCAGGCAGAGCTCTGAGACACATTGCGCCAGGCACAGCACTGAGACACATTGCGCTAGGCACAGCACTGAGACACATTGCGCCAGGCAGAGCACTGAGACACATTGCGCCAGGCAGAGCACTGAGACACATTGCACCAGGCAGAGCTCTGAGACACATTGCGCCAGGCACAGCACTGAGACACATTGCGCTAGGCACAGCACTGAGACACATTGCGCCAGGCAGAGCACTGAGACACATTGCGCCAGGCAGAGCACTGAGACACATTGCGCTAGGCAGAGCACTGAGACACATTGCGCCAGGCACAGCACTGAGACACATTGCGCCAGGCACAGCACTGAGACACATTCCGCCAGGCACAGCACTGAGACACATTCCGCCAGGCACAGCACTGAGACACATTGCACCAGGTACAGCACTGAGACACATTGCGCCAGGCAGAGCACTGAGACACATTGTGCCAGGCAGAGCACTGAGACACATTGCGCTAGGCAGAGCACTGAGACACACTGCACCAGGTACAGCACTGAGACACATTGCGCCAGGTACAGCACTGAGACACATTGCGCCAGGCAGAGCACTGAGACACATTGCGCCAGGCACAGCACTAAGACACATTGCGCCAGGCAGAGCACTGAGACACATTGTGCCAGGCAGAGCACTGAGACACATTGCGCTAGGCAGAGCACTGAGACACATTGCGCCAGGCACAGCACTGATACACATTGCGCCAGGCATAGCACTGAGACACATTGCGCCAGGCACAGCACTGAGACACATTGCACCAGGTACAGCACTGAGACACATTGCACCAGGTAGAGAACTGAGACACATTGCACCAGGTACAGCACTGAGACACACTGCACCAGGTAGAGAACTGAGACACATTGCACCAGGTACAGCACTGAGACACACTGCACCAGGTAGAGAACTGAGACACATTGCACCAGGTAGACAAATGAGACACATTGCACCAGGTAAAGCACTGGGACACATTGCGCCAGGCAGAGCACATTATACACATTGCGTCAGGTATTGCACTGAGACACATTGCACCAGGTAGAGAACTGAGACACATTGCACCAGGTAGACAAATGAGACACACTGCACCAGGTAAAGCACTGAGACACATTGCGCCAGGCAGAGCACATTATACACATTGTGTCAGGTATTGCACTGAGACACAATGCACCAGGAAGAGAACTGAGACACATTGCGCCAGGTATTGCACTGAGACACATTGCACCAGGCGTTATATATAACTTATTCTGGCAGCACAAAGTAAAAGTCAGATCACTCAGTGACTGACTGGGTCTGGGTTTCCACGCAGGCGGACTGGCAGGCCAGGCAGTCAGACTCAGAGACAGAGCGGGCTGTCCGGCGGGCGCGCGGCCGCCTGTGACTACAGTGCTGAAGCAGGCTGCAGGCACTGGCAGGCGGGAGGCGGGAACTGAAGGAAGCGTCCGGTCTACTGTGTCTCGACTCAGCGCTCCTCTCAGAATGGTGCGCGTCGGAGCTGGTGAGTGCTGTGTGCGGCGTGATGTCATTACGTCATGTCGCAATCAAACACTATAGGCTGATCACAAATGTGTGGGGGGGGGGGGGGGGGGCGGCGGCTGGGAGCTGCTGCAGCGTGAATGTTTTCCCGGTCAGCAAATGCGTTCCTGACCGTGAGGACAAATTATTAAATATAATGAATTATAAAATGTTATTTTTTCTAATGGGTGGTCCGGTGCACCGCCGGACCACCCCACAGATTCGCCTATGCTCACAGCGACGAGTAGCTCCTGCCAGCACGCAGGAGCTGCGCTGGCAGGGAGCTACTCCTAAAGTACAAAAGCATGCTAAAATAGCAAAACTGTAACTGCTATCTCTCGCATGCTGAGGGCCGCCCAGCCCAGGGCAAGGCAGCCCAGCATGCTAATGGTGGCCAGCAATGCGATCGCAACACAATTGAGATTGCATCGCTGATTTAGGGTAGCCCCTGCTTCCGCAGCCTGGCTGCGAAGGCAGTTGGCCCACCACCATGTTTCCAGTCGCAGCGGCCACATGTGACGTCACTCGGCCTCCTCAAATCCGCCCGTGTCCAAAGACACACCTCCGCAATGCTGAGTGAATGACGCCGTAATACCGTGTCACCGCCCTGTGAATGCCTCTGCCTGTCAATCAGGCAGAGGTGTTCGCATAAGTGAGTAGGCAATGCCCAGAAATACGGTCCCAACACACCTGCATTTATCTAGCCAGTAGCCACCAACCCGTTACCTCCCCCAAACACTGACTAGCTGTTGCTCACTTTGTGAAGAAATCGTCTGTGTGTCAGCAATTGCTATTCAATTGCTGCATGTGCGGATTTGGCGCATGTGCTTTGACAGAAAATCACTCCACTGTGTCTGAAATCAACATTGGGGTAAATTTACTAAGATTCGTAAGTCTCCCGATTTGGTGGGAGAATAATCACGAATGACATCGAAAGTGTAAAACTGCAACTTTTTGAATTTGTTACGATGGATTTACTAAGCTGTCGTATTCGTATTTTTTGTTTGGTCCGATGTCGATGCCATTCGTGGTTTTCTAGTGTAGAATGCGGCCGATTTTGTTGTTTTGCGGCCGTGTTTTTAAGTTTTTTTTACGACTGCGTCACATGTCTGTTACGGCAGTGATTTTGATTTTGCTGCCGCGTTTTTAGTCCTAAGTTTCGTTTTTGTCACGCGTCCGTGATTGGTTGTATTCGTGAAGGAGGAGTGTCAGTGCACATTACTATAAAACCGCCCCAAACACACCGCACCTCGTGGGTTTAGCTAGTGGAGAGGAGAGAGGAAGGTGTATTTGGAGTTGGTGAGTTTGGTGGATTTTTTGGTGGATTTGGAGAGGAGTTTTGTGATTGTTGAGTGCTGTACTGTGTGTGTAAGTAGTCTTGTCATATTTGTAGTATTGTTTTTTCACAGTTTGTCAACTTTTTTGTCCTTGTTTTTTTTTTATAGTCTTTTGTCATTGTTTGTGAGTGAGTGAGCGTGTGTGTTGGCTGTGTAATGTGTAGTAGTAGTAGTAGTAGTGGAGGAGTGTGTTTTTTGTATTGATTTTTCTGTGTTTTGTGTCGTTTGTCCTCATGTCTGACTCAGAGGTCAGTGTGGTGGAGGAGGTTAGTGAGGTGGAGGCTGTTAGTGAGGTGGAGGGGGTTAGTGAGAGGGAGGAGGTTAGTGAGGAGGAGGAGGAGGAGGAGGAGGGGGTGCCTGTTGCTGCATTCTCCAGTGATAGTGATGGTGCTGTGGCTCCGCAGCCACGCACCACTACCAAGACTGGCAGGAATATTAAGTTCAGCTATGCTGAAAACATGGCGTTGGTGCGTGAGCTGATGAAGCACCATCGCCAATTGTTTGGGCAGGATGCTGCCAAGGTGTCCTCCCGCAGGAAGTCTGTCCTGTGGGGGCAAGTAATAGTTGCCGTCAATAGTGAGGGTGTGGTGAGGCGGACTGAGGACACGTGTCGCAAGAGGTTCTATGACATAAAGCGGCGTGTCAAGGCCAAGATGGCCAAAGAGGCAAAATCAGCACGCAAAACCGGGGGTGGCCCCCCTTTCCGGGCAACCTATCGGGAGTGGGAGGAGCCTGTGCGGGCACTGATTCCAGCAGAAGTGGTGTCTGCAACTCATGTCCGGGATTCGGACCGACCCACGCAGGATGGTGAGTTTGTTATTTTAAAATTATATTTAAAATTGTGCAAAATGATAATGGTGTGTATTTTTTTAGGTTAAAGGATGCATACATTGTTGGTCATGTATTGCAGGCCTATGCACCCTTAAGCTGGGTTTGTGTTTTGAAACTGCATTTCCCATCTTGCCTTGGCTGTAGCTTTTAAAATTTATAATGCAAAATCAGGTGCAGTGCATGCTGGTATGTGTAGTTGCAATAATTATTATGAGATATTGCTTGGACATAGCTGTTGTATCTAATAGCAGCTTGTTATGATGTTTATTTTAAAAAGAAAAAAGGTTAAACCAACTTCAAATTTACATTTTGGTTCAAGTTGCAAGCATTCAATCTATGCAATATCTGACACATAATTCTCCAATGTTACAGATTTATTTTGGGCAACACCATGTACATTTTTATATACACAACAAATTAAGGAATCCCGAAGATCTTAAGCAGAAATTATTTTAATTTACAATACGTACTAGATGGTTACAGTACACTAAGGCTTTGCAGTTAGCATTTTTTCACAAAGTATGGTAATAATGTTTTCTCCACTTTTTCAACAGTCCGACAGACCAGCCGGCCAGACAGGCCACAGACTACTCAGGATTATGCTGGTATTGCAGGTAAGAATTCACTGTAGTCACATATTCTGCAAACACATAGAAGGACAAAATATTAATGTTTATATATTCTCATAGGTTCTGCTTCTGTAAGCCGCCCTCCTGTAAGGCGCCCATCACATTGCTCGGGTCACTTACCCAGGAGGCCAAGTAAGACACGGCGTCTTGCCTCGGAATCTGCGGATCCATCTTCCCCACCCAGGCGGCGCATTTCTGCAGTGTCACCCCAGCCACCACAGGCACTATTGGCGAGTCCACAGAGTGATGAGCCCAGATCACCTCAGTTATCTGGTGAGTCAAAACAGAAACTAAACACATAGCAAATAATCTACACAGTACAGTTACTATGTTGTGAGTTGTAGTTGAGATTACATGTTTGCCATAACAACCAATGTGATGTTACGTGTTAAATTTTTAAAGGTGCAAATGCTTAATTTTTCTATGTCTTAGTGGTTGATATCGCCAACATCAATTTTAAAAATGAACAGACATTTGTAAATATTTCTGCAACACACGTGCACATTAAAAATAAACAAAAAGACTAACTGAAAAAAAACAACCACCACCCCCTCCACACCATTATAGTGTTCACACACCTCCCCTGTCCTGTATGTAGACTGCTTACTTGCTCCGCTCCTCTGGACTATCCAGGTAAGCAGTCTATATCCTGTTCAGGGGAGGTGACAGAACACTGTAATGCTGTGGAGGGGAGGTAGTTAGGTGAGGATTCCGCAAGTCTGTCTATGTGCACGCCTGTGATGGTATATATGTGTTTGAAAACCAAATAAATTATAATTTGAAAAACACAACTCAAAATACTTAAAAAATGGAGTATTATGAATGTAGAAATGTTTAGAACTAGCAAATATATTATTTGTAAAGTAAACATTGCATGTTGCCCACCCCATACAGAGCCAAGCTTGATGCCCGACGTGGACCAGCAGGGACAAGACCAACAGGCAACATTCACACTGCAACTAACACCTGTTGACCCGAGCCAGCCAATACAGGCGCAGGATATCCCCCAAGCCTCCATGAGTCCACAACTGGTACAAGCTCCACCCCAGCCACAAATTCCAGATGACTTTTGGTCCAGTTGGACAAGCCAACAGACCCAAAGCAATGCCAGCCTGACCGCACATACACAACACCTTGCCAGTCTGCCCCATCATCTACCACGCATTAGTCGCAACTCGGGCAGACTGATTGTCCAAGTAGGCCGAATCGCAACATCGATGGAGCAAATACGGGCAGACAACAACCAAATGCTGGCTCATTTAACGCGCATCATTGATGAGCAACAGCGCCAGCAACAAACACTCATCCAACTAATACAGCACAACCAGGTTGTGAATTAATCTTTATCCCGGATTGTAGCCAGCCACACTGCAACCAACACACAACTGAATGCCAGCATAAATAATTTGAGCAACAACATAACATTGATGGCAGCTCAACAAGTGACCTCCAGCTCTGGAACCACGACCCCTAGCCAAACGCCTGTAACCTCCCCTGTTCGGCGATCCTCCCGAGCACGTGCCAGTGAGCCAGCACAAAGCACAGCACCCAGCACACACAAGCGGAAAAAATAATACTTCACAAAAATGTGTGTAACGCAATAAAAAAATTAGTTTTGACAAACACACAACTTCCTGTGTCCGTCTCAAACATTGTAGAAGCTGCTATGTATGTATGTATGTTTTTCAGGGGTAATGAATGAAAATGTATTGATAACATAAACTAAGTACAATGTACACACCACTATAAACAACAAACAGTAAGTAACAAAACACACAATTGTTTGTATTGCAAAGTGTTTAGTCATGGATAATTACATCCTACAAAAACTTACCCGAAAAATACCGCTGAATCACTTCTTGCCGTACCTGCCTCCCTACATATGTACTCACACTGTCACCAGATGTTTCTAACTCCTCTGCTTGCTGACTGCTTTCTCCCTCATCATGTGCCAGATGTTGACTTAAACACAGATTATGGAGAAAACAGCAGCAGAACACAATTCTAGTCACCTTTGAGGGACTATACAACAAAAGGCCAGCAGATTTATCCAGACACCGAAACCGTGACTTCAGCACACCAAAACATCTTTCTATCACATTCCGCGTAGCCTTATGTGCATGATTGTAACTGTGTTCAGCAGGAGAATCAGGTTGGGACAATGGAGTAAGGAGCCAAGAGTAGCAGCCGTAACCCCCATCACCTGAAAAACAGATATAGTCAACATTAGTACATGTGTAAGATTATTAATTCCCCTAGTCAAAAATGTAGTTTGTGGTTAAAAGACATACACACAACACATTTTAAACATACCCAGCAGCCAGCCATCAGGCATTTGTCCGTCCTCAAATTTATCGAAGAGCGATGACTGACTGAGGATGAAGGAGTCATGGCAGCCACCAGGGTAACCTGCAACAACACTCATAATTTTTAAATTTGCATCACAGGCCACCTGGACATTAGTGGATTGGGCCATATGTCTATTCGTATATATATATTGACGGCCCCTAGGTGATCTCAGCTGAACGTGTGTGCAATCTATGGCCCCCAGCACATTGGGCATGCTTGCAAGCTCATAGAAAGCTACCCTGACAGCACGCCACTCCGACTCCTGGGTAGGGAAGCAGATTGAGGCATTAATATGTGGATCCAAGACATCCAATACCTGAGTGGACATTAAACAATCTAAGGTGAGTGTCATGTTAGGTATTCTATACAATACTGTGTTGTAAGAGCTTACAGAAGCAACACTTAGACATAACCGGCTATGTATTTTTTGACTCACCTGATTCAAATATTTTGAAAAGGTTGGCTGTGAGATACCAATAACGTCGCCTGCCACAGCCTGGAAGCTCCCAGTAGCCATAAAGTGTAACACAGCCAGGAGTTTGTGTAGGCCTGAGACAGAGCGAGAGCGTGCTGTCTCAGGGTCTAGTCCCAGTTTGACAAGGTCATACAGGCGGAAAATGTTGGTTCTATTTAGGCGGAACATCTGTATGACCCTATCATCGGACAATGCGTTTAAGTTTAAACGACCCCGAAAAAAACGTGGCTTGCGCAGCCTCCGCGGCACCTGGACAACCTGCTGACCATGTTCACTTACCTGGCCCTGATTTCTGGAAGCCTCATGGAGCAGTCTAAGGTATCCCACAGCAAACATAAATTCATTGGCACACACCACAGCCGCCATTTCAGAGTGAGAGAATTTCAAAATGTGCCTGGAACACTTTTATAGGGCCAAACATTCAGGTGTGAGTAATGGATAATTGAGTACACATGTAAACACGCTTTTCAAAAGCAGGTGCGTTTTTTTTTAGGACTTTTTTACGAATTGTATTTTTTCACGGCCGCAAATGCATTTTCACGGCAGATATTACAATTACGAATGGTTAGTAAATGACCGAGATTCATATCTAAACAGGCGTATTTTGACCGATGGTGTATTCATTCGTAATTTTTTACAACTACTTCCAAAAAAATACGAATGCCCTCATCTCTGCCGTGATTTGAGTTTAGTAAATTACCGAGATGACACTTTGATGAAAAAACGGCATCTCAGTCAAAATCGGGAGCTTAGTAAATATACCCCATTGTGTCTACTTATGAATTAGGCCCTGTGTTAGGAGATACTTTCCATAGAGTGAATTTGTCTTAAAATATGTGGGAATAAAGTACATGGCTATTTCACATGTTATTACTATAGATATAATAGATCAAATCTTAGGCTGTGCATATGATATTGTAATGAAAAGGTATAATGTCAATTTTTCTAGCTGTTTATGTCACTACTATTGCCATTGCATTCAGTGATTTACAGAAATTGGTATCCGGTCTCTAGGTCGACCACACGTAGGTCGACAGTCACTAGGTCGACCACTATTGGTCGACATGCATTAGGTAGACATGGTTTCTAGGTCGACATGGTCACTAGGTCGACATGACAAAAGGTCGACATGGGGTTTTCGTGATCCCCCCCCCCCCCCCTTTTTTGCACTTTTTCATACTTTACAATCCACGTGGACTACAATTGGGAACGGTAACCAGTACCGAGCGCAGCGGTAGCGGAGCGAGGCACCTTGCCTGAAGCATAGCAAGCGATGCGAGTTATGCGAGGGGACACGGTGCACTAATTGGGGTTCCCGGTTACTCTACGAAGAAAACAACAAATTTTTTTTTAAAGAAAAACCTCATGTCGACCTATTTTGGGTGTCGACGTTCAACCAATAGTGGTCGACCAAAACACTGTCGACCTAAGTGTGGTCGACCCTATGAACCACACCCCAGGAATTATGGGCCTAATTCAGACCCGATCGCTGTGCTGCAAATTACACTGTCCGGCAATTCGATAGTCGCCGCCTAGGGGGGAGCGAAAATTTGCCCCGTGCAAGTATGCGATTGCATGTGTACGCTGTGCGAAAATTCCCCTCAGTCAGCGGACAGCTGCAAAACCGTTCGCATCATACTCACCATTTAATGTTTTTCCCATTCTGTGCAGTCTGTGCGTAGCTCAATACTTACTCCTCCAGTGCAAAGGAATCAGGGCTGATCAGGGCTGGAGCTGACGTCACACACCCGCCCTGAAAACGCTTGGGAACACATGCGTTTTTCCTGACACTCCCAGAAAACGGCCAGTTACCGCTCACAAACGTCCGCTTCTTGTCAATCACCTTAGAAATGCCTGTGCAATCGAAATGTTCGCTCCATCCTGTCACTGTTTGGTGACATGCCTGCGCATTGCGGTGGATGCGCAGCAGTTCAACTATCACCCGCTGTGTGAAAACGCACAGCAGCAATCAGGTCTGAATCAGGCCCTTTTGATTTACAAGTAAAACCAGTACAAAAATATTACTAAGGATTCTGTGTGGTATGACACGGGAGGAGGTCCATGGGGGGTGACACCAGAGCTGGCCATAGGCATAGGCAGACTAGGCAATTGCCTAGGGCATTTGATATGCCTAGGGGCATCAGCAGCTTTTGCTGATTAAAATGATATGCGGCATGCCTATTTTCTGTGTGTAGCATTTCATATGCAGATACAGCCACAGTCTCACACAGTATATAGGCATGCTGCATATCATTTTAATCACCAAAATCTGCTTGTGTATCCTAGCCACATAGCAATGCAAATTTGATGCATTTTCATAAAAAAAGGTGCCCGACGTTAGCATTGAGGCAAGATTTATGAGGACACATCTGTATCCAAGCAGAGGCAGAGGTCACAGTGTTAGTGGCAGTGTGAGTGCTGTGTGCATGTGAGTGGGTTGGTTGTGCAGTAGTGTTCGGAATATGTGTAAGGAGCATTATGTGTGTCATGTAAAAATGCATTAATAATGTGCAACATATGTGTAAGGGGCACCATGTGTCATTATGTGTATAAGGGCATTAATAATGTGCGGCATATGTGTAACAGGGTACTACGGTATGTGTGTCATTATGTGTATAAGGGCACTAATAATGTGCAGCAAATGTGTAGGGGCACTATGTGTGTCATTATGTGTATAAGGGCATTAATAATGTGTGGCATATATGTAAGAGACATTATGTGTAAAAGGGCATTAATAAAGGTTGTCATAATGTGTAAGGCGCATTATGTTTATAAGGACATCAATAATGTGTAAGGGGCATTACTGTGTGGAATTATGTGTATAAATGCATTACTAATGTGTGGCATTATGTGTATAAGGTGCTCTACTATGTGGCGTTGCATATAGAAAGGGCACTACTGTGTCGTCTAATATGAATAAAGAGCAATAGGGTGTGGTGTAATGTGAATAAGGAGCAATTCAGTGTGATGTAATGTGAATACAGTAAGGGGCTCTACTGTGAGGAGTAATGTTTATAAGGTAAAGTAATACTACTGTGCGATGTAATATGTATTATGGACACTGTCGCATGATCAAATGTGAATAAAGTTGCAGTACTGTGTGGCGTAACTGGAATTGGAGTTACTATTGTGTGGCCATGCCCCTTGCCAGCAAAAACACACCCTTTTTTGGGCTGTGCGCCAAATGTGCGAACTGTTCCTATTTAAAATATAGGGGGTACAAACACCAAAATAAGTATTGCTATGGGTGAGGGGTGATCGTGCTGGGAAAGAGGTGCAAGGTCAGAGGCGGAACCAGCGGTGGTGCTAGGGGTCACCAGCCAAAATCTTGCCTAGGGCATCATATTGGTTAGGGCCGGCTCTGGGTGACACCATGAATTACCACACCGGGGGACACCAACCCTAGTGACGCCTCTGACTCCCATCACTGGAAGTGAAATCATTCTACAATTATGCTCCGAGAATTAATTTCTCTGGAATGATATCCAGTAAAATGATTCCAGTAATGTGAACTGCTTTAGAAAAATGCATCTTCAACAATATGAAGATACACAACTTTTAATATGAAATGTTAATATGTATATACTGTATAACTGGGGTATAATAAGCTTGGAGAGTAGGGTAATGGGGCCCATACATAAGCATGCACCAAAAAAAAAAAAAAAAATTCTGAGTTTTATTCCCCTGATTTAGCTATTCACTAATCCAGCAATATGCACCCATACATTACAAATATTTGACATTGATTCACAGATCATTGCATTGATCACTGGGGAATGTACAGTAAGTATATTTAAAATAATAATAATAATAATAATAATAATAACTAAAAAAATAATAATAATAATAATAATAATATATATATTTAACACAGTGTTCTCCAGACCCAGGTACACGCACAGCTATCTCAGAGAAAGCTGTGCATAAGGCTGCATATCACAGTGAGCCCAGTGATAATGCCAGCTGAAGCTGATGTAATTATAACAGGGCTCATTGCGTTTTTGTTTTTTTAATTTTTTTCTTAGAAAATTTGCCTATATCGCATTTCTTCTTCCCAGGGATATATCACTGGGAAGACAGCACTTGCCGAGAAGGAGGGACCCACTTCCAGTAAGCAAGGTAGGAGGTGGGAGCCTTCCCCTGTGCCGTCCCCCTCCTGCCCATGCCCTGCATTATAAATGGCGGCCCCTGTGGAGAATGTGCCCCTGTTTTTAGGTCACATCCCCTTCCATTACCAGGGCCCTGTGTGGCTCTCTACACCCCAGACTACCTCAGTTATCGGGGGGGGTGTCAATTGCACTTGTATCCAAGTCTTCATAAGCCCCTGCATGTTCCCTTTTAAAGAAAATGTTTCTGAAATACATTTTAAAACAGGATATGACCAATCACAAGCCAATGCAGTCTACAGAATTCTACTAGAATGCCGATGTCTTATCTGAAATCTTCACAGTGACTCTATGGGAGGCTCCAAAGTTTGTCCTTAGGCACCATTTCATTGGTTGGCACCTAAACCTAAAAGGGAAAGGCTATAATGATTTAATCAACACAGTTACTTCAAGATCTGGAGACAACATAAAAAAACCTTACCCTCTGCATTCGCTAGAATGTAGGCTACTCATGGGGAGTTAAATCTGTTCTCTAAAATGGAAACAATCTCTAGTTTCTCAGATGCGACTGATACTATGGGCGATATTCAATTCTCTTCACCCCCTTCCAAACACATTCTGTTTCTGCCCTTGGAAGCATGGTATCATCATTTCAGCTCGCTACCCCATGGGTATCGAGGCACCTGACCCTTTACATAGCTAAACCTAATTACTATAGGTGCGATATGCGCGATAATGGGGATCATTTTAGAAAAGCGATTGGGTGTGATATATGATTTGAATACCACCCATAGTATCCTTACGTCAAAACTTTGACTCAGTATCTTTAACTGCAATATATTCTTTATGAAAACCCCAAAGTTTATTTTTTTGACCCTTAATTTATTATACCAAAGAACAAATAATTAAAAATAATTATGAATTTAGTAAGAGATGCTAACCACAACATTTTATCACAGTAAATTTCAGAAGAAGTGACTGCTCATGTTATGAAAGTGAAAAAAATCAGGTAAAGCTCAGGGATCTGTGAGTTTCTCACCTGTTAATATCCTTTGCAAGAGAAGCACTAGAGGTCAGAATAGTAGTTATTAGAGATGAGTGGGTCTGATTCTCAGAGAACCAGATCCGCCCCACATTACCAATCTGAAACGGAATCCAAATCCGGCTCGGGGTTTCCCACCTGACTTGGATCCCAAAACGAGGCAAAATGTCATCCTACCGCTGTCGGATTGTCATGGGTTTTGGACTGCATAAAGGTCTCGGTGATTGGAGAGAGGGGCGAAGATGGAGAGAGAGAGGGAGAAAGAGATATAGAGGGGAGGGGGGAGACAGAGAGAGGGCCAGAGAGGGAGAGACAGATGGCGAGAGGGGAGATGGAGGCCACTTCTACCTCCAAGATTTTTCACGTGCGGGCTCCTTCAAACGGGCTCTCAAGACCCACTTCTTCACCAAACCCAGCCAAATCTCATCCTAGCCTTCTGTTCCACGCTCTCTATGTACCCCATCTGTGTCACCTCTGTCTATCTAACCCTCCCCTTTAGAATGTAAGCTCTCACGAGTAGGGCCCTCTTCCCTCATGTGCTTATCCTTTTTCTTACTTTAATACTCTTCAGCTGCACCAAATCCAGCAGTCTTCTCCACCTGATACTTATTCCAGTGTCATCTGCTGATGTAACTATGTTTATTTACCCTGTACTTGTCCTATAGTGTCTTCAACTGTAAGTTGCTGTTTTCCTGTTTTGATTATTTAGGTACTCTGTAATTGGGCTATGCGGAACCTTTGTGACGCCATATAAATAAAGGATAATAATAATAATAATAATAATAATAATAATAGTACTGTGGGAGGAACAAATAGAGTTGTTTTTTTTTGGCTACATTTTAGCATCCTTTCTTGAAAGACAAGTGTGTGTGTGTGTGTGTGTGTGTGTGTGTGTGTGTGTGTGTGTGTGTGTGTATCAGGGACGTGCAGTCAGGGGAGGCAGTGCCTCCCCTGTCATTAATGAGTAAAATAATACGAGGAAGATACTTATGACACATATTCTGTGTCATAAGTATCTTCGTTATATTATTCTAATCATTTTGAGACATGTAAATATTTTAGGAGGCACTGCTAACAGTGTCTCCTGTTGTCAGTGTTAATGGGCATAAAGTGGGGGGCGGGGCCAAGGACTGGGCTGCAAAAGTCCATAGAAAAAACAACAATACAGCGGCACTAGTATAACTGCCTCTTGGACAGGGCCAGAAGTGATTGGACAGCGGATCCAGGGCTGGATCCGCCGGTCCAATCACCCAGCTGCGGCGTTAGTGCTCACCTCCCTTTCCTCCTGTCCAGAGACGGGCCTAACCAATATGATGCCCTAGGCAAGATTTTGGATGGTGCCCCCTAGCACCACCGCTGGTTCTGCCTCTGACCTTGCACCTCTGTCCCAACACCATTACCCCTCACCCATAGCAATCCTTATTTTGGTTTTTGTACCCCATATATTTTAAATAGGAACAGTTCGCACATTTGGCGCACAGCCCAAAAAGGGGTGTGTTTTTGCTGGCAGGGGCATGGCCACACAATAGTAACCCCAATTCCAATTACGCCACACAGTACTGCAACTTTATTCACATTTGATCATGCGATAGTGTCCATAATTCATATTACATCCCACAGTAGTATCACTTTACCTTATAAGCGTTACTCCTCACAGTAGAGCCCCTTATTCACATTACATCACACTGAATTGCTCCTTATTCACATTACACCACACCCTATTGCTCTTTATTCACATTAGACGACACAGTAGTGCCTTTTCTATATGCAACGCCACATAGTAGGGCACCTTATACACATAATGCCACACATTAGTAATGCATTTATACACATAATTCCGAACAGTAATGCCCCTTACACATGAGACACATTATTAATGTCCTTATAAAAATAATGTGCCTTACACATTATGACAACCTTTATTAATGCCCTTATACACACAATGTCACTTACACATATACCGTACATTATTAATGCTCTTATACACATAATGACACACATAGTGCCCCTTACACATATGTTGCACATTATTAATGCATTTTTACATGACACACATAATGCTCCTTACACATATTCCGAACACTACTGCACAACCAACCCACTCACATGCACACAGCACTCACACTGCCACTAACACTGTGACCTCTGCCTCTGCTTGGATACAGATGTGTCCTCATAAATCTTGCCTCAGTGCTAAAGTTAGGCACATTTTTTTTAATGAAAATGCATCTTATTTGCATTGCTATGTGGATAGGATGCACAAGCAGCTTCTGCTGATTAAAATGATATGCAGCTTGCCTATATACTGTGTGTGACTGTGGCTGTATCTGCATATGAAATGCTACACACAGAATATAGGCATGCCGCATATCATTTTAATCAGCAGAAGCTACTGATGCCCCTAGGTATATCAAATGCCCTAAGCAATTGTCTAGTTTGCCTATGCCTATGGCCGGCTCTGCTCCTGTCCTAACACGGAGGAGTGCGCTTCCTGCTTATCCACATGTAGTGGAGGGTCAGAGCCTTCCGCCTCCTTCTCCTGTGTAGTTGTTACCCCGCGCCGGGCCGATGGTTACATGAGCCACCTGCTACCTCCGCCGGCAAGAGAGGAAATACTCTGGAGTCCGGAAGCTGCACCATGATCTGATCCGAGGTTCTCTCTCTCCCCAAACATGGTAAATGTATTTTTATTTTCTTTGTTCTTAAGTAGCTAATTTCTGTACTCCTTCCCCCTTTTTCTCTTTCTCATCTCTTTCCCATTCCCTGTATCTCTCTTTGGGCAGGATGTACTAACCTCCCCCGCAGCATTAAATGCCTTTCTCTGCTCTCCCCAGACATCTCCCCGGTAACCTGGCTTCTCCCCATCCTGGCGCTGCTTTTCACTCCTGTTGTTTCCACATCACAGCTACCTCTCCGGATGCTGTGGCATGAGAACATGCACCGCCAGTGAATACCAAGGCTCAGTGCCGCATCCGCAATGCTGAGTCCTGAGTGGTTGCGGAAGTGAGGTGGTGGTGCATGTGAACAACAAGAAGCGAATAACAGTGCTGGGACGGGGAGGAGCCAGGTTACCGAGGAGAAGTCAGGGGAGCGCAGAGAAAGGCAGTTAATGCTGCCGGAGAGGTTAGTACATCCCGCACTTTCTCACCTGTTTATCCTCCCCATCTCTCTCTCCTCTTTTTTTTTCTCTCCTTTTTTCTCCCCTACAGGTAGCCCTATTGGATTCTACTGGACAAGTGGATGTGATTCTTGGCGAGGGATGTAGGTAAGTAATCTCTCATTTTTACACATATCCCTATTGGATTCTACAGGACAAGTGGACGTGATTCTCGGCGTGGGATGTAGGCAAGTATGTGTGAGTGCGTAAGTATGTTTTAATACATTTTTACTTTCAAGGTATGTGTGTTGTGTTTTTATTTGGGTATTTTTTTGGTTGTAGAACTACAGGTACAAGGGGACCCGTTATTTCCCTGCATGCTGGTACTTGTGGTTCTCCAAGTACCACCAAGCGGGGGAGGCTTGCTGGGCCTTGTAGTTCCACAACAACAACAAAATATCCTTTTTTTATTTACACTTATGGCTATCCGCTCGGCACCCACCGCCCAGGGGTGCTGGGGACAGCCCCGGGCTTCACCCCTGGCCCTTGGGTGCCTGGAGGAGTGAGACCCCTTGATTTAAGGGGTCCCCACTCCAGGGAACCCCAGCCAGGGGTGACTAGTTGGGGGGTAATGCCACGGCCGCAGGGACCAATATAAAAGTGTCCCCCGGCTGTGGCATTATCTCTCTGGCTAGTGGAGCCCGGTGCTGGTTTTAAAAATACAGGGGACCCCTACATCTTTTGTCCCCCATATTTCTGGAACCAGGACTGGACTAAGAGCCCGCTGCTGGTTGTCTAAATATGGGGAACACTGGTCCAATTTTCCTCTCAGTATTTAAACAACCAAAGAGCCCAAGGCTGGTTATACTTAGGAGGGGGGATCCCACGCATTTCTTTTTTTAAATTTTAACCCATTCACACCCTTTTCCACAGATAAGTAAGCACGGGTCTCACTGATCGGTGCATGACTATCACAACACGCCAGCAAAAAGCAGGTCTATTTGAAAGCTCAATTTTGTTTACGAATTCCATGCTTTCCCGGCTGTGTTTGGCTATTGTCGGCAGTGATTGAGAATACAAATTCTTAGTAAATTACTGAGTTATATTAAATAACAGCCGTGTTGGACCGATGGTCTATTGATTCGTATTTGTGTGGTCTGCAGTGTATCTCAATACGAATAGCCCCAAAACTGCCGAGATTTGTGTTTAGTAAATTCCCGAGATCACACTTAGAAAATAAAGTCAACTCAAATGAAATTGCGACCTTAGTAAATATACCCCAGTGAGCCCAGTCTGGCCAGAGGGGGAGAGGGGCCACGATCCCCCACTTCTCCCCTCTTCTCTCACTCTCTCTCTCCCGACCCCGGATTACTGTTCAGGCTGCTCTTGTCACCGGCGATCCCAGCAGTTCTAGGCCCAGGTTCATGTAAGTAAATAATTGAAAAAGAGAGAAAAGACAAAAAACCCTTGTTTGGGAGCACTCGTTTGTAATGATTAGTATAATGTAAGTAGAATAAGTGATGAAATGAAATAAAACTTAACCTTTAATTGTTTCTTGAATAAAAAGAAATAAATGTGAAATAATTTTGAGACTCATGTCTAATATTTGAAATAAGGAACTTGTTTAACCTTTTTAGCAAATGAGGTACAAGTTACTAAAAGAAGGTGAAAATATCAGAAGGAATGTGTTTGATGGATACCATAATGTTCTGATGAAATAGGTGTATCCAGAACAGTCACTGTACATGCCTTGGAGTGAAGGTTTCAATAGAGGCGTGATATGGTAGCAAGGTTGAGTTGGTAAACAGAATCTCTTGAGAAAGAAGAGGGGGCCCACTGCACCTGGTATTCTCAGGGGGTTTCCCTTCCTGATACTGACCAGGCCATACCTGCTTAGCTTCCGAGATCGGACAAGATCGGGCGCATTCAGGGTAGTATGGCCGTGGGCCTATCGTTGGAAATGTGAGAAAAGAGATGAGAGAGGAAATCCACTCCTATTGTCTGTACTGTACATAAATCAAAACCATGAATTGAGAAAGAAGAGGGGGCCCACTGCACCTGGTATTCTCAGGGGGTTTCCCTTCCTGATACTGACCAGGCCATACCTGCTTAGCTTCCGAGATCGGACAAGATCGGGCGCATTCAGGGTAGTATGGCCGTGGGCCTATCGTTGGAAATGTGAGAAAAGAGATGAGAGAGGAAATCCACTCCTATTGTCTGTACTGTACATAAATCAAAACCATGAATAGTCCGGGAGTGTTTTTCCAGAAGCAGAAGTATGGAAAGCGTTAGATAGGATTTTTCCTTTAGAAGGGGCCCACCGCACCTGGTATTCTCAGGAGGTTCTCCTTCCTAGTACTGACCAGGCCATGCCTGCTTAGCTTCCGAGATTGGACAAGATCGGGCGTATTCAGGGTAGTATGGCCGTGGGCCAGTATAGAGGAAATGTGAATGAAAAGGGAGAGTACACTGCTTTCTGTACTTCACAATCAACCAAGGCCACAGATAGTCTCAAATTGGTATTTCCAGACAAAGGTGTGTCAGGATGATTCTGAGTGTCTGGGATTGATAGAGGTGTAGTGTGGTAGGTAAAGTTTGGCAGATAGTGAACTCTCATGAAAAATGCTGAAAAATGATATGTGTGGTGTGTGTGTATATCTTAATCCTTGGACTGAGAAAAAAATAATAACTGATAAATAAAAATAAAAATCCGAGCTCAAAAAAGGCTTATAGATGGTTCAATGATAATAAGCACAGTACTTGCTAGCCCCCTGAAGGGAAATCAGATAAGTAATCATGTGCTGGCAAAGAGCTCAAGGCTGGCTCATGGATAATATATATAGTCTTGTAGTGAGAATGAGATTGATCTATACAAATTTGTTATAGAACAGAGTTAGGAAATAACTCAAAGATAATTAAATGACAATTAACACAATAATTGCTGGTCCCCTGAAGGAAAACCAGGTGAGTGATCATATGCTGGTAAGGAGCTCAAGGCTGGCTCACAAATGGTACTATTAACCTTATATTCAGAGTGGGAATGATTAGTACCAAATACCAAATATTCAATGATTAATGCCAACAAAATAGAAAATGCTACCATAAATATACTGGTGTGTTGACATCACAACAAATAGAAAATGCTACCATAAATACACTTGTGTGTTGAAATCACGGTTGAATACCTAAATCTAATAAATAAACCTTGGAGGCATGGGCGGGTATTAGGACAAAATTGTGCAGATTTTTATCCACAAATATAGTGTAATTACTGCAGATAGAACGCAGTTCTAAGACAGAGGAGAGTGTAGTGGTACACAGAAATCTAGTATCTGTTACCACTGCCACTATGTATGCGGATAAACCCTTTTATAAAATTGGTAATGTGTATAAGTACAGACTTAAAGCCTGGTGGTCTAATGAAAATTACCACAGCACTGAGATCTAGCAACAAACGGGTATATGCTCGAGTATACAGTCGGTGTTAGGCAACGGATTAATTCCCATTGTGCCCTATTGGTTCCCGCTGCACACTTAAAACCCTGGTGGTCTAGTGTCAGTTACCGCGGCCGCAAGGTATGCGGCGGACGTTGTCCAGGTCTCCTCTGTTCACAGTCCCGCTACAGTGATGAGCGCGGCCGCCCGCTTCCGGACTGGGCGTGGCCGCGATGACGTCACTACGGACGTTCTCTCGACGTACGTTTCACCTGATTGGGCTTGGTCACGAGAGCCTCTGAAATATAATTGTCATTCACTGTCTGTTCCCATCACCCTTTACTTCTCTCTTTTACACTCTCACCCGCTGCTCCTGCTGTTACCCTTTCCCTGGCATCACCCTCTCCCTGTCACCCACTACAGCCACCCTTTTCCCGGCATCACCCACTGCTGTCAACCTCTCCCTGGCATCACCCTCTCCCTGGCATCACCCACTGCTGCCACCCTCTCCCTGGCATCACCCACTGCTGTCACCCCCTCCCTGGCATCACCCACTGCTGTCACTCTCTCCCTGGTGTCACCCTCTCCCTGCTGTCACCCCCTCCCTGGCATCAACCACTGCTGCCCCCCCTCTCCCTGGCATCACCCACTGCTGTCACCCTCTCCCTGGCGTCACGCTCTTCCTGGTGTCACGCTTTTCCTGTCACCCTCTCCCTGGTGTCACCCACTCGCTGTCACCCTCTCTCTGGTGTCACCCTCTCCCTGTCACCCACTGCTGGCTATTTTGTTGTCCAGGACTTCCATTAACTTAATAGCACCGCATCCATGGTGCTATTAAGTTAATGGAAGCCCTGGACAGCAAAATTGCATTCATGTCCTCCTCCCACTCCCTTCCCAGTCCCAAACATTAATTTTTATATTGTTTTCTATAAAAATGTACAATATATCACAAGTATAATGAGCAGGCAGGCAGCGGGCATTGGTGGCAGTGGCGGCATTGGACTGAGATGAAAATTAGTGGCGGAGGGCTGGGTCAGTTGATGGTGGGCGAGTTTTTAAGCCATTGGCGGCAGCGAGCATCGGCTCATGGGCAGTAGCGGGCATTGGCTCGGCGGTGGTAGGGGTCATTGGCAGGATTCGACGGACATTATGGCTGCAGTGCCTCACCAGCCACTGACCTCACTGCACGCCACTGGTGTGTGTGTTTATATATATATATATATATATATAGGAAATGGAGGACACAAGCGCCAAAATGTGTTTTAGATTATATACCAAGGTGAAAGCACATGTATAAGATGGTGAGTTTAGCTGGATCACTTATCTTATTTAGATATGTAATGATCTTTCAACCTTCATTTGGATTCAGTACATGGAAATAGAAAAAAGGGGCAAAACATAGTGTGTACCATTCATAAACAAAACACATAACACTGTCTGAATAAGAACGGCATCATTAGGGAACTGGCATATTCCCACTATTAAACACTTCTTAGCCACAGCAGTGAAAGATTTAAAAACATAAATTTAATAAAACAACATAAGAATGACTGAATAACACACATACAAGAATAAAAAACATATAGAGCTTATCTGTCCATAAAGTGGATATCTGCAAAGCGTCCCAACGCGTTTCGTCTGTCTGTGTCTGGACTTCATCAAGGGGATAACCACAGTGAGTCTGGAGGCTCTATTTATACCGGAGAGGGGTGATTTCCAATGTCCAGGAATTATGACCTCACTTCCTGTACTCCTGGGTTATAGTGTATTTAACTTTAAAATAAGTAATTCATTTTTTATTCTTGTACGTGTGTTATTCAGCCATTCTTATGTTGTTTTATTAAATTTATGTTTTTAAATCTTTCACTGCTGTGGCTAAGAAGTGTTTAATAGTGGGAATATGCCAGTTCCCTAATGATGCCGTTCTTATTCAGACAGTGTTATGTGTTTTGTTTATGAATGGTATACACTATGTTTTGCCCCTTTTTTCTATTTCCATGTACTGAATCCAAATGAAGGTTGAAAGATCATTACATATCTAAATAAGATAAGTGATCCAGCTAAACTCACCACCTTATACATTTGCTTTCACCTTGGTATATAATCTAAAACACATTTTGGCGCTTGTGTCCTCCATTTCCTATATCCACTGCATGTGTCTAACAAACAAATGTTTCTGTTTCACAAGCTGCCACTCAAATAAAACTTGAGGAATGTTATATTTCAGTTCTAGGTGTATATACGTCATTATATAAGTTTAGTACCACAAAAAGTACCTAAGCGCCGGCTTCTTCGCTTTTTATATATATATATATATATAGTCCACACGGACCGGCACTCCCACTATCTTCTGAGTACAAGCTCCGGTGCCCTCCAAGGGAGATCCACAACCAGCAAAAAGGAGGCGGCACTCGGAGGCTTTAAAGTGCAAAATAGATTGTATTCCACAAGAGAAAACTAAAGTTTCGGGGTCACAATACCCCTTTGTCAAAGTGAACAAATGTGTGCAAAGACAGTAACGTACCTTAAATACCTAAGAATCCCGCTCAGTGTGCAGACGCCATCCCGGCCGCGCTGGCTGTTTGCTTCGCTTCCGGTCCCGCTAAGATGACGTCATCCACATCGCGTCTAGTTGCCGTGGTTACCGTTGACGCCAGGCGGCCCGGACACGGCGCTGCATAAGAAAAGGGAGTGTAACTTAAAAGTAGAGCCCTGTTACCAAGATAAATAAAAATAGAGTGGATACAGACATTGCTGAAACATCAGACAGGAATGCAATAATGAAATCACTATTAGTCAGAGCGCCTATCTAGTGTTAATACAGAAAGCTCAAGCGCTACCAATTATCCTTAAACCAAGGCTAATGGGCACGCAAAGGGCCCGCCGGTCGATACAGAACAATAAATAAGTAATATATATAAATGATATATAAAAAGTAAAGCTTCTGTATAGGTCTTATCGAGCATATTAAATCGAGAATCTGGCTGAGGTTTCGGTAATGGGTCAGATAACACATCCCCTATATGTAGAAACAGGGGTGGGAAAATGAAGTGGAAAAAAAGGGGGGAAAGGAGGGAAAAAAAGGGGGGAAAAGGGGGAAAAAAACAGACAGGAAAAGCAGGAAGATAAGGGCCACTATTTAAAAATATTTAGACTCAATTTTTCATTGAGGCCATGGGGGCTGGTGGTTCCAAGCTCAAAAATCCATCTGGTCTCGAGCCGTAACAGTCTTCCATCCCTGTCGCCACCTCTAATGTGTCTAGGGACATGGTCGATAATGAGGTGTTTTAAATCTTTCATGGTGTGGCCGGCAGATGCAAAGTATCTGGCCACCGGCTGTTCAGATGCCTTGCCCTGCAGTGCTTGTTTGATGGCTGAGCGATGGAGGGCCATCCTTTCCCGGCACGTTCTGATGGACTTCCCCACATAGTGGAGGTTACACGGACATTTAATGATGTATATAATGTGAGTGGTAGTGCATGTAAGAACATGCTTGATGCTGTAGGTTTTGTCACGGTGAGGATGTTTGAAACTGGAACCAGTGATCATATGTTCGCATGTAGTGCATTTAATGCATTTGTAGCAGCCCGGTTTCTTCCCCAAAAATACTGGCTCTGGCCGTCTTTGTCGAGTGCCGCCTCTTTTTTGCTGGTTATATATATATATATAGTTATATATATATATATATAGTTATATTAAAAATGAGATTAGTGCGCTTGTCCTATTTAGGAATGTCTTGCTGCTTTACGTGGTCACACAACCACGGATCAATCAGTCAGATACTTAATTCAAAATATATGTAAAATGTCTTTCCAAATCTGATATTGGCTTGATGGCCAAAAGTCCACACTCTCCCCGCTTTATCGGGTGGCTGCTTAGTTCTTCAAAAAGTGCCACTAGGTATGCGTAGCCCAAAGGAAATCTGAAATCAAAAGGAAGAACAAAAAAGAGCGCCTATGGTGTAGTAGTTTTCAAACAGTTCTGTCACATGCAAAAATAATGCTCTGCTCCTGGACTTCAATCTTAATAAATTATCATTTATTAAGATTCAAGTCCAGGAGCAGAGCATTCTGTCCCTCCTGGAGAGGGTCATGGCCCTCATTCCGAGTTGTTCGCTCGCTAGCTGCTTTTAGCAGCAGTGCAAACACTAAGCCGCCGCCCTTTGGGAGTGTATTTTAGCTTAGCAGAAGTGCGAACGAAAGGATCGCAGCGCTGCTACAAAAAAAGATTGTGCAGTTTCAGAGTAGCTGCAGACCTACTCCTACCTTGCGATCACTTCAGACTATTTAGTTCCTGTTTTGACGTCACGAACACGCCCTGCGTTCGGCCAGCCACACCTATGTTTTTCCAGCCACTCCTGCGTTTTTATCTGGCACGCCTACGTTTTTTCACACACTCCCCGAAAACGGTCAGTTACCACCCAGGAACACCCACTTCCTGTCAATCACTCTGCGGCCAGCAGTGCGACTGAAAAGCGTCACTAGAGCTTGTGTAAAACTGCATCGGCTTTTGTGAAAGTACGACGCGCGTGCGCAGTGCACCCCATACGCATGCGCAAAATTGCAGATTTTTTGCCTGATCGCTGCGCTGCAAACGAAAGCAGCTAGCCATCAACTCGGAATGAGGGCCCATGTTGGGAGATCCCGGTGGATACCTGGACTAGAGAACAGGAGACTGATAGGCCTTATGTCAAGCCGTAATCCGGTACGCAACATTATTTTTGCGTGTGACAGAACTGTTTGAAAACTACTACACCATAGGCGCTCTTTTTTGTTCTTCCTTGTGATTATATATATATATAACAGAAGGGTAATCGTACACTACTCCATCCAATATACTGAGTGCTTGATCATTCACATTGCATATTCATAATTATCTTCAGCAGCAGGTAAGCCAGCAGGAGACAATAAGGATCCGCACATCCAATTCCGTAAAGTGTACACGTTTTACTCCATAAAGTGCAGAAAGTACATTATAACAACAAATGCTCAGGTTGCAGTATAGCAGCATACATTACATGCATGTGGTTTGGCATTGGAGACATTCCTCTATATTCATTACCCTGATAGCCTGTTTCGGAGCTCTCGCACTTTTATCACATATATATATATATATATATATGTGTGTGTGTGTGTTATAAAACACGACTTACAGAATTATATAGCTAGTGCTCTCAGTTAGTCTACAGGACCCCGCAGTGAATGGGTAGGGCTCCTGCTACACTGTGACAACGTCTGATGGGTCAGGATCAGACTGAGATTCAGCCATCTGCATCATGTAGAATCAGCGTTCACCGGTGGGTCCATCTCACAGTCCTGCAGAAGTGACGGATGCACCATCGCTTGCCGCAGCACAGGCTGAGCGGCACCAGACAGGAGCCATACTATCCCTTATTGCAGGTGTTAGCAGATCTCCTGGGACAGAGACAATTAACACTGCAGCAGCAGCGGATGTCCCGCAGAGCTCCGTTGGAACAGGTGCCCCTTCAGGGCTTGTAGCCAGGAGGCAGGCATCTCCATTGCCCCTGGGAGTTACACCCCTGAGTGTAGTTATTCTCAAAAATGAGGACCCTTGTCTGCTTGCAGTCTTGTTTTCAAGCACCAATATCTCATATGCAGTAGTAAGGCTAAACGCTGGAAACTATGTGATTGCATTAAATACTGTAGATAAGTTAAAGACAAATATATATATATATATATATATACATACAATATTTAGGTTTTACAGACAGAAGTGAAGAGTCAAAAAAAGCAGGGGAGTGAGAAGAAAAATGTATGTCGACAGAGGAAAGAGGGGGATAGAGAGAACGAAATAGTAGGAGAGAAAAAAGAATGGGAGAAAGAAAAAGGGAGAGAGTGATAGCCCTTTCAGACAGACAGCAACAACCCAGGTTATTGCACATGAACATGCTGCAACCCAGATTGCGGCGCAAACTGAAAGGGGCCAGTTGAAATAACCAAGGTCGAGTGACCCAGTATTTCAACTCGGGTAGGTAGCAGGGTTGAACATGTTTAACCAGACTTGTGGGGCAGTGTGAACGGGTAAGCTGGGTCAATGCGATACGTCACCTGTTCACTACATAGGAAGAGGCGGCACTTGGAGATCATCTCCAAGCGCCACCTTTGCACATGTCAGTGACATCACCAAACCGGCAATAAGCTGGATTGGGCAGCCAGTCTGAAAGAGGTTTCAGCACAGTTACACTCGGGAAGGACCCATGTACAAATCCTGTGTGGGACCCAGCTATGCGGTCTGAAAGGGATATTAGAGGGACATGGAGGAGAGACCGAGAGAGTGAGAGATGGGAAGACTTATTTATTTTATTATTTATTAAGTTTCTTATATAGCACAGCAAATTATGTTGCTCTTTACAATTGATAAAGAAAGAGGGGGTGACAAAGACAGAAATAGGGTGAGAAAGAGAGAATTCCCTCACTAAGAACCACGTTTCCAATTCCCTCACTAAGAACCACGTTTCCTCAATTGAGACAAGGGAATCTTACGTATTATTATACACAAAGGTACTGTATAGACCTACGGAGTTAGACTTTTATTATAGGTGCTACCCACTGATTCTAATGTACAGATATATTGGCAAAGAGAAAAGGAATCAGTTAAGTTCATGCACACAAACCATTAAAAAGTCATTTATAATGTATTTTTAGTATACGTTTATTTTTTTATTAAATTTACTTTAAAATAGGTATCAAATTCCTTTCTATTTTATCATTTATTTGCGATTATAACGTCTCAATGCTAAGTATGAATGTATATGCCCTACAATGGGGCTATTCAAAATCGAAGTAAAAAGCAGTATGGGTAAAAAATAAAGTTTGGAAAAAAAGAAAGGGAAGTCCTTTAAAAAATATTAAGTTTAAAAACGGTATGCTGCCTTTTTTTAACATATTTTAAATTTTATATTTCTTTTCTAAGTACTGAACTGATCCCTTTTCTCTTTGCCAATATATAAATAGAGGGAGAGACAGACAGGAGAAGAGAGACACAGCAGGAAGAGGGGGAGAGTGTGCTCATTTAACTAATATAACTATAGCAATAGTATAATTTGCATCAAGTATATTATAAAGTCAATAACCTGTTGTTAATATGTATGGCTGTAAATGCATCTTGTTTGTTCATTGAGAAATCTGATTTAACAACTTAACTAACAACTTTTTCCCCACAAAACTGTTCAGAAATTACAGGTTTTTTTTTATTACTTATAAAAGTATTTTTAATAATACATTAAAATATTGAATTAAAAAAATATATAAATCCAAGGGGTGTTTTGCATCCCCGCCACCCAGCATCCATAGTCTCCGACCCTAAAATAAAATCCCACCACTCATTAGACCTCCCCACTGGTCTCAAATCCTAATAAAAGTAGCCCCCACAGCCCTTTAGTAGAAAGAAGCAAAACAAAATCATGAAATAATAAAAAATATTTTTTTATTATTATTTTAAAAGTGTAATACATTTTTTTTTTAAATCAGCCCCAACCCCCACTGGTTATATTTGCCCCTCAGGGGATTAATACCCCCCCCCCCTCCCTTACCCATGTAGTCCACCCTGCTGCAGCTGTTCTGTGCACATGCATAGATCAGTTAAATTGTGCAGGGAGAGGAACGAACATTAGCCTCCTAGAACTGTGCATCATGGAGTATGTACTCCAGAATGCCAGCCACACCGCATTCTGGGGTGCGAGTCTGGCAGTGATGTCGACAGTCAGAGACCGCCACGACACTGCTGGTCCAGGGCACAATGGGAGCAGCAGGCTCTCTGGAGAGACAGGGAGCAGCGCACATCGGGTGTGACTATGCCAGTCAAGTGGTTAACTTGCGTATAAAAAAAGGGCACAAAGAAAGCTCAACATAAACAACTAAAAAACAAATACAAGAAACACATTTGGTCCACAGAATATAAACTATAAATAAATGTTCAAGCTCATTTTATTAAGATACTATAACCAGTTAAACTGCTAATATACAGGATATATTTTAACATGTTTAGAAATCATTACTATATAAATAGGCAAGCTATTAATAAAACAGAATAAAACCACAACTGTGCTCAGCAAGACAAACCCATAACTGACTATTTTTACTGTGTCACTGCTGCCAGAAACTGAGCCTCCTGACCCTTTAGTATGTGCCTGACCTTTGCCACGCTTAATTAACAGTAGTTAGAGGCCAACTGCAGGCTATTAAGTGATGTATGAACATTGTAGATTTGCATGTACTGCTTAGAATACATGTCTTATTGATACAGAAAGAGAGGCCACATTTTCCTTTTCTGTACATGCCTTGCTTAAGCTTTGATCCTGTGTATTCAATATTTCAGATTTTGGATTATGACAGGCAACTGAGGTCACTCTGGGGTGGCATATTTAAGTGCTTTAAATTTTAGCACAATATGTATAGGCCTCTGGCGCCCCTTTAGTATTTAAGCTGTCCCGAATATGAACTTCTTGGCTGATATTGCAGTAACCTGAATCTTATTTAAAATAATAATTCAAATATATTGCAACGTTTAGTTTTTATGTGATTTATATCCTTCTATTTGTGTTATGTAGCCTTGAAAAAAAGCAATAATACTTTTAGTAGCTAATTAAACACTAGACCACGCCACAAATAATTTTTATGGTAGGTCCCTGTGTGATCTTTACTGAAATTACACAAAGAATGAGTCAATGTTATGTATTGTTTGGTTTTTAAAGTTATGTTTTTCTGGAAAAGTCTGAACATCAAAAATAAGACGTTTTATACAGTTTTATTTTATATCAGAAGTGCACTCCTGTTTATGAAAGATAACTTGGTCCAATGTTATTGATATGTTATATGACACAAGATCTCTGGCAATTTACAAACAAATCTGTCCAATGTGAAGCTTCGGTCTACAGCTGGTTATCAATTATATTTAAGTTTCACTGTGACAGCACAAACTACATAGTCGCGCATACCTATATTCACCTGTACAAAAATATTCAGAGGGAATATGTTTAATTAAGCAAATTATCCATTCAATAATCCTAATATCCAATCCCAAGCTGACAAGTTTATTTAGCAGTCTGCTATGTGGAACAGTGTTAGTAAGGCTTTTGACACTGTTCCACATCGCAGACTGCTAAATAAACTTGGAAGCTTGGGATTGGATACTAGGATTATTGAATGGATAAGATCTTGGTTGCAGGATAGAAAACAGAGAGTTGTGGTAAATGGAGTGCATTCACAGGAGGGAAATGTTACCAGTGGAGTACCCCAGGGATCTGTACTTGGACCAGTGCATTTTAATATCTTTATTGGTGACATTGCAAATGGTATTAAAGGGAAAGTATGCTTTTTTGCAGATGACACAAAGGTATGCAACAGGGTAGACACACCAGGTGGGGTAAAACAAATGACTGAGGATCTAGGTAGACTAGAGGAATGGACAAGAGTGTGGCAATTACAGTTTAATGCCAAAAAATGCTAAATCATGCACTTGGGTCTCAAAAATCCAAAGGCTAAATATAGTATTAATGGCACTATACCGGAAACTACTGAGGAGGCAAGGGATGTAGGAGTCACTATTTCAGGTGACTTAAAGACAAGTAAGCAATGTAACAAAGCAATGAGGAAAGCTAGTCAGATGCTTGGCTGCATTGGGAGAGGAATCAGCAGCAGAAAGAAAGAATAATAATGCCACTGTATAGGTCATTGGTAAGGCCTCATCTAGAATACTGTGTTCAATTCTGGAGGCCATATATTCAAAAGGATATTAATACATTAGAGACTGTACAAAGAAGGGCAACTAAAATGGTGCATGGCCTACATCACAAAACATACCCAGAAAGACTAAAAAATCTCAATATGTATAGTTTGGAGCAGAGAAGGGAAAGGGGGGACATGATAGAAACTTTCAAATATATCAAGGGTTTTAACAAAGTCCAGAAGGGAAACATTGTCCAAATGAAGAGAAGCAATAGGACACGAGGACATGCACTGACACTGGAGGGGGGGATATTCAAGGGAAATTTGAGGAAAGATTACTTCACAGAAAGGTTAGTGGACAAGTGGAATAGCCTCCCATCAGAGGTGGTAGAGGCTAAGACAGTAGAGCAATTTAAACATGCATGGGATAGACATAAGGATATCCTTACAAAGAAATAAGGATCAAATAAGTTATGAGATAAAAATATGGTTAAAAAAGGGCAGACTAGATTGGTCAAGTGATTCTTATCTGCTGTCAAATTCTATGTTTGTATGGTGGTTATTCCGAGTTGATCGAAGCCAGCAACTTTTTGCTGTTGCTGCGATCAACTAGTCCTTGCCTATGGGGGAGTGTTTTTTTTTTATATCTTAGCAGGGCTGCTATCGCTTGTGCAGTCCTGCTAAGCTAAATTTTTTTAAAGCAAAACATGACTAGCCTTGGACATACTTACCCTGTGCGCAGGGCCGGTTCTAGACCTTGTGGCACCCAGGGTGAAAGTTTCCTTTGGTGGCGCCCCCCTCCCTCCCCGACGATGAAACAGGGTTAGTGCGCGCCTATGGCGTGCATTAAAAAATGGAGGCGTGGCTTCATAGGAAAGGGGCGTGGTCAGTTTTGCTCCCTGTAGTTTTGCCCCCTGTAGAGTTGTGCACCCTGTAGAGCTGTGCCCACAGTAGCTGTTGTGCCCCCTGCAGCTGTGCCCCCAGTAGCTGTTATGCCCCCTGCAGCTGTGCCCCCAGTAGTTGTGCCCCCTGCAGCTTTTGTGCCCCCTGCAGCTGTGCCCCCAGTAGTTGCGCCCCCTGCAGCTGTTGTGCTCCCTGCAGCTGTGCCCCCAGTAGCTGTTATGACACCTGCAGCTGTGCCCCCAGTAGTTGTGCCCCCTGCAGCTGTGCCCCCAGTAGCTGTTATGCCCCCTGCAACTGTGCCCCCAGTAGTTGTGCCCCCTGCAGCTGTGACCCCATTTAGTTGTGGCCCCAGTAGTTGTGCCCCCCTTAGTGTGCCCCCTGCAGCTGAGCCTCCTGCAGTTGTGGCCCCAGTAGTTGTGCCCCCCTTAGTGTGCCCCCATTAGTTGTGCACCAAGTAAAAAAAATAAAAAATACTAACCAGCCCCGTTCCTGCTTCCCGACCACTGCACTCCATCTCCGCCGCCGGCACCGCTCCTCTGATCTATGGGAGAGACGTCAAGACGTCTCTCTCATAGAGCTGCACAGAAAGGTCCTCTCCGCGAAGGGAAACTAGATGCTACCTCGCTGCGCGGAGAGGACCTTTTCATAACCACCACCACCATCCTAGTTAGTAAAGGCTCTTGCCACGGCGGCGGCGCCCCCGGGACAGCGGCACCCCGGGCAAAAGTCCTGCTTACCTGTGGCAAGAGCCGCTACTGCCTGTGCGACGATCTCTGCGATGCTGGAGCTGGCTTTGACGTCAGACATCCGCCCTCCGTTCTCCTGGACACGCCTGTGTTTTCCTTACCACTCCCCGAAAACGGCAGCCAACGGTCCGGATCCGCCCAGGAACGCCTTCTTTCTGTCAATCTTCTTGCAGTCGGCTTTGCGACCGCTTTCTTCGTAGGACGCTACATAACCCGGTGACCCCTGTCGCCGGGCAACGTCACGCACACGCAGTGCGGCCGCCGCGCATGCGCATTCCGGACCCGTTCGCACCGCAGCAACAAACCGCTGCGTGCGAACGGGTCGGAATGACCCCCTATGTTTCTAAATAGTTGATGCAGGGCAAGATCTACATTGCTGGGGTTTGTAGGAACAAATCCTGTGGGCATCATGGGTTTGATTCCCACCACGGCTCTAACTGTGTGGAGTTTGTATATTCTCCCCGCGCTTGCATAGATTTCCTCTGGGTTTCTGTGTTTTGGATTGTGGATTTCCTCCACAATCCAAAAACATTCTGGTAGGATAATTGTCTCCCAACAAAATTAATAGGGAATATAGATTGTAAACTCCACTGGGGCAGAATGGCCAAATATTCTCTCTGTAAAATATTGTGGAACATGTGCACTATATAAATAACTGGTTATAATAATAATAATAATAATAATAATCCTAAATTCCTCCCCATTTTCTAATAGCATTTATTTAACTCCGAGTCCCAATACAATATTTAAGGGCTTATTTAGAATTGGGAGGAAAAAAAAAAAAGAATGTTGCCCCCCAGACAAACTGTATTGCAATGCAAGGAGCACAATACATATAATTCTTTTGCATGCATTATAAATAGTAATACTGGCTTCTTTTGTAGTCACCTACAAATGCTGGACAGCTTTATTTTTACACAGCAATTTAGATTTGAGCTAGGTAATCCCCATCTCACATCTAAATCGCTCAAGTTTTAAATCTGCCCCATCTGGAACTCGGTTTCTATGGTGTAAAGTTGCTCCTTATTGTGCTGGAGTAATTAATTGTTTATCCAGACTACTGTAGTTAATGATAAGTTACTACTGTTTAGAATTTTTACATGTAAGGTATAAAGTTGTGCACCCATACAAGCTGCCACCCAACAAGGAACTGCTTTTGCGGACGCCGTTTTCGCTTAATACCTTGAAAGATATTGGTGGTAATTATATATCTACAAGCTGTGTTACATTATCCTCCTATGGAACTTTATTGGGACTGAATATAATGGAACAGGTCTTTTGAACCTTCCTATTTCAAATACTAGTATACCTAGTGGGAGTAACGTCTTTTTATTATCTACAGCAGGGCTGGCCAAACCGGTCCTCGAGATCTACCAACGGTTCACATTTTCCAGACCACCTAGCTGGTGCACAGTTGTAGTCATTACTAATTAAGATGTGCTGCATTCATTCCTAACTGACAATTCTACAGATCTCCAGGAGGCCTGGAAAACATGAACTGTTGGTAGATCTCGAGGACCGGTTTGGCCAGCCCTGATCTACAGGATATATTATCCGTTTTATCAAGTGCACATTATGCTGTCTATTAACTTTTGCTCTTATAATTAAAATTGTGTTGTTTTTATGACCTTCCTTCTCATTCGTGACCATTAGCGCTACATTGTTTCTTTTGTGTATAAAGTTGTGCACCCATGGGTCTGACTTGGATTTGCATGCAAACCCGATGGTTTACAAACAAATCCGATTGTTGGGGTTCTGCACATGCGCAGTACTTTTTCTGCACATGTGAAGATGGGGTCCTGTGATATCGCATGCATTCCCCCTTTAACTTTTACTTTTACACTTATCATTCAATGGGGGAGATTTTACAAAAGATTGGAGAGAGAAAGTGGAGAGAGATTAAGTACCAACCAGTCAGCTCCTAACTCATTTATCAAACACAGACTGTAAATGACACTTCAAAGCTGATTAGTTAATGCTTTCTCTCTCCAGGCTTTGATAAATCTCCCCCACTGTCTGGATCGCAGCAGCAGATAGTCTGACAGTTTATTCTGTTAGATCACATGTGTAGTGAATCAACCAAATTCTGACAAACATAATGAGTAAATAAACAGGCTCTCTAGGCTGGTCACATGGGTGCAGGTGCCACTGGTTCCAGGCTCGCAGGCAAAAGGGTGATGAATATATATAGTTGTTTTCTTTTTATATATACATATACATATATATATATATATATATATATATAATGCAAAGACGGGCGGCACTCTCGGCGTAAGGAATAAAGACAGACAGACTTGCCTGTCTGTCTTTATTCCTTACGCCGAGAGTGCCGCCCGTCTTTGCATTATATACTACTGGACACAGCACGCTGTATTCCATTGGGAGGGCACCGGCATTAGCATTTCTTTACAACACACCTTTGGGATTGGGGAGTGCCGTGGACTCTGGATATATATATATATATATATATATAGATATATATTGCATATGGAACTCGGCACTTTGTGCTTTAGAAGTCAACTCGCCCGGTGCCCTCTTAAACAGCTCTGCGTCAGGCCTGACGAAGGTTTGAAATAAAACCGAAACGTTGCTGAATTGATTGTTTGGCTATATATATATATATATATATATATATATATAGTGTGTGTGTGTGTTTGTGTGCGTGTATATATATATGTATATATATATATTTCTCTGACGTTTTAGTGGATGCTGGGTACTCCGTAAGGACCATGGGGTATAGACGGGCTCCGCAGGAGACTGGGCACTCTTAAAAGAAAGATTAGGTACTATATCTGGGGTGCACTGGCTCCTCCCTCTATGCCCTCCTCCAGACCTCAGTTAGTATCTGTGCCCGGCCAGAGCTGGATGCACCCTAGGGGCTCTCCTGAGCTTCCTAGAAAAGAAAGTATTTGTTAGGTTTTTTATTTTCAGTGAGATCTGCTGGCAACAGACTCACTGCTACGTGGGACTGAGGGGAGAGAAGCGAACCTACCTGCTTGCAGCTAGCTTGGGCTTCTAAGGCTACTGGACACCATTAGCTCCAGAGGGATCGAACACAGGCCCAGTCCTCGGTCGTCCGGTCCCGAAGCCGCGCCGCCGTCCCCCTTGCAGAGCCAGAAGAACGAAGAGAAGTTGAAAATCGGCGGCTGAAGACTCCGGTCTTCATTAAGTTAGCGCACAGCACTGCAGCTGTGCGCCATTGCTCCCTTAGCACACCACACACTCCGGTCACTGATGGGTGCAGGGCGCTGGGGGGGGGGGGGGGGCGCCCTGGGCAGCAATTAGATTACCTTACTTGGCGAATAGCACATAATACAGTCTGATAAACTGTATATGTGCATTAACCCCCGCCATTAAAGTACATAAAAGGACAGAAGCCCGCCGCTGAGGGGGCCGGACCTTCTTCCTCAGCACACCGGCGCCATTTTCTTTTCACAGCTCAGCTGGAAGGAAGCTCCCCAGGCTCTCCCCTGCAGTATCCTGGTACACAAAGGGTAAAAAAGAGAGGGGGGGCACATAAATTTAGGCGCAAAACTGTGTTTATAAGCTGCTATAGGGGAAAAATCACTCAGTATAGTGTACATCCCTGTATTATATAGCGCTGTGGTGTGTACTGGCATACTCTCTCTCTGTCTCTCCAAAGGGCCTGGTGGGGGAACTGTCTTCAAATAGAGCATCCCCTGTGTGTGTGGTGTGTCGGTACGCGTGTGTCGACATGTCTGAGGTAAAAGGCTCCTCTAAGGAGGTGATAGAGCGGATAAGTGTGTGGGAGGGTGTCTCCGTCAACAACGCCGACACCTGTTTGGATATGTGTAAGTGCTGAGGTAAAATTATTGCACAAAAGGTTAGGGAACAGAAAGGAAATCTACCCTGGTCTGTCCCTATGTCACAGAGTCCTTCAGAGTCTTTCTATGTTCACTATCCAAAATAACAAAGTATCGACACGGAGTTTAACTCCACTGTCGACTACAATAATGCAAAGTTACAGCCAAGAGGGCTAAAAGATATTCAATATATGATTATTGGAATAAAAGATGATTTGCATATCACTGATGACTCATCTGTCCCTGACACGAGAGTACACATGTTAAGGGGAAGAATGCTGAGGTAAATTTCCCTCCTCTTATGAGGAAAAAGAGCGGGAATCTCCAGACAAGAGACGGCAGCTTCCCACAAGAGAATTCTCAGGCTGTATCCTTTCCCCACTAGGGCCAGGATGTGTTGAGAATCTTCCCCTTGGGTGTCCTGTTTGCACTAGCTATTCTCAGGGATCCTGCAGATAGCGTGCACATTCTAGTATACTACCCAGACCGGCGATTGTGTCGGCATGGGTTTATAGCGCTGTGGCAGCGTGGACAGGTACCTTATCAGCAGAGATTGAGACCCTAGTATGCATATAAATATTTTAAGATGCTGTCTTAAGTGATAGATATATAATTATAAAGCATGCCCAAAGGGACATGAGTATACTGGGTCCTAGAGACAAAAGCTATGTCGATTTCTGCTTGACGTGCCCTGTAGAATATACATTGGACAGATGATGCCGACTTAAGAGGCATATGGAAGGCTGAGGATTGTGTGGAGAAAGGTTCTCGGGCCTGGTCTCCACAGTTATAGCTGGTAATTCTGATATTTTGCCTTATATTCCTGCACAGCCTAGGAAAGCACGACATTATTAAATGCAGCTTTTCGAATAAAGAAACAAGAAAGTCTGAGGTGCGTCCTTTCTTGTCAGAGCTGGGGGCAGAGGAAAGAAGCTGTACAACACAGCTAGTCCCCAGGAACAGAAGTCCTCCCCGGCCGCTACAAAAATCCACCGCATGTCGCTGGGACTCCACAGGCGGAGCTAGGCCCGGTGGGGACACGCCTTCGTAAGTTCAGCCACAAGTGGGTTCACTCCCTGTTAGATCCCTGGGCAATAGAAATTGTATCGCAGGGATACAGGCTGGACTGTGAGAAGATGCCCCCTCACCGAGGACCCGGCGGGCTTCCCCCCAAGAGAGGGAGCCAGTGTTAACTGCAATTCGTAAATTGTATCTTCAACAGGTGGTGGTCAAGGGTCCCCTCCTTCAACAAGAGGGTGTTATTATTCGACCATGTTATAATCCCGAAACCAGACGGTTCGGTTAGACCCATATTGAATTAAAATCCCTGAACATATACCTGAAAAGGTTCAGGTTCAAGATGGAATCGCTAAGAGCGGTCATTGCATGCCTGAAATGAATCGGGACATAAGGGAAGCATACCTTCGTGTCCCCATTTATCCACCTCATCAGGCGTACCTCAGAATTGCGGTACGGGATTGTCATTACCAATTTCACCAAGGTAATGGCAGATATGATGGTGTTCCTGCGGAAGCAAGGTGTCACTATTATCACATACTTGGATGATCTCCTCATAAAAGCGAGATCAAGAGAGCAGTTGCTGGACAGCGTATCACCTTCTCTGGAAGTGAAACGGCAACACGACTGGATTCTATATATTCCAAAGTCGCAGTTGGTTCCTACAGCTCATCTGCCTCGCCTAGGCATGATCCTAGACACAGACCAGAAGAGGGTTTATCTCCCGATAGAGAGAGCTCTGGAGCTCATGACACTGGTCAGGAATCCATTGAAAACCAAAACAGGTGTCAGTGCATCACTGCACTCGAGTCCTGGGAAGGATGATGGCATCATACGAGGCCATCCCCTTCGGCTGGTTCCATGCAGGGACAATGGAACTTACTGGACAAGTGGTCCGGATCACATCTTCAGATGCATCGGTTAATCACCCTATCCCCCAGGGCCAGGGTGTCTCTCCTGTGGTGGCTGCGGAACTAAGGGCCATATACAACGCCCTAAATCAAGCGGAGTTCCTGCTTCGCGACCAACCGGTTCTGATCCAGTCAGACCGCAGGGGCTCATGTAAACCGCCAGGGCGGCACAAGGAGCAGGGTGGCGAGGGTAGAAGCCACCAGAATTCTTCGCTGGGCGGAGAATCAAGTAAGCGCACTTTCAGCAGTGTTCATTCCGGGAGTGGACACGACCTCCACCCGGGAAAGTGGTGACTTGATCAGGAAGTCTTCACGCAGTTTTGCAAATTGATGGAAACTGCCTCAGGTGGACTACATGGCGTCCCACCTCAATAAAAAGATAAAAAAGGTTTTACGCTTGGTCAAGGGACTCTCAGGCGATAGCTGTGGTCGCACTAGTAACACCGTGGGTGTTCCAGTCAGTCTATATATTCCCTCCTCTTCCTCTCAGACCCAAGGGCTGAGAATTGTAATAAACGGAGGAGTGTGAACAATATTCTTTGCTCCGGATTGGCCAAGAAGGACTCGGTACCCGGAACTGCAAGAAATGCTCTCAGAGGACCCATGGCCTCTTCCTCTCAGTCAGGACATGTTGCAACAGGGACCCTGTCTGATCCAAGACTTACCGCGGCTGCGTTGGACGGCATGGCGGTTGAACGCCGGATCCTAGTGGAAAAGGACATTCCGGATGCAGTTATTCCTACGCTGATAAAGGCTAGGAAAGACGTGACAGCAAGACTTTTTCACTGTATATGGCGAAAATAGGTTGCTTGGTGTGTGGCCGGGAAGGCCCTACAGAGGAATTCCAGGGGGGTCGATTCCTGCACTTCCTACAGTCAGGAGTGACTATGGGCCTAAAATTAGGATCCATAAAGGCCAAGATTTCGGCCCTATCCCTTTTTCTCTCAAAAAGAACTGGCTTCACTGCCTGAAGTTCGGACGTTGTTACAGGGGTGCTGCATATTCAGCCCCTTTTGTGCCTCCAGTGGCACCGTGGGATCTTAACGTGTGTTGGATTCCTAAAATCCCACTGGTTTGAGCCACTTAAGACCGTGGAGCTAAAATATCTCACGTGGAAAGTGGTCATGCTTTTGGCCTTAGCTTGGACTAGGCGTGTGTCAGAATTGGCGGCTTTGTCATGTAAAAGCCCATATCTGATCTTCCATATGGAAAGGGCAGAATGGAGGACTCGTCCCCAATTTCTCCCTAAGGTTGTATCATCGTTTCATTTGAACCAACCTATTGTGGTGCCTGCGGCTACTAGGGACTTGGAGGATTCCAAGTTGCTGGACGTAGTCCGGGCCCTGAAACTTTGTTTCCAGGACGGCTAGAGTCAGAAAAACTGACTCGCTATTTATCCTGCATGCACCCAACAAGCTGGATGCTCCTGCTTCAAAGCAGACTATTGCTCGCTGGATCTGTAGCACCATTCAGCTTGCACATTCTGCGGCTGGACTGCCGCATCCTAAATCAGTAAAAGCCCATTCCACGAGGAAGGTGGGCTCTTCTTGGGCGGCTGCCCGAGGGGTCTCGGCTTTACAACTTTGCCGAGCTGCTACTTGGTCGGGTTCAAACACTTTTGCAAAATTCTACAAGTTTGATACCCTGGCTGAGGAGGACCTTGAGTTTGCTCATTCGGTGCTGCAGAGTCATCCGCACTCTCCCGCCCGTTTGGGAGCTTTGGTATAATCCCCATAGTCCTTACGGAGTACCCAGCATCCACTAGGACGTCTGAGAAAATAAGAATTTACTCACAGGTAATTCTATTTCTAGTAGTCCGTAGTGGATGCTGGGAGCCCGTCCCAAGTGCGGACTCTCTGCAATACATGTATATAGTTATTGCTTAACTAAAGGGTTATTGTATGAGCCATCTGTTGAGAGAGGCTCAGTTATTGTTCATACTGTTAACTGGGTATAGTTATCACGAGTTGTACAGTGTGATTGGTGTGGCTGGTATGAGTCTTACCCTGGATTCCAAATCCTTTCCTAGTAATGTCAGCTCTTCCGGGCACAGTTTCCCTAACTGAGGTCTGGAGGAGGGACATAGAGGGAGGAGCCAGTGCACACCAGATATAGTACCTAATCTTTCTTTTAAGAGTGCCCAGTCTCCTGCGGAGCCTGTCTATACCCCGTGGTCCTTACGGAGTACCCAGCATCCACTACGGACTACGAGAAATAGAATTACCGGTGAGTAAATTCTTATTATCTATGGGATGTGGTTACATTGCCGGCAGTCAGGACACCAACACCGGAATGCCGACAGCCGGAATCCTGGCTAACAGGGGCTGTTCCCATCCACAACACAAGCCACCGAGCCCGCAGTGTGGCGAATGCAGCGAGCCTGCAAAGCTTTGTTGCACACGCCACCCTGCCGACATTCTGCATCCGGGATCCCGGCATCTGGCATCCAGGACACTGGCATACCATACCCAACGTGTATATACAGGCCCGGCGCTACCCGCTCAGCGAAGGGATGCAGTGCAGGGAGGCGCTGGGAGGGATAGGCGCTTCCCCTACTCTGCATCCCTTCCCTGCTGCGCCGTCCTGTCCCCCCTGCTGCTGCTGCCAGTGCTGTGTCTGTCACTGTATGACAGGCACTGTCAGCGGGCTCCTGCAGCATGATACGCCTCCTCCCTCCCATCACCTCATCTCATCTGTGTGAGAGCGCCGAGTACGGGACAGAAGGGGGTGGAGCTACACGGGCCGGTAGGGGCGTGGCTAAACGGCCATAAGGGGCGGAGCTACACGGACCTGGCTGCTGTACAGAGGGAGACTGAATTAGGTAAGTGGAGGGTGAGAGAGAAGTGTGTGTGTGTGTGTGTGTGTGTGTATGGTGGGTGTGTATGTGTGTGTATATATGTGTGTGTGTGTGTGTGAGGTATGTCTGTGCACGCGCTCTATGGACGCCACTACTGGGGGGGCATTACGTATAAGGACGCTATTACTACAGGGGGGCATTACGTGTAACAACGCTACTACTGGGGGGGCCATTACGTGTAAGGACGCTACTCTTACTGGGGCTGGGGGCATTACATATAAGAACGCTACTACTACTGGGGGGGCATTATGTACAAGGAGGCTACTATTACCGGGAGGGCATTACGTATAAGGACGCTACTACTACTGGGGGGTATTACGTATAAGGACGCGTCTACTACTGGGGGTGCACTACGTATAAGGACGCTACTACTACTGTGGGTGCATTATGTATAAGAATGCTACTACTACTTGGGGGGCATTATGTATAAGGATGCTACTACTACTGGGGTGCATTATGTATAAGGACGCTACTACTACAGGTGGGGCATTACGTATAAGATTAATAAGATTGTGCTACATTGTGGCGTAATTTTAAATGGGGGTACTACTGTGTGGCCATGCCCCTTACTTGTGAGACCACACCCCTTTTCCCGGCGCGCGCCAAAGGAATATGGGAGGGCGCAAATTTATAGTTTGCAGGGGGGCGCCGAACACCCTAGCACCGGCCCTGTGTATATATATATATATATATATATATATTGAAAGAAGAACGGAGGGCGCAGGTATAAATCAACAGGTTTACAATTCCATTTATTAAGAACATATGCTCACATACATCTTGGTTTAAAACGGTGCACTCAGTCCTCCAATCAATCAAGCATCGGAACCGCTCTCTCCCGTAGATGAATCTCCGTCTACTGCAGGGATCACGGGTGCCGTCTGCTTATCCACCGGAACCAGGATCAAGTTCAGACCATCTGTCCTTTGCTCCACAGGCCACGTCCAACGCGTTTCGTCAATAGACTTCGTCAGGGGGTGTGGCTATGGTCTGTCATCTCCTTAATTTATACTAAATCAAACACCTGCACTTCATTAACAACTTAACCTGTGCAGTCTGCATAGATTCACAGACTTCTCCGCCTACACATCTTATTCTAGACATAAAACACACTAATATTGTGTAATTTAAGAGACTCATATGCAATATGAACTCTCCAAACAAATTCATACATCGGCACAAATCAAATCATACATTTCCTTCATTATAAAATCATCATATTTGTATTAAAAACTAACACATCCTAACTATTAAATTAACAGCCAGTGCTTATATTTTAGCGCAGCATGCGCTGACGTAATATGGCCTGAAAGATAAAAAGATTTTAACAGTAAAAAATGATATATATGTATACATATTTGCGGACAACTACTTAAAATCGATCATTAAAAAGACAAGCCCAGCAAGTGCAAATCATATACAAATACTCCAATTTGGAGGCAGTCTTTTCTTTTAACCCCCTACAACCTGGATTCTATTGTAAACACCCATTTTTTCCGTTAAAAACCGCAGCTCCTACAAGTGGCAAAGGGATCAATGATCCGACTACAATGCCACACGGAGCGGGTTCCCCGGAATACCCTTAGTGTAAGAATGGTGTGATATCGGATCATTGATCCCTTTGCCACTTGATATGTATATATCATTTTTTACTGTTAAAATCTTTTTATCTTTCAGGCCATATTACGTCAGCGCATGCTGCGCTAAAATATAAGCACTGGCTGTTAATTTAATAGTTAGGATGTGTTAGTTTTTAATACAAATATGATGATTTTATAATGAAGGAAATGTATGATTTGATTTGTGCCGATGTATGAATTTGTTTGGAGAGTTCATATTGCATATGAGTCTCTTAAATTACACAATATTAGTGTGTTTTATGTCTAGAATAAGATGTGTAGGCGGAGAAGTCTGTGAATCTATGCAGACTGCACAGGTTAAGTTGTTAATGAAGTGCAGGTGTTTGATTTAGTATAAATTAAGGAGATGACAGACCATAGCCACACCCCCTGACGAAGTCTATTGATGAAACGCGCTGGGCGTGGCCTGTGGAGCAAAGGACAGATGGTCTGAACTTGATCCTGGTTCCGGTGGATAAGCAGACGGCACCCGTGATCCCTGCAGTAGACGGAGATTCATCTACGGGAGAGAGCGGTTCCGATGCTTGATTGATTGGAGGACTGAGTGCACCGTTTTAAACCAAGATGTATGTGAGCATATGTTCTTAATAAATGGAATTGTAAACCTGTTGATTTATACCTGCGCCCTCCGTTCTTCTTTCATTACATGCACATTGGGATTAGTGGCTCTAATCCCTAAAGGAGGAAGCGGCAGCGTACATCACACAGAACGGGACCCAGGATACCAACAAAAAGACTAAAAGCGTTTTAAAGGAAAGTGTGTTGAATGCGCAGCTTTCTATTAACCTTTATATATATATATATATATATATATATATAAAATATATATTAGAAATGTGCAGCGGGCACTTTTCGTGTTTTGGTATTGTTTCCATGCTCATGTTTTGGATCTGGGTTGGTCTTGCCAAAACCACCCTTTCGGGTTTTGGTTTTGGATCTGGATGATTTAAAAAAAAAAAACACATAAAAACAGCTAAAAATCACAGAATTTGGGGGTAATTTTGATCCTACGGTATTATTAACCTCAATAACATTAATTTCCACTCTTTTCCAGTCTATTCTAAACACCTCATAATATTGTTTTTAGACCAAAAGGTTGCACCGAGGTCGCTGGATGACTTAGCTAAGCGACCCAAGTGGGCGGCACAAACACCTGGCCCATCTAGGAGTGGCACTGCAGTGGCAGACAGGATGGCAGATTTAAAAACAATAGGCTTCAAACAGCACATCATGCAAAGAAGTAAAAAAGGTGCAATGAGGTAGCTGTATGACTAAGCTAAGCGACACAAGTGTGCAGCTCAAACAACATGGGGTGTGCTGGAATTTGCCCAGATGTAATACACGCACAATATTGGTGGCACATGATAATGCTGATTTAGATTACCTTATAACTTCACAATAATGGATAAGAGACACAGTACGCAATTGGCGTATGGGGTACCGTAAGGGTACGTATTTAGCGTAGCATACGCTAGGCCGTGATCGAGACGCACATGCGGCACGCTCGCTCACAGCTTAATGCGTGGTGTCGAGCACGCTATAGGCGAGCGACAACCGTAATGCTACGCTATCAGCGTAGCGGACGCTCGAGACCACGAGGAGATCACGAGCGGCGCAGACGCTCACAAGATGACAATCAGTAAACCTTGAATGTAACACACAGAAAGGATATTCTTATACTGTAAACCTTGTACTGAAACACTGTAGCGATATAACGCTGCTTAACCTTGTTAACACTAAAGCTGTTTGAGCGATCGAGACGCTCCTATTACCCTCTGCAATGTAATGAACACACAATACCGTGCTAAGGATCCAACACCTTTACTAACAAGCTTTTAGTTATATCGAAAAGGGGTAAAACAGTTACAAGTCATACACTACATACTAACATATAATTCTAACAGAATATCTAGACAGAAATATACAATAACGTTACAATCTTAAACTAAACAGAGAGAGAGAGAGAATGTGGCCAATACAAACAAAGATCGAGATGATTACAGAGAATTACTTACACACACTGGGAACGATCGCAGCGCAGCCTGGTACCAGCTCCGAGTTAATCAATATGAAAACCGTTTGTGGAGAGTGGGGGAGCTGTTCAGGCTGGCTGATCTTATATACACTGAGTACAGTATACTACAAAGGGACCTACAATCTCATTGTTCATTGGACACAGGAATGTCTCCTCGCATCATATTAAAAGGTCATAGGTTAGTTTGAACAGGTGGGCTGTGACTATTTCAAACAGCTCAGGTGGGTGGGAATCTCCGGATTCCCGCCGCATGGATAATGAATCGCAAATATATGAAATGTCCAGAATCTACTAATGGCTATAACTATACGCAGGAGCGATTAATCTCTACCTAACCAGCACCGGATTGTTGCTATTAAAATACTCTTCAGTTAGGTACCAGACACAGCTGTTCAAACCCTGTCTGACCCTTCGTACCATACAAAGAGGGATTCCCAAGTCCGTGAACAAGTCACATTAAACAAACTTACAGTTATTACTAAGGGGAACATTATCTATAAAACATGCTATATGGATTTATTATCTAACGATTGAGTCGCTCGCTAGACGCACACAAACTCTACCGTAAATGCACATACCACGCGCTCGAGCGCATGGCCGAGGCGCCATCACGTGGCTGCGAGTATCCGTACGCACGGGAGAGAATGTGCACGTGCAGCAGGCACGCGCATGAGGTGAATATATGGCAACGTGTAGCGTGATATTTTTCTGACTTTGACAGTCCACCCTTTGGCAGTCATCAATAACTGCCACTTCCTAAAAACAGTTCAAAAAGAGAAAAATATATGTCATGTAAAAATACATTTCTATGATTGGGTAAGGGAGAAGAGAAGAAGGTGGGAAAAAGGTATAACCTAGTGAGATAGTAGAAGCATGTATGTATGAGTCCATGTTTGAGGGGTCATGTATCATCGTGCCGTACGTGTTTTAAATCAAGCTTCGAGGTATTGCGAAGTATACATTTGAATTCCTTCTTATCCCGTATTACGGGTCTGTGGATGGGCTGTCAAACTTTACCTAGCTCTTTTCGGCTTTTGGTTGCAACAAAATGGGGGAGCACATTTTAGTTGATGATACATGAATGGGGGGATATGTGAGTGCTGATATCTGTGCCTGTATTCCCTATCGACTATGTGTGTCATTACCTGAAGGTTGTAGAGGTGAAGATAAGAAGCAATTATGGTAAATGCAGTCATAAACTATGTGAGTTTAATGTACATTTGCCGATTGAGGTCTTGTCTGATGTCTTGTCTCGATGTACATGTTGCCTGTAGTCTCCCGATGCTTTTGCTATAATTGCTTGAGCAAAAAGCTTTCTCAATGTCCATAGACTTACAATCTTTGAAGTGTTGGGCTATCGTAAAATTTTAGAGTCACTAGGGAAAATGGGGGTCTATGGCATTGTCCATCAATGGTCTGTGTAAAAGGTTGTCAAATTCTTCTTCCAAGCGGATGTCTTTGTACCTTGGAGGAAAACAAAGGAGAAACGGGTGAAAGAAACGGACCGTGGAATCACATTTTCATCACAACATTGTCTCTATTGTTGGGTCATACATCACATTAGTCGTTGTTAATACAGTGTCCTCGCTTCTTAAACTCATCACTCGGGCACTACGTTTACACTTCGTTAAAACCCGAACGCATCTAAATATCAGACCGACCAATATGATGACACCCAGAATACACAAAAGAAATTTCCCTACATCCATGATAATACCTTGGGCCCATTCTCCTAAACCAGAGAACCAATTTCGTGGGTTCAACCATGACACCCAACTGGTCAGCTCATTACCCACAGCAGCAAGGGTGAGATTGTGTTTCCTTCGGAACTCCCATTTTAATTGTAAAATGTCATCCATCTTTTGGTCTATGACCTCGGCTGGGTCCTCCGTGCTGTTTGTAATGTACGTGCAGCACTTGATTCCATATTGAGTTGCCAGGGTTACACAATACCCGCCTGTCACAGCTGTGAGGTAATTGAGAATCATCCTATGCTGAACCAGTTCCGTTTTGTAGGCTTGTAACTCTTTCCCAGTGTACCTGAAGGTGTCGTCATACATTTCGGTGATATTGTCTAATAAATTTGCAAGCGCAGATATATATTTATAATTTATCACTCCTCTAGCGGTACGAGTGATATCTAACGCGGGTAGGAATTGAATTCCGGTGGATTCATGGATCAGGTCAGAGGCTGAATGCTCTGTTCTTTCTATCAGGTGCCGTTTAACGATGTGCTCGTAATGAGTGTGAGTATAAGGAGCTTGGGCACCACGGTGAATATCTTTCATTTTAGTGTGGGATACAGTCATTACCTCAGGCAGTACTTTTCCAATATAACATAACCCTTCTGAGTTTGGGGCAAGCCACTTATACGCCTTCCTCCCGCATATGAAATATGCATCATCGGGGAGAACATATGGGACGGAGTGTGACATAACCATATTACACATTTTCCATGTGAACTCTCCTAACCCTAATTCTTCCATCTGTTTAGTACACGTATCAGTTTGTACGATCTGTGCACAGTATCCTGGTGATACTTCTCCAACTCGCATGATCCTACTTCCTAAGGTGTACCTATACCGAAAGAATTTCCTATGGTCGGCTATCTGGCGTATAAGTTCTGTGTCTATGGGCAATCTGTCGGCTCTATGTGAGAATGTCATGGTTTGATTACTCCATGACACTTCCCAATTTCCCGGCTTTCGGGGATTGGAAATGTTAAAGCACACTAAGGACCTATCCACATGATATTGGTGGAGCTTCAAACTAGGAGGACTAGAGATATTAAACCTCTTGTCCACCGGCCTCCCACCACTTAGCTCAAGTACCTCTCCTACCGTTAAAGGGAATGGTACTAGTCCTGATTTGCTATGGCCTTGAGGTACTTGAGAGCATACCCAACAGTCTGTCTGATTTAACACTTTACCCACTAAGGAGTGATAGTCACTCAATGGATGCCGGTCCATGTGGACATTAAAACTGGACTGACATTTCTTTATGCACCCATCCTCAACTATATTGTCACAGTGTCTACAGATGCAGTTCTCTTTAGCTAACAATCCTTCACAATGTCTATAAATAACATGGCTGCTAGATCGTTTTCTGGTACTCGCCTTTGCTTGGTGATTGTGTTGCTATTGGAAATTTACGCCTCCGTCTCAGTCATCAGAAACCCATTCTGGATCCTTTCTCGACCTCACTGGTACTCTCACCGAAACAGACTGCTCTGGTCAACATCATGGTCAACAGGAAAATCCGTATCACAGTCTCTTGGGGCGAGTCCATCTTACAGGAGGAGAAAGAGAAATTTGTAATGGGGGTACAAAAAAAAACAGTTTGAGGGGGGAGAGAAACTTGTTACGATAATTAGTTCTCTAGTCTTGTTGTTCTTCTTGTTCTGTTGTCATCTCAAAGGTGCTGTCTCTCAGTCTTCCAAACGAACACTCCGGTGATACAATATTCCTTCCAAATCAGCGATCTCTCTGTAAGGAGCAAAAATCTTGCATTACCATTTGTCTAACTGATGTGTGACATACCATCTTTAAAGCATGAGAACACGAGAGAGAGAGAGAGAGAAGGAAAAAAAAACAAATGAGAGAGAGAACAATTCATATATATATATGTTACATAAACCAACAATAAACAACGAAACATTGTCAGATCTTCTGTTCACCATCAGGCTGTCACATCTACATGTCCAATGGTATCTTTGCATAGTCTCTCCCACCAGTATTTCCATACTCCACCCTTTGTATCTGGCCAGGATACATCGATGCTGGTAGGTCATACTGGGGTTTGGTAGACTTCTGAAAAGGTCAGGTAGTCAGGTGATGTTGGAGCTGTTGTGGTGAACGTCAGAGATGGGGAAAAAGAAACATTTTACAGATACATTACAATTTTTACCCGGTCATTCCTGTGTCTTCAAGGAATGACCTCCCAATTTGTTAACTGTTACCTCAGGCTTACTATCAGTCCTAATGATCACCTTTCCCGACTACATAAATTATATGTGTGGACCAAAATTTGACATGTGTGATACCTGATTATACTTCCGAGTGTCGTAACTCTGCTCGTGTTCTTGTCTAGGGGGTCTGTCTTTATGTGGGCTGTTGCAGTTACTGGCATGATGCCCTTCTCTTTTACAAAGATAACAAACCCTGGGCTTCCTCCAAGTGCCAGTGACCTGAGGTCTTGGTTGATTTGATGCCTCCTCAAACGCTTGGATGCTCATCACCATCAACCGCTCTTCCTGTGTTTCCCTGGTTCTTTGACTATTATGGTCATGTCGTTGTCTAGGGGGTGTATATATCTTGTGTGTGTTTTTAGACCTACAATCTCGTGCAACATGACCTTCCCTTAAGCAGTTGTAACACCTTCTTACTTTTGACCTATTCACAGGGGTTTGTGGCTTGTTTTTAATGTTCCGGTCATGATTAATAGCGGACTCTTTCAAATCGGCCACTGAGATATCTCTCCAGTTAGGTAGAGAGGCTTGTATACTCGTTCTTAATACTTCCTTTAAACCATTTATTAACACATAAACTGCTACTTTCCTGTAGTGTACATTTGTTTTAATATCTTCTATACCAGTGTATCTAGCCATTTCCTGCAGTGCCCGATGAAAGTAATTAGAAGTAATTTCCCCCTCTCTTTGTCGTATGGAGAAGATTTCTTTCCACTCGACAACGGCTGGGAAATATACTCCTAACTGTCGGTTGATCTGCTTAATACATTCCTGATTGTGTTCCTCCGTTTGAGGTACTTCTGTGTCTAATTCACAATCAGTAATAAATTTCGCAGAGTCAACATTGGAGGGCAGACATGCCCTCAGCACTGCCCGCCAACCTTTGTTGGTGGGTTCTGCAGAATTACCTAACTCTCTAATGTACTTCTGACATGCAGCTAGATTTCTCCTGGGATCAGGGAATTCAGACATAATTGTCATCAACTCCATCCTGGACCAGGGACATTGCATAGCAATGTCTCTGATGGGAGTGACCTTGTGACTATTAGTCCTTTCATTGGGGATTGTGTTCACCCTGACAGGATTTTGTTCCATTAAGCTATTTTGTGTTAACTCTTCGGTGTAAGATGCATTTGTCTGTGAGTAACATACAATACCGTACTTACCTGTTGACACGACCTCACCTGACCCTCCGTTAGGGGGTTTGATTATTGCCTTTACCGAATTGGTCGTGTCCACCTGGACGTCTTGTGTGATGGCTGCTGGAAAAGATGCCGTCATCATGCTAGGTTCACTTTCTTGCTGGTAATCCTGAGGGAAGTTTAACATGGGGTGCAACTTGCATGGGTTAATAGTTGTACATTTAACAGTATTACAATTATCATTGTTACATTTATTACAATTATCCTTATCATCTATAATACAGTTGCTAAGTGCATTTTTATCATTCACCAGTGTGCCATTCTCTGTAACCACCTTCTCTCTCGCTGCCATATTTTTGTTACCACAGTGAGAGTCAGCTGTGTAAGCTAATCCTCCTTGTATTTCACCTTCCTGTTGCCATATTTGTAAACAATCATAATGTCTAATCCTCTGCTTTGCAGATTTTATTAGACCTATCCTTTTTCTTAGATTCTGTAATACATCAGGGTTCAGACTGCCTACCCGGGGAAACTGTTCCCCATCATCCTCTGTCATACGTTCCCATTCTTTGCATAATACCTGTGTGTGTGATCCGTATTTTTCACACATTATATACCTTGCGGACCCTTTGGGCCAGCAACTACCAATGTGAACCCTTGTTGGACGTCCCTTCTTTGAACCACTGGCCCCCATCGTTTGTAGATATTGCTGTCTTAGCTAATTCTCACAAACAGACCAGATTGCCCGCGGTAAGGCGACGGTGAAAGTTCAACTAGTGCCTTCACTCACTCTGCGCCCCAATTGTCCAATCCAATCCGTGGGATCTTTTGTAACCTCTATTTACTGGGGCGTGTGGGAGTATGCTACTCTCCCCAGTAAGTATTGGTTGTTGGAGATTTCCTTATTGAACAGCGAAACTCCCTTAAAATAACAAAAACCTACACAAATCACGTTAGAATGTACAAATAGCGTTTATGATCCCACAGTAAATTTTTAATGGGTATCAAGGTAACAAACTAATGCACACAATTACGTGCGGTCCAGTCGCACAGCGCATAAATAACTAAATATTTATACGCTTTACGACCAATGGAATCGGTTGTTTAGGCTGCGAAACCTTCAGCCGGAGCTTTAACTTGACTATATGGGTGCTATGCCAAACCCCCGGGGCTGCGCCTAAATACCTCGCAGTCCTTTTGTCTGCGGAAACTACTTGCTCCTTTTACCTTCTACAATGTTAACGCGGGCAAGCCAGTCCACGCCACCAAGTGTCCACTCACCTGATGTGGTCTCCGACGGGATCCCGATTTGTGGGTTCACAAAAATAATACCTTAAGTTCCACACTCACTCCTACTCACTCATATACACACTGATCTTTTTCTGTACAGAAATTCCTTTCATACAGGTAGGGGTCTAATCCCTGGGTTTTGCAGTAGAAAAAGGTTTTCTTTTAACTAATACTTTTTGGAAAAACTGAACAACCGTGTGCTATTATCAGGTGGCTGTACTATACCGCCTACCCTAAACAAGGTTATTGTGTGATTTGAGTCTCAGTGGGCGTATCCGTACGCTCCGTTGCGTAAAAACACGCCGCGTGTGTATGCCTTTGCGTCACGTACGTGATCTCGCACGTTGTCCGAGACACGTATGCACAAAGTGCAGATATGCCCACAGCGACACAATCAACACGCTTCTATCAATGTAAACGATATTCAACTATAATCGCTTACCGTACACCACACAGTATTTGCTATGCTGTGTGCGTGTCCTTTACAATTATTCCCTTAAAAATTATCCTATTTAATCTCAACTAAATAGCACCAGATTTCTTCAGCACGTGTCTAATAATCAATTCTAATGGCAACAAGAAAGTGAGCTGCAACAATGTAGATGTGTGCGTGCGTGTGTGCGTATGCAAAAACAGAAATAAACAGTTTTAAAAGATACTAACGTATTGTTATAACCTCCGGTTCCGGATTCCACCCCAGCACTCCTACAGCGTAGCGTAACAGACGCTTATCTAGTCAGCACCACTGTATCCCTCACCACCAATACGGATACGAAGGGATACTGCGTTCCCGCCCTTTGCTGACAGATAAAGTCTGATTACAGTAGTGAGGATATGTGGAGGACGGACGAGCCCTCAATTGATAATGCTGATTTAGATTACCTTATAACTTCACAATAATGGATAAGAGACACAGTACGCAATTGGCGTATGGGGTACCGTAAGGGTACGTATTTAGCGTAGCATACGCTAGGCCGTGATCGAGACGCACATGCGGCACGCTCGCTCACAGCTTAATGCGTGGTGTCGAGCACGCTATAGGCGAGCGACAACCATAATGCTACGCTATCAGCGTAGCGGACGCTCGAGACCACGAGCGGTGCAGACGCTCACAAGATGACAATCAGTAAACCTTGAATGTAACACACAGAAAGGATATTCTTATACTGTAAACCTTGTACTGAAACACTGTAGCGATATAACGCTGCTTAACCTTGTTAACACTAAAGCTGTTTGAGCGATCGAGACGCTCCTATTACCCTCTGCAATGTAATGAACACACAATACCGTGCTAAGGATCCAACACCTTTACTAACAAGCTTTTAGTTATATCGAAAAGGGGTAAAACAGTTACAAGTCATACACTACATACTAACATATAATTCTAACAGAATATCTAGACAGAAATATACAATAACGTTACAATCTTAAACTAAACAGAGAGAGAGAATGTGGCCAATACAAACAAAGATCGAGATGATTACAGAGAATTACTTACACACACTGGGAACGATCGCAGCGCAGCCTGGTACCAGCTCCGAGTTAATCAATATGAAAACCGTTTGTGGAGAGTGGGGGAGCTGTTCAGGCTGGCTGATCTTATATACACTGAGTACAGTATACTACAAAGGGACCTACAATCTCATTGTTCATTGGACACAGGAATGTCTCCTCGCATCATATTAAAAGGTCATAGGTTAGTTTGAACAGGTGGGCTGTGACTATTTCAAACAGCTCAGGTGGGTGGGAATCTCCGGATTCCCGCCGCATGGATAATGAATCGCAAATATATGAAATGTCCAGAATCTACTAATGGCCATAACTATACGCAGGAGCGATTAATCTTTACCTAACCAGCACCGGATTGTTGCTATTAAAATACTCTTCAGTTAGGTACCAGACACAGCTGTTCAAACCCTGTCTGACCCTTCGTACCATACAAAGAGGGATTCCCAAGTCCGTGAACAAGTCACATTAAACAAACTTACAGTTATTACTAAGGGGAACATTATCTATAAAACATGCTATATGGATTTATTATCTAACGATTGAGTCGCTCGCTAGACGCACACAAACTCTACCGTAAATGCACATACCACGCGCTCGAGCGCATGGCCGAGGTGCCATCACGCGGCTGCGAGTATCCGTACGCACGGGAGAGAATGTGCACGTGCAGCAGGCACGCGCATGAGGTGAATATATGGCAACGTGTAGCGTGATATTTTTCTGACTTTGACACACAGGAGAGCGTACCCCTAAACCACACACACGGAAAAGCCTGTAAAATTAAGTTGGATAATAATAACACTTTTATTTGGAGCTATTATAATAATATGCAGCACGGGCGAGCGTACCCCTACACCACACAGGGCAAACCCTGTAAAAATTATTTGGATAATAATATAAGTAATGTATATAACCCTTTTATTTGGAGTAAATAATATACAGCAAATGACACCACCACTTGACTTATGGCAGCACAAGACAGCATTACTGGACTGGACTTCAACGGCAATACTCATGGATTTATACGGTAGTACCCCTGGACTTGTACGGCAGTGTCAGACAGGACGGCACTTTAAAAAACTAGTCCCCAAACAGCACATGATGCAAAAAAGAAAAAGAGGTGCAAGATAGAATTGTCCTTGGGCACTCCCACCCACCCTTATGTTGTATAAACAGGACATGCACACTTTAACAAACCAATCATTTCAGCGACAGGGTCTGCCACACAACTGTGGCTGAAATGAATGGTTTGTTTGGGCCCCCACAAAAAAAGAAGCAATCTCCTTGCACAAACTGGCTCTACAGAGGCAAGATGACGACTTCATCCTCATCCTCTGATTCCTCACCCCTTTCAGTGTGTACATCCTCCTCACAGAGTATTAATTCATCCCCACTGGAATCCACCATCACAGGTCCCTGTGTACTTTTCTGGAGGCAATTGCTGGTAAAGGTCTTCCTGGAGAAATGTATAATTAATTTTGATGAACATCATCTTCTCCACATTTTGTGGAAGTAACCTCCTACGCCGATTGCTGACAAGGTTACCAGTTGCAGCAAACACTCTTTCGGAGTACACACTGGAGGGGGGGCAACTTAGGTAAAATAAAGCAAGTTTGTGCAAGGGCATCCAAATTGCCTCTTCTTCCTGCCAGTATACAGTATACATATGGACTGTCTGACATGCCTACTTAGATGCTGTCATTCACATAATCGTCCACAATTCTTTCAATGGTGACAGAATCATATGCAGTGACAGTAGACATGTCAGTAATCGTTGGCAGGTCCTTCAGTCCGGACCAGATGTCAGCACTCGCCCTGCATCACCGCCAGCGGGTGGTCTAGGAAATCTTATCCTTTTCCTTGCAGCCACAGTTGCGGGAGAAAATTAATGAGGAGCTGTTGACGGGTTACGTTCCACTTGAGTTGACAATTGTCTCACCAGCAGGTCTTTCAACCTCTGCAGACTTGTCTTCCGGAAAGAGAGATACAACGTAGGCTTTAAACCTAGGATCAAGCATGGTGGCCAAAATCTAGTGCTTTGATTTCAACAGATTGACCACCCTTGAAACCCTGGCAAAGCGAATGAAGGGCTCTATCCACAAGTCCCACATACTTTGCGGAATTGCTCCGTCTTAGCTCCTCCTTCAATTTCTCCAGCTGCTTCTGCAAAAACCTGATGAGTGGAATGACCTGACTCACGCTGGCAGTGTCTGAACTGACTTCACGTGTGGCAAATTCGAAGGGTTGGCGAACCTTGCACAAGACAGAAATCATTCTCCACTGTGCTTGAGTCAGGTGCATTCCCCCTCCTCAGAGCCGGACCTAACCAATATGATGCCCTAGGCAGGATTTTGGCTGGTGCTCCCTAGCACCACCGCTAGTTCCACCTCTGACCCAGCACCCCTTTCCCAGCACCATCACCTCTCACCCATAGCAGTTTTTATTTTAGTGTTCCTACCCCCTATATGTTAATTATGAACAATGCGCACATTCAGCGCACAGCCCAAAAAGGAGTGTGTTTTTGCTGGCAAGGGGCATTGCCACTCAATAGTACCCCCAATGCAAATTACACCACGCAGTAGTGCAACTTTATTCACATTTTATCATGCAATACTGTCCCTAATTCACGGTACATCACACAGTAATACCACTTTACCTTATATACGTTACTTCTAACAGTAGTGCCCCTTATTCACAATACATGACACTGAATTGCTCCTTATTCACATTACACCACACCATATTGCTCTTTATTCACATTAGACCACACAGTAGTGCCCTTTCTATACATAACGCCACACAGTAGAGCACCTTATACACATAATGACACACATTAGTAATGTATTTATACACGTAATACCACACAGTAATGCCCCCTACACATATGACATACATTATTAATGTCCTTATAAACATAATTCGTCTTACACATAATGCCAACTTTTATTATTGCCCTTATACACATAATGTCCCTTACACATTTGCTGCACATTATTGATGCTCTTATACACATAATGACACACATAGTGCCCCTTACACATTTGCTGCACATTATTAATGCATTTATACACATGACACGCATAATGCCCCTTACGCATATGCTAAATACTATTGCACAACCAACCCACTCACACGGCCGCTAACACTGTGACCTCTGCCTCTGTCTGGATACAGATGTATCCTCATAAATCTTGCTTCAATGCGCCATGCAGCAGGAGATGCCTGGCGTGAGTCAGCTGGCAGCTCCCAGCCAGCTCTGCTAACATCGGGCACCTCTTTTGATGAAAATGCATCTTATTTGCATTGCTATGTGGCTAGGACGTACAAGCAGCTTCTGCTGATTAAAATGATATGCAGCATGCCTATATACTGTGTGCGAATGTGGCTGTATCTGTATACAAAATGCTACGCACCGAATATAGACATTCCGCATATCATTTTAATCTGCAGAAGCTGCTGGTGCCCCTAGGCATACCAAATGCCTTAGGCATTTGCCTGGTTTGCCTATGCCTAGGGCCAGCTGTGCCCCTCCTTTACCTATATCGTACGTGGATGTATAGGCTTGAATGGCCTTTTGCTGCTCCTCCATCCTCTGAAGCACATAGAGTGTTGAATTCCAGCCCGTTACCACCTCTTGCTTCAGGTGATAGCAGGGCAAGTTCAGGAGTGTTTGCTGGCATTCCAGTCTTCGGCACGTGCCACCGACATCATCTCCTGCACACCCCTGTCATTTAAAAAAAAAATTTCACCACCAAATTAATTGTATGTGAAAACATGGGACGTGCTGGATTTTGCCCAGATGTAATGCACGCACAATATTGGTGGCATTGTCCGATATCACAAATCCCCAGGAGAGTCTAAGTGGGGTAAGCCATTGTGCGATGATGTCCCTCAGTTTCCGTAAGAGGTTGTCAGCGGTGTGCCTCTTACGGAAAACAGTGATAAATAGTGTAGCCTGCCTAGGAACGAGTTGGCATTTGCGAGATGCTGCTACTGGTGCCGCTGCTGCTGTTGTTGCTGCGGGAGGCAATACATCTACCAGGTGGGCTGTCACAGTCATATAGTCCTTAGTCTGCCCTGTTCCACTTGTCCACATGATGGGATTTGGTACCGGGGACACACTACCTCCATCAATTCTCTAAGTCACACTGTACTAATGGCAGATACCGGACGCACGTCTAACACCAACATAGCTGTCAAGGCCTCAGATATCCGTTTTGCAACAGGATGATTGCTGTCATATTTCATTTTCATCGCAAAGGACTGTTGGACAGTCAGTTGCTTACTTGAAGTATTACAAGAGGTCTTCTGACTTCCCCTCTAGGATAATGATCAACTCCCAGCAGCAACAACAGCAGCGGCAGCAACAGCAGCAGTAGACGTAGCACTCAAGGATCCTCCGGAAGAATCCCGGTTAGGAGAGGACTCGTCAGTCTTGCCAGTGACATGGCCTGCAGGACTACTGACGTTCCTGACTGAGGAGGAAGTTGATGTTGAGGGAGAGGTGTGGCTTGCGGGAGCTTGGGTACAAGAGGAAGAAGGTATTTAGGTGTCAGTGGACTGCTTACACTCTTACCCAAAGTTTCAGAACTTGACACTGACTTCTGATGAATGCGCAGCAGGTGACGTATAAGGGAGGATGTTCCAAGGTGGTTAACGTCCTTACCCCCTACTTATTATGGCTTGACAGAGGCTTGACACCTGTTGTCTGGATTTGTGGAGAAATAATTCCACACCGAAGAGGTGGCTTTTTTTATTTTTTGCCCAGGCATCACAATGGGCTTATTCATCCCACGAACAACAACTGTCTCCCCTGGTGCCTGATTTAAACAAACCACATCACCATAAGAATCCTCATCTTCAGCTTCCTCCTCAGCGCCAACAGCACCCATATCCTCAGGTGTACTTCAACAGTGACATCTTCAATTTGAATATCAGAAATTGGACTGTGGGTGCTACTTCCAACACTTGCAGAGGGCGTGCAAATGGTGGAAGGAGCCACCTCTTCCCGTCCAGTGTTGGGAAGGTCAGGCATGGCAATTGCCGACACACTTGGACTCTCCTTGGGGATTTGTGATACCATCTTAGAACGCACAGTTCTTTGCTGTGCTTTTGCCAGCTTGACTCTTAACCTTTTTCTAGTGGGAGGATGAGGGCTTCCATCGTCATGTGAAGATGAACCACTAGTCATGCACGTAGGCCAGGGCCTTAGCTGTTCCTTGCCACTCCGTGTCGTAAATGGCATATTGGAAAGTTTACGTTTCTCCTCAGACCATTTAAATTATTTTTTGGGGGTCTTTTTACTGAACTTTGGCTTTTTGGATTTTACATGCCCTCTACTATCACATTGGGCATCGGCCTTGGCAAACTACGTTGATGGCATTTCAACATCTATGTCATGACTAGTGGCAGCAGCTTTAGCACTAGGAGGAAGTGGTTCTTGATCTTTACCTATTTTATCCTCCAAATTTTTGTTCTCCATTATTTTTCTGGAGTTATATAACACAATGGGGGTAATTCCAAGTTGATCGCAGCAGGATTTTTTTTTAGCAATTGGGCAAAACCATGTGCACTGCAGGGGAGGCAGATATAACATGTGCAGAAAGAGTTAGATTTGGGTAGGTTATTTTGTTTCTGTGCAGGGTAAATACTGGCTGCTTTATTTTTACACTGCAAATTAGATTGCAGATTGAACACACCCCACCCAAATCTAACTCTCTCTGCACATGTTATATCTGCCTCCCCTGCAGTGCACATGGTTTTGCCCAATTGCTAACAAAAATCCTGCTGCGATCAACTTGGAATTACCCCCAATATGCGGCACAGGACAGCGTATCCCTACACCACATGGGGCAAACCCTGTAAAAATTATTTGGATAAAATATTAATAACCCCTTTAAATGGAGTAAATAATATACAGCACAGTACAGTATCACTGGAATTATACGGCAGTATCACTGGAATTATACGGCAGTATCACTTGAATTATGCGGCAGTACCACTGGACTTATATGGCAATACCACTGAACTTGATTTATATGGCAGTATCACTGGACTTATACGGCAGTACCACTGGACTGGAATTGTACGGCAGTATCACTGGAATTATACACCAATACCACTGGATTTATATGGCAGTATCACTGGAATTATACGGCAGTACCACTGGATTTATACGGCAATATTACTGGATTTATATGCCAGTATCACTGGAATTATACGGCAGTTTTACTGGATTTATACGCCAGTACCACTGGAATTATACGCTAGTACCACTGGATTTATATGGCAGTACCACTGGACTGGAATTATACGGCAGCATCACTGGAATTATACGGCAATATCACTGGATTTATACGGCAGTACCACTGGACTGTGGATTTATACGGCAGTATCACTGGAATTATACGGCAGTACCACTGGACTGGATTTATATGGCAGTATCACTGGATTTATACGGCTGTACCACTGGACTGGAATTATACGCAGTATCACTGGAATTATACGGCAGTATCACTGGATTTATACGCCAGTACCACTGGAATTATATGGCAGTATCACTGGAATTATACGGCAGTACCACTGGATTTATACACCAGTACCACTGGAATTATACAACAGTACCACTGGAATTATATGCCAGTACCACTGGATTTATATGGCAGTACCACTGGACTGGAATTATACGGCAGTATCACTGGAATTATACGGCAATATCACTGGATTTATACGGCAGTACCACCGGACTGTGGATTTATACGGCAGTTTCACTGGAATTATACGGCAGTACCACTGGACTGGATTTATACGGCAGTATCACTGGCCTTATACGGCAGTACCACTGGACTGGAATTATACGGCAGTATCACTGGGATTATACAGCAGTATCACTGGATATTTACGCCAGTACCACTGGAATTATACGGCAGCACCACTGGATTTATACGTTAGTACCACTGGACTGGAATTATATGGCAGTATCACCAAAATTATACGGCAGTAGCACTGGATTTATATGGCAGTACCACTGGACTGTGGATTTATACGGCAGTACCACTGGACTGGATTTATACGGCAGTATCACTGGATTTATACGGCAGTACCACTGGACTGGAATTATATGGCAGTATCACTGGAATTATACACCAGTACTACTGGATTTATACACCAGTACCACTGGAATTATACGGCAGTATCACTGGAATTATACGGCAGTACCACTGGACTGGAGTTATACGGCAGTACCTCTGGAATTATATGGCAGTATCACTGGAATTATACGGCAGTATCACTGGAATTATACAGCAGTACCACTGGATTTATACGACAGCACCATTGGATTTATACGGCAGTACCACTGGATTTATACGGCAGTACCACTGGACTGAAATTATACGGCAGTATCACTGGAATTATATGGCAGTACCACTGGACTGGAATTATACAGCAGTATCACTGGAATTATACATCAGTATCATTGGAATTATACGGCAGTACCATTGGATTTATACAGCAGTACCACTGGACTTATACGGCATTATCACTGGAGTGGATATATATGGCAATATCACTGGAATTATATGGCAGTACAACTGGACTTATATGGCAGTACCACTGAACTGGATTTATATGGCAGTATCAATAGAATTATATGGCAGTATCACTGGAATTATATGGCTGTACCACTGGAATTATACGGCAGTACCACTGGACTTATACGGCAGTACCACTGGACTGGACATATACGGCAGTATAACTGGACATATACAGCAGTATCACTGGAATTATAAAGCAGCACAGGGACAGCACCACTGGACTGATGCAGGACAACACAGCACAACTGCAATGGACTGGACTTATACAGCAGCACTGGACATATGGCAGCAGAGGACACCACCACTGACTGGACTGATAGAGCACAAGTCACCACCACTGGACTGATGCAAGACAACACAGCACCACTGCACTGGACTTATACAGCTACACTGGACATATGGCAGCAGAGGCCACTACCACTGTGACTGGACTGATGCAGCATAAGACACTACACTGGACTGAGCAGCACAAGACAGCACTGGAATTGCCACCCCTCTTTCCCTCCCGCACAGACACTGAAGACGGAGACATGTCCTCTTGTTACACTCTCCGGGACTGGAGTGAAATTGGCGGCAACGCGCGGCTCCTTATATAGAATCTAAAACCCGTGAGAATCCGACAGCGGGATGATGACGTCCTGCCTCGTTCTGGTTTCTGAGTTAGGCGGGAAGCTATAACTATCTACATCTGCCACCTCAGCTATCGTTAGTATAATTCACCATTGCCAAGTTCTGGTCCTTCCAGCAAGGGCTGGCAGGGTTAGCAGATATGCTGGATGCACTTATTTCTCTATGTACATGGAAGGGCAAAGTAACATTTCATGTTTTATCAATACCACAAATCACTAAAACCCCAGGGCCCAGGCCAGGCTGCCTACGAAAAACACCATTCTTGCTATAAAGAGAATATATTATAAACACGGTGCCATTTCTAGCGACTTGCGAGCCGTGTGATCGTACGGGGCACCTGCTGTGGCACTTGCATCTCTTATCTGGCTCCCCTTCCTCCCTCCCATATTGTACTCCACTCGGGGGGGTGGAGTTTCACGGAATGACACAGTTGCATTGTGATGTGATGCAACTGCGTAATTTTGCGAACTCCACCCCCCGACAGGAGGTCTATGGGCGGGAGGAGGGGGATTGAATAACAGTGCTGGCAGGCTAATGCCTGCCAGCGATTATACTCCCCTTGGTAATGAGCATTGCCCTTGGCAACGAACATGGATCCCAGAGCTTGAAACCCCTGGCAATGAGCATGGATCCCAGAGCATGACACCCAGTGCATGAAACCCCTGGAAACAAGCATGACACCCAGCGCATGAAACCTCTGGCAGCAATCATGGATCCCAGAGCATGAAACCCCAGGCAACGATCATGACATCCAGAGCATGAAACCCCTGGCAACAAGCAGGTAATTTAAAAGTAAGTAGAAGCTTCACTGCAGGGCATAATGTATCACGGGCATTGCGGTGTATGGCATAATATGGTACAGGGGCATAATATGGCGCAAGGGGCATTAAGTGGTGGAATGTTTTTTTTTTCCTGTGGTGACAGAGGTCTGTTGTTGTACGGTCAAAAACTGGGGTGTAAGGTAGTCTTTTCCTGCAAGGCCACACCCATTTTCAAGAGGTCACGCCCATTTTAGAGAGGCCATGCCCCCTCACCGGGGGCGCACATGCTTTTGGCACTCGTACAATAGGGTTTTTTTTAAATATCTGGGGGGGTGGGGGTATTTTTGAATGGCTATGGGGGAGGGGGCACACATTTTTTTTTAAATGCTCGCACTAGGGTACAAATTGTCTAGAAACAGCCCTGTATAAATATCATAAAAAAATACAGGGCCTGGATCAGAGTTGTGTACAATTCCAAACACAGTTGGATCTCACAACTCGAGGCCTGTATATGCAATTTACAGCATTTACGATAGATTAATATGCATCTTAGTTGTTTCTCTGGATGGTAACATGGTGGCAAGTGGCATTCACATATAGAAGAAGGGTCCAGTGGGCACCTGGAAAGCGTGGCAGGGTGTTCAGAGGTGATCATATTCATAGATCTCCTGCGCCAAAGATGGGGCTGGGGCAAATGCAGATAACAGAGATGACCGCTGCTCTCACAACCGAGGATTGGCGGCGATGGACAGCTCAGAATAGAGGTAGATGTCAGCATGGATTTCCGATCACTGGAAACAGCTAGAATTGCCACTGCTTTACGTGCAGCACAGAATCCGCCCCACAGTCTACAATTATCTGGTGGCTCTAGGTGCTAGATCTCTGTGTAGATGCTAATCTCTGACCTGCATGTTATACTGGAGAGTTATAGAAAAATAACACAATTTATAAATTATTGGTGGGATGTTGAGAGAACCCCCTTCTGAGACACTTATGAAACAACATGTAAGGACAATATTATTTTCAACCTAGATTTTACTTTGTCTGTCTTCAGTGGTATAAGCATGGGTATAAGTTTATTGACAATTGAGAACAGATATTTGGTTATCCAGGGGTATACCTATAGATATTGTATCAATAACATTATGGGAGAAAAGGATGCTATATCAATCCAGAAAATGGAAGGAGGCAGCAAAGCTGGATGCATTTGTGTGTGTGCTATTATTAGTCTCTGATTAGAGAGACAGATAAGCTAAGGTCTCTTCTGCACTCTTATTACTGACATGCTGAAACAGCAGCTACCAGTAACGATCGGACTCTCCTGTCCGCGCCTCTGCACAAAGTATGTACTGTATGCAACAGGTTACACCGTGGCTGAGAATTTTGAACATAGTGCTGAGTAAAGATGGGAGCTCTATACAAACGTTATCATAGGTCACAACTAATAAGCTCTGTGGTTGTGGGCTCAGGAATAAGGTACATGTGAGAGTCTCGCTATGAGCTTATTACAGACAACCACACACATATTCCCTCTCCTTCTCTCTTTTTCTGTTTACTCCCTCCCCCCCAATATAATAGGAGCCATTTTGAAAATTGCAAAACTGCCACATCCACATTTCAAATTGCATTTTATGATATATAAATGAAAATATCCTTTTGTAATGAAATGAATTGAAATGTATTAAGATGCATTTAGGATGCATTGCATGTATGGGGGAATTCAATTAGACGCGGTAATTTTCCCTCGGTTTATTGATCCCCAGGGGCTATTCCCTGATAAGTGACATATTTTTGCATAAAAACACATAGGTCTGGGAATTTATCCTGGATCCTATGTCAATTTGAGCAAAAACTGGAAAGGGGGTAATTGAATTACTCCAAAAATAAATTGCGTTAAAAAAATTAACATGTACAATTGAATTTCCCTCTTAGCCTGCTGCCTCCCAGAATGTCCAGATCATCTATTAGTGAACAAAGGCTCCCACCTAGGGAACCGTGGGTACTTAGGGAATGTGACTGCTCTAACTTGTTTTATGGGGTTTATTTATAAACTGAGGGGTAAAAAGGTGCCAAAACCAATATGTTTCCTTGGACTCCATGATGTCTTTATCCAGTTCTGCCCATCTTCAGCCTATACTTCCAATGGCACATCTTTAGTACTTTGCAGTTGAAAACAGAGCAGTTTTACTGAATCAGAACTAAGAAAAGCCCAAAATGTGGGCATCCCCTTTATCTTGTGTGAGGCAGATAATTATGCGCAAGTATAAAGATTTTGTAATTTATTAATCACGTTTACCTTATGAAAAAATGTAAATAAAATGTATACACAGTAGCAAAAACAAGTTATGAATGTAATGGATATACATGGAAACTTAAACTTTCCTTGTATATGACAGCATGATTCTGAGCTAGGAGTAAAGCAAATAATAGCAAGTAACTCTGCACCTTGGCAAAACCAGGTTGCACTGCAGATGGGGCAGATTTAAAATGCACAGAGAGATTTTGATTTCAGAGGAGAGTGTTCAAACACAAATCTAAATTACAGTGTAAAAATAAAGCTGTCCAGCATTTGAGGGCTACATGTAAAAGCAACCAGTATTAACCCTGCGTGTGAAAGCAATGTACAGTATTTGCACCCCTTGCGTTGCTAGTGCTACATGGTTTGTCCAAGTGCACAGTTACTATGGGGCCAATTTATCACCATCCGCATCCAAGGATGTGGATGACATGTGATTAAATCAAACCAATCCGCACTGTGATCATTTATTACATCGCACGGATGTATCAATTATCGCATTCAAAGGACAGAACTTGCAAGCAAGCTCTGTCCCTGCGATGACAATCCGCAACAATATCGGGGTATTTTTTGGGAAAAATACCCTGATGTCCTGCTGCGCATGTGCCGACATCGCCGCTACCGATGCGACCGGGTCAAACCCCACTGTTGCAACTACCCACGCGCCGTGGACCCCCCTCACGGTAAATATACTTACCAGTTCAGGGAGCCGGAGATCGCTGCTCCTGCAGGGCTGCCGTTTTGCAGCGTCACTTTACTGCATCGGGCTCACAGGAGTGCGCAGGAGGTCCCGATGACCAGCAGCCCGCTAAGGAGCACCGATCACTGGCTCCTGGAACTGGTATGTTGTTTTTACTTTAAACTTTTTTTTTTTTTTTTTAACCAGTGATCAGCTAATCACCGGAGCCAGGTCCCCGCACAGCTTTCTTTGCCTGGGGGCAGAGAAAGCTGAGCGGACGTAGTGATTTCGCAATGATCCCTGTGATAACGCCAGCTTATACATTAATTTTTTTTTTTTTTTGTAAATTCGCCCCAGATCACATTTCCTATTATAAGTATGGGAAATGTGATCTGATTACTAAAAAAAAGTGAATTAAAGGGTTTGGAGCAGTTTTTCATGAAAACTGCTCCAAAAGCCCTTTAATACATTTAAGTGACACTAAAATAATGTGAAAAGGGTGTGAATACCACTCTTTTTCACATTTTGTTATTAAAAATAATATTAATAAAAAGGCCACTTAATCTTTTTTCCTGTACTCCCACCTCAGGCTCTTATGGGTATATTTACTAAAGTGCAGATTTATAAAAGTGGAGATATTGCCCATCAGATTTTAGTTATCATATCTAGCACTTTCTATAAAATAATACCTATAATCTGATTAGCTGCTTTTGGCAAAATCTGCACTTCTATAAACCTGCACTTTAGTTAATATACCCCTAACAGCCTGAAGTGGGAATAATAAAAAATCAAAAAACTAACTGTGTACCTTGACATACCATGTTGCAATACAATTTACGCATGCAGGGTAAATACTGGCTGCTTTCCCTGTTTGATACTAATTTATTCTTTCATATGTTGTGGACCACATTTGTAATACATCTATCAACCTTTATGTGATGCAGTTGCACAACTTGTTAAAGTCCAATATCGTGTGGTATATATGTGGGGGACCATTATTTCTGATACACCATTAATTGTCATTGTCACATTTATACAACTATTGAAGAGATACCCCTGATAAAGTCTTGTAAGGAGATGAAACACGTAGGTTAAAAAGAGGCACATTATTGTGTATCCACACCCCCAATAAAATGGATACGGGAGATTGAGATGGATATATTTTTGTGTGGATCCTAACAGCGCTCAAGAACATTGTGTAATGCAATATTTATTTCTATTTTGTGAAATTATTTGTTTGAATAAAATTACATTTTATAATTCTTTAATTGATGGCTTCTTCTCTGTGTGTCTTTTATTGGTGTGAGGGTGCATTTGTAGAGCCCACAAATAATTTGCAGACAAGCTCAGACATTTTATTGGACATTAGACATATCATCTCGTTGGATGTTGAACACAGGTTCACAAAGAATTGAACAGGAATTTAAAGCTCTGAGGTCCTCCTCTGATTGACACTCCTCGGCTGCCAATCAGGTGTATCCCTATACTACAAGCTGCCAGTGGCATGAACCGGAGCAGTGTGTGAAGGGTGGGCAAGGGAATGTAACCTAGGCTGCGACACTGCAAGCACTGCATGTGGAGAAGCTCCAAACTGCAGCAGGGGGCAGCTATGAATTGGCATGGGGAGCTGGGGGCTGTGGTAAGTCACTGAGAGAGTGCATTGCACAATGATGTGCCGGCCCGCTGGGCCAACTCCATGTGAAGCTCTTCAGCGGCTGCTGTAACAGGGAACAACTGAGCTGCCAAGGAAGAGACCGTTGACCAGAGAAGAGACAGCTAGACGCTATTGGTTATTAAGTGTTGGGGGACAGTGTGTGGGGACTACATAGTGGGGCCTGGGGATGACTGTACCTGCCACCTGGCCTCTAATCCGGCCCTGGATCTAACCATCCATCCATAGATGGATGGATGGATGGTTAGATAGATAGATAGATAGATAGATAGATAGATAGATAGATAAGAAAAGCTAAATGCAAATATTCCCTTATAGATTATATATTCCCTGTTATACTTTGCTCTATCAGTAATGTAATCAGATGGTTTTCCTTGTTTCTATGAAGTTTGAATTTTGAAGTCAGATGACAAACACAAGCAGTTGAATTATGCAGTTTTCACCTGATACTCTAGCATGTGGCTGTTTATACTGGTGTCACAAGTTACTGAGAGGATCCTGTATGGGAGTTTCTCCCTTAAGGTAATTTCATCCACTCTCCGGATTTTCAAAAGATCATTTCAAAGTGTTCGGAAAAATGCAGAAAATAGTTTGAGCCACTGTAAAAAAAAGTCTAAGTCAAATGTGACAGCTGAATAAAATATAAAGAGAAGGATTGTTTTTTTATCCGTGTAAAATCAGAGCATTTTACTTTGATTCTTATTTTAGGAGAGAGAATTGTGATATTTGCATATAAAATATTTTCTTTTAAAGAGACCTGAGCTGTACTCAGGAGCTGTTGTAGGTGCAGGCTAGCAGGACGGGTGGCTGGGGTCCTGCGGCCTGAGGGCTCAGCCACAGTCAACTTGCAGGCACCCATGCCCGCCTGCACCCTGCACACTAAAAACGCTGCAGCAGGTGGCGGGGGCTGGGTGGGCGCCCGCTGCAACTGACACGAAGGAGGGAGACAGACAGACGCTAGAGGTCCTAATTATCTCTCTGTGCAAATCCTGCACAGAGAGATAATGTAATATTATGATTTTATGGGTATCCGGACTCTGGGTCGACACCACTTAGGTCGACACCCATTAGGTCGACATCCATTGATCGACCGTGAATAGGTTGACACTAAAAATAGGTCGACACGATCATTAGATCGACATGAGCAAGGTCGACATGAGTTTTGCTGCACTCCAAATGGCAGCTTTATCAAAGGTCATAAAGCTGCCATTTGGAGTGCAGCGAAACCGGTCAGGTGCCTGTGTTACCAAGCTACAAGTGCACTGGAGAAAGGACCCGAACCAACCCCTGGACATCACTATCCAGCGCATCTTAAGAGGAGCCCAGTAACAGTTTGGATTAGAAGACTTCAGACCGTACTGCATGAGGAGCCCATCATTAAGGGACATTTGAAGCAAATCAACCTCTAATGGTCAAAATCATAGTATTCCTCCACTGGACTCCCACCCAAGCTGGGTAACTATTGCATTGGAATTTATCATTTGCTACAGGGGTGCTAATAGGAACAGACTATTCCAGCATAAATCCTTTGCTGCAGACGCACATGGATGGTAACAATTGATCAATTCACTGCATGAATTTGCAATTTTTAATTTAATGTGACATGAATGTTTTTTACAAAGTGTTATTAATTGTGTAATAAATTGTTTTATTAGAGATATTTATTTGCGCTCTCATATTGTACTATACAAATGTACTATTTAGCACAGTCTTCTTTTTTCTGTTGGTTCTAAATTGTGGGAGAGACTTCCCCTGTGTTTAAGACAGCTGCCTAGCAGAGCACCTCACATCTACAGCACCCAAATATACCTAGGTATACTACTCTACTGCTGCAACCAGTCTGCCATAGGCCCACCCTTAGACCTGATGTTCCTGATGTTCCTCGTCTTTGCATATAGAATGGGAATGTGTATGCATCTGCGAATGAGTGCTGAGGCCAGGGACTTCATCCTCTGACAGAGATCACCTGGCCCAGCAACAGAGCTGCGGCGGTCACTGTGCGTAACCTCAGGGTTACTCAGCCAGTCAATGAAGTCAGAGTAATCCGATTCTGCATCCACGAACCACACATGCATGCAGGAGGCATCTACTTATACCAGAAGCCTCCTGCTGCATTACCATGTGTAGGCATTGTGCTGCTGCTTATGCAAACTACAACGGCATCTTACTCAGGCCCATTGTACAATACAGCACCTTGGCATAAACTACATTTGTTGTTAACCAGTGCATGACCTTTTATTGCTGAACCCATAGCAAAATTGAGGATTGGCCTGGCATTTGTGTTCTAAGGGGCCCCAAATGTGCACTTCCCAACAAACACAGGGCAACACATGCACAGTGAAGCCCCTAATGCTAGTCCAGGAGTCCCCCTGCTCTGAGCTCGCAGCAGAACATTTGGTACCCCGCACACCCATTTAAATCCCTCCACAATTCCATATGATACTGCCCAAAGGATCAGCAGCCCCCCAAATCCCTCCACACACCCCTCAACCACGGATGTTACATCCTTCTAATTATAGGTTGGGACAAAAATGGACCCAACAAGGGTTGTTACCCTTGATCCCTTTTTCAAACCAATCAATATATAAATATTTATATTATTCTATACAAGTCTACAACTTGCTATCCTATATAATAAAAGGCTAACTCCTCCTCACCTCTGTTATGTGCACCGGTGGCCACTGGAGCCATCACACAGACCAAATGAAAATGAAAGTGATCGTGCAGGGAAATGTTACGCCTGCTGCTAATTACGTATAAACACTGATCTGTTTCACACTTGCTGTATATGGAGAGAGGGTGCTGGAGAGAGAGAGAGAGAGAGAGAGAGAAAGAGAGAGGGGGTAGCGGTAGGTTTTTTAGTGTGGCAGTTGCCATTTATAACAACCTTTCATATTCAAAATTGACTGGATTTTCTATCCTTTTGTTCGATTTCCACTTACGGTTACCTTAATCTAATGCTGCTTCTCACCTCTTTGGTTCCGCTGGCAGCCACTGGAGGTACAAGGACACACGCACCCTATGCACACTGCACCCCCTACCATATACTGCCCCTATATACACACTGCACCCTCATACCCCTCCATATAGTGGGGCACAACCCCTATATACAGGGCACATTCCTCCTCCATATAGTATACTGCTTCCACCATATACCGCATACTCTGCACCCCCTCCTCCATACACTATGCTGCAATCCCAGGTTACTTGCCATTCAGGGACTCTGCAACAAGTAGCAGCAGTAACCAGGAAACGGATGTAGGAACCACCAGACGGTAACGCAGCACTCCGAGCAGAGGCACCAGGGACACATGTGGCCACTTACCAGTGGGGGGAGAACGTGAATCGGTCCAGCAGGAAGGGGTGAAACCCTGTGTAGGGTGAGTAGGAGCGGGAGTAGGAGGGACGGCGCTGGGGCTGCAGATGATGCGGGTATGAATGCAGATAATGCCTTATATATACTGTGCGCCGGTGGAGGGGCGGGGTCCTGTGCTCGCCCCTCCCACTCCTCACACAGGCCATGCCCAGACCCCTCCAGCCAGCTGCTGGTGATACGGGTGTCCTCTATCCCTAGACTGGACAAGAGCTGTGCCTGGACTTGTGAGCTTCCACGTGACCGTACTGGTGTATATAATGCAACATCATCATAGCCTGCCAATTACAGATATACAGCATCTATATACAGATGTAGCCACCTTTATCTTGACTGGCTGAGGCGTTTGTCCCGATCGAGCATACGCAGGTGGTACTGGGGCGTGGGGAGGCGCGCCTAGTCACAGAGAGGCGTACCTAATCGCACGGAGGCAGACAGAGCATTTGGCGTTACCTTTACGTGTCATACCTGTGATCATCCACCAGATGTCGCTTTTTACAATCACCACTGCGCATGCGTGTGGTCTCCCGTAAAATACAATACTGAAATATATAATAAGGACTACTTTACTAAGGCGTCTCATTACGGTGCATACAGTAAATACTCATTACGCTGCGTTATTTAATACAGTATGGCCCTCATTCCGAGTTGATCGGTCGCAAGGCGAATTTAGCAGAGTTACACACGCTAAGCCGCCGCCTACTGGGAGTGAATCTTAGCTTCTTAAAATTGCGACCGATGTATTCGCAATATTGCGATTACTAACTACTTAGCAGTTTCAGAGTAGCTCCAGACTTACTCTGCCTGTGCGATCAGTTCAGTGCTTGTCGTTCCTGGTTGACGTCACAAACACACCCAGCGTTCGCCCAGGCACTCCCACCGTTTCCCCGGCCACTCCTGCGTTTTTTCCGGAAACGGTAGCGTTTTCAGCCACACGCCCCTGAAACGCCGTGTTTCCGCCCAGTAACACCCATTTCCTGTCAATCACATTACGATCGCCGGAGCGAAGAAAAAGCCGTGAGTAAAAATACTTTCTTCATAGTAAAGTTACTTGGCGCAGTCGCAGTGCGAACATTGCGCATGCGTACTAAGCGGATTTTCACTGCGATGCGATGAAAAATACCGAGCGAACAACTCGGAATGAGGGCCTATATACGGTACAGACGCAAATAGTACAGCATACAGTATATGATCCATCTACAGTACTTTATGAATATGTGAGCATCCAAGTCCCGCAGACAAAACAACATAAAACCAGTAGTGTACACTGTCACAAATGGACGTGTTAGAAGTTCACTATTGCCTCTTGAGATTAGGAATTTTGCACAGTATGTTAGCGTCCTAATCCCGTAGCCATTACAGCATAATCAAAACCAATGGATTTATTCATCTGTCTGTGCAAAGTGGTGAAGTGTTCCGCTTCCTATACTCAGAGTCCCGAGTTCGATTCCTAAAGTACGAATGCATGTTAGTTTTTTCTAGACACTTTATTTTATTTTTTTATTCACATAAACCAGGGCAAAGCTGCAGAAGCGGTTCTACTGTTAAGTTCTATGCACCGTATGGTACACATACAATTCTGTAGCAGGGCAGAATCAATAGAAATGGCTACCACCTATGACTCCTTGCCCCACGGAGGCCCTAGACTACGGAGCAAGTAACAGTCCAGATTTTGCAGGCTATGGGGCAATGCTGAAGGAGCGTCACAATCCCCTAGCTAAAGTACACAGGGGCGATAGGTATAAGCGAGGTCTATGCACATTACGGTACACCGGACTCGATCGCATAGCACACTGGCAAAATGGCCGCCGCCCCTGAACCCCCACCACGTGGCAGGCAGCGCTCGGATATGGAGTGAGAGATGGCATAAGTTTTGCAGGCTACGGGGCAATGCTGAAGGAGCGTCACAATCCCCTAGCCAAAATACACAGGGGCGATAGAGATAAGCGAGGTCTATGCACATTACATTACACCAGGCTCGATCGCATAGCAAACTGGCAAAACACAAGTTTTACATAAAGCAGGGCAAAGCTGCAGGAGAGTTTCTACTGTCAAGGTTCTATGCACCGTACGGTACACATACAATTCTATAGCAGGGCAAACTCAATTGAAATGGCTACCGCCTGTGACTCCTAGCTCCATGGAGGCACTCGGCTATGGAGCAAGTAACAGCACATATTTTGCAGGCTACGGGGCAATGCTGAAGGAGTGTCAGAATCCCCTAGCTAAAATACACAGGGGCGATAGGGATAAGCGAGGTCTATGCACATAACGATACACCGGACCCCATCGCATCGCAAAGTGACAAAATGTCCAAAGCACGTGAACCCCTACCTAGTGGCAGCACTCAGCTATGGAGCGAGCAATGGCATAAGTTTTGCAGGCTACGGGGTAATGCTGAAGGAGCGTCAGAATCCCCTAGCAAAAATACACAGGGGTGATAGCGATAAGCGAGGTCTATGCAGGGCCGGATCATGCCCACTTTTGAGCAGAAGAGAGCTCTCCGGGGAGAACCTGAGCCAGAACGATGTGCTGCAGCTTATACCACAGCAGCACAGAGGAGCCAGGCGAGCAAGGGTTACAGAGCATTTGCCCCTCACTTTCTGGTGTGTGGGTACTAGGGCTAATAAATACAATTACACCATAGCACAGTCACATGTACATAGAACAATCACAAAGCTCTATCTCAGTCTCTCTCAAAAAGTTCAGTCAGAATTGAGAGAGGAGGAGTTAGGATTCCAGATGGGAGGAGTTGGGACTGTAGAGGGAGGAGTCAAGATTAAACAGTAAAACGCCCCCCCCCTAAAGAAAAGTCTAGATCCGTCCCTGGGTCTATGCACATAACGATACACCACAAAGTTCCCCATGGCTTTGATTATGCCTTTTCTTTGAATACAGTATTTTCCACTGCCTCGCCCTACCCCCATCCCACTTTCCCATTCCCCCCTGGGAGCCTGCAAAGTACATGCAGTAGACAGGGAGGGAGTTCCGATCAGGTTACAAGACATGTGCAACAGTATACTACTGTATGTAGGAAAATCCCCTGCCCACTCTGATTTATGTGAAACCTGTGTGCACCCTTCCATTGAATGTATAACAAAGAAAAAATAATAATAAAGTGAATATCACGGGAACATATATATATATATTAAAAAAAAAGGTTGCCACTTTGGGACTCAAACCTGGGACTCTCAGCGTGGGAGGTGGGAGCCTTTATTGCTAGGTTGGTATGGAAGGGGAGACAGTTAGCTACCAGAGGGTACCAACCCCAAATTTCTGTGACCCCCACAAGGCTCATGGCAAGCATCGGAACCCATGGTGGGTCTGAATTAACGGGCCCATTATAGTCTATGGGAAAATGGGTCCACTTTGCGTACTGATATCTCTGGTTCTGGGTGTCCCAGATACTCAGGACTGGTACCATACAAAAGAGGATACTCTTGGCTTTCGGGGCAGACCAACCACTAGTTTATGTGACACTGGAAAGGGAAAAGGGAAGCAAACGTGTATCGTGTCCCTTCCAGTTGTCCGCCTAGCTTGCACAGGATGCAGGGTTTCTGGCTAGATAGGAAATACAGTACAGAAATGCTAAGCATGGTAATTTGACATCCAGGAACATAGGGAGGAGTTTTTATCTCTCTCCATTATACTTAGAAAAATTACACTTGCCACTGTACGTTACAAGCTGTTCGTGCTAATTAGTACACTAGTAGAACATACTGTACAGAGATACTAAGTACAGTGATTTGGCATCCATGAACTTAGGGAGGAGCTTTAATCTCTCTCCATTGTAATCTTTCTAAGTATAATGGAGAGAGATAAAAGCTCCTCCCTAAGTTCCTGGGTGCCAAATTACCGTCCTTAGTGTCTCTGTACTCTATGTTCTACTAGTGTACTAATTAGCACGAACAGCTTGTAAACAGTGGAAAGTTTAATCAGGTCATGCAGTAGACAGGGAGGGAGTTATTCACATAAACCAGGGCAAAGCTGCAGGAGCTGTTGTACTGTTAAGATTCTATGCACCATACGGTACACATACAATTCTGTAGCAGGGCAGACTCAATTGAAATGGCTACCGCCTGTGACTCCTTGCACCATGGAGGCACTCGGCTATGGAGCAAGTAACAGCACGGATTTTGTAGGTCACGGGGCAATGCTGAAGGAGCGTCAGAATCCCCTAGCTAAAATACACAGGGTCGATAGGGATAAGCGAGGTCTATGCACTTAACGATATCCCAGACCCCATCGCATCACAAAGTGACAAAATGTCCAAGGCACATGAACATCCACCTTGTGTCAGCACTCAGCTATGGAGCGAGTGACGGCATAGGTTTTGCAGGCTTCGGGGCAGTGCTGAAGGAGCGTCGGAATCCCCTAGCTAAAATACACAGGGGCGATAGGGTTAAGCGAGGTCTATGCACATAATGCTACAAGGCGGGGGTTCATGTGCCTCGGATATTTTGGCACTTTGTGATGCAATGGGGTCTGGTGTATCCTTATGTGCATAGACCTCGCTTATCCCTATCGACCCTGTGTATTTTAGCTAGGGGATTCTGACGCTCCTTCAGCATTGGCCCCTTCTTTGAACATGGTATTTTGCACTGCCTCGCCCTACCCCCATCCCACTTTCCCCTTCCCCCCTGGGAGCCTGCACAGTTCATGCAGTAGACAGGTAGGGAGTTCCGATCAGGTTACAAGACAAGATTTATGTGAAACCTGTGTGCACCCTTCCATTGAATGTATAACAAAGAAAAAAAATTATAATAAAGTGAATGTCTCGGGAACTCGGACGCTCATACTGTACATGTATTTCAAAAGCATGGTGGTTATGCATTGTACATACTTCCCTTTACACAGTTAGTTTCGTCTCCATACACAATCTTGCGTCTGCATACACAAGTGTTTTAACATGTACGTTTGTGTGTGTATAAACTATTTATTTATATTGAGAACTCTCACCGTCTGACCATCGGTCACCATCTATTAACATTGCAGTCGTCACTGACCATTTGCCAGAGATGTAGATCAATCCGCCGCTATACGATCGAAAGTACTGGATTAGTGGCGCACTAGCCACCCAGTGGTGGAGATGTGTAATGCATGCTGAGTATCTAGAATCGCCTCAACACGCCTGCCTGTGATTAAACTCAGCAAGCTAAGCTATCGCCTTAGCATGACTAAACGTCCGTCTAGGCGGAGAATCGGTCAAGATAAAGGTGGCTACATCTGTATATGAAAGGCTAAGGCTACACCCTCAGCATGAAAGAGCCCATACTTCCAGCAGCAGGACTTCCAGAAACTCGGCAGCTCCTGTGTCAGTAGCAACCTTCCACCCCTATAATCCAGCCCTGGTGTCAATCATTTTGATAGCCTTTTAACTAGTTTATTATGCTTATGTTGACAACAGTAATTCACAAAAAATTAACTAAAAAGAAATGTCTATTCTTAATTACAAATTGTCCCATTGAGTGAAACATAATCTTGGTCCTGGCCAAAAAGAGAGAAACCCAGAGACACAGCTGTACAGTGCAGAGTACTGTTTGCAAGTGCTGTACAACTTTGCTTCCAAGACCACAGTCATACACTTCCCCTCTTGATAATGGTGTTGTCATTACTCTTTTTTTTTTAATACTGTCTATGTTTTTGCCAAATATGCTTAGAAAGTTGCAGCCACTTATATAAAATGCAGCAATATATATATATATATATATATATACACATATATATATAAAAACAGTGGTGTAAAAAAATGTACGAATGTATTGTTGCATATATTTGGCCATGGAAATCCTCAGTGATATTGCACAGTCTTATTTGCACTAGGATGAAATCATCCTGCATACATTAATGCAAATACAATTAAAAATGCTGATTTGTTTAACAACAGAGATGTGGGATAATTTAATATTCCTACTGATGTCAGCTTTAAGGCTTTTCTCAAACCGCATTGAGCTCTATAACTCCAAGTACCTTATGGGTTATAATATTTTCTTATTTAAATTTAGTTTCCAGCACTATTTACAGTTTCTTATGCAGTGCAGCATATTCCGTTGCGCTTTACAATTGGAAACAACAGTGATAAGACAAACTTGGTAATAACATACAGACATAGAGGTAGGAAGGCCCTGCTCGCAAGCTTACAAACTATAGGGAATTTGGAAAAATGTGCTTGATTAGTCCTTTTTATAGCAAACTGCCTGGAGAACCCAGTCTTATTGTACAATGCTATATGTGACAACACAATGTAATACAGCGGCTCCTTAAACAGCTTCCCTTGGAAATGATTGTCAGGTGTGGACACCCGTCTCCAGAAAATTGCAAGCACTGCCATTCCTCTCTATATTATGCTGTATCTAAAATACAGTATAGTATATCCAGTTCATCTCTTCTTAGCAACATTTTCAGTGGTCTGGATACTTGTGTCTCTAGTATGTTGCCCCATCCTCCCTGTCCTTTCATAGTGTTTTATGGGTGTGATGCAGATTGTGCAGTTATACAGTACCACCACAATATATAAAGGCAAGGAGGTCTAAAAGTTTGTTGGATGCACTATTCTCTAGACCAGTAGTTCTCAATCTATGTGCCTAGGCACTCTGGGGTGCCTCAGGGAACTTGCAGGGGTGCCTTGGACTGGTGGTTCAGGACCAATTTAAATTATTTATTGTCAATGTAAAAGGCAAAGTCAGTGCACCAATGAGCACCAATCATAAAATATGTGGACAAACATAAGCAAATCTTGTCCCTCATCACACAATTGAACCTAAGAATGACCTAAACATAATTTACTTAATTCAATATCTCTTTCTAAATTTCTCAATTAGAAACTTTTGGCCTCAGGGTGCTGTGAAAAAAATTCTTATACTCTAGGGCGCCTGATTCAAAAAAGTTTGGGAACCACTGGTCTACACCTTTCAAATCATTGTCATTGAGGCTAAACTAAGCTACTGTTGATGGCTGTAAAGACTTGTACCACTACTAAGTTGCCTGGACATAATTTCTTATGTACAGGTTGGCTTTGCCTATTAAATGATTTCCTCTTTAATAAATCAGGCAGCCCTGCCGGAATTTTGATGAATTATTGCATCTTGCAGGTGACTGCATTTCCCTCGATAATAGCATAATATGTTATTACAAAGAGTACAGCAATACACAGAGCTTGACGGTCAATACACAGAGTTTGGGAGGGACCTGTTTTTTATAAGATCAGCACAGAGGACACGTGGTCACTCGCTTAGGTTAGAGGTGAGGAGTTTCCGCACATTGAGGCGAAAAGGTTTTTTCACAGTAAGGATAATACGTGTTTGGAATTCCCTGCCTGAGAGAGTAGTAATTCCGGACTCAGTCAACACCTCTAAGAATGGGTTAGTTAAATTCCTATTGGATAAAAATATTCAGGGTTATGGTGCGCATTATAGTTAATTTAACTAGTCCTAACATAAAAATAACTAGTCCTATAATATGACTGCATAGGAGACCACAAATAGGTTGAACTCGATGGACAATTGTCTTTTTTTCAACCTTAGTTATTATGTTACTATGTTACAGCACAAGTTTGGGAGGTCTGGGGCACTTTTTTTTTATCATCATCAATATTGTTGCAGGAAGAAGAAGTAGAGCCTAGCTATAACAAATTAGGGTTTGATGCCTATTGTAGTATATTTGTAATTACAATAAAAAAGCATGCCCAAATAGGGTGGAATTGAAGTTGATATATTGAAACGTAGGTGGAGAAACTAGATTTATATACATCTGCTTTTTCTATGAGGTGTAGGGGCTCACCTAAAGATACAAGTTGATACAACATTTAAGCCCCTTTCAGACATAATTAGAATCCCGGGTTTTTGCCGTAGCTCAGCCAAACTAACCAGGTCTCGCTTAAATCTGAAAGGCACCAACACGGGAAAATGTTCCCGGGTTGGCTCCCTTGCTATTGACTAGGGTTTTTCCCAGGACAACCTGGATTATGTGTGATCCACTCCTCTACCACCATCATAGTACAAAACACCACCACAGTGGGGTCAAAGTCCAATCCCCAGACCCTAGTAGACAAGCCCGCCCATCGCAGTAACAGTAAGTTTCCCTGTATTAACGTTGCTAAAAACCCTGTCTGTTGCAGCAGTAACCTATATAATTTGCAATTTATACTAGGATTTGACTATAAAATGGTATTATACACCGTTAAATATTGCGTTTATTCTTAATGTAGTCACACATAACCAGTATAGTGACGGCTGTGACTGTTTATTGATACATTGTTCAATATTAAACAAGTGTTGCCTTGTTAATGATTATGCGTGGGTGCTATAATGAAACCTGTTCTGTTGCAGCGTTCAACTTGTGCTAGAGAATGGTAACCGCAAGCATAGATGCGTTGATAATGCTGCTCTTTCATTTGTAATACCTTTAACAATCATGTGTTGCATACATCATTTGAACCTTTCTGATGCTTAATTTTTATTTACTTGTTTATTTTTTGGGGTGGGGGGTTCAGTTTTCACAGATCTAACTGTCTCTGCAAATGTTATATCTGTCACACCTGCAGTGCACATGGTTTTGCCTAACTGCTAACAAATTTGCTGCTGCGATCAGGTCTGAATTTACCTCCTTTGTTTTTAAGCTACAGGTTTTGTCAGTCTGTAAAGTTTCCCCCGACTATAAATAATTGCTATAAATGCAATTGTCAACATTCAAGGACTAATAATTATGGCCGGACACTGACCTCATCCCTGATTCAGACCAAGCCATCTATATGTTTATTTTAACTTAACCATTCCCTCATAACTATAAATCCACCGATCTGTCTTCCAAAAATATGGCCTGTCTCTGGGATATGTTTGATGCCTGTATATATTAACCAAGTACCTTACTACGTGCACTGTATAATGTCTGTGAATGTTTAGAGCATACCACCTTATATGGGGAGATTCAATTAAACATGAGGTTGTAGTACATACTGTACTTGCTTATTCTCCTGGAATGTCTGGGAGGCTCCTGAATCTTGAGTGCCTGAAAGAGTATTCAAGTCTCCCAGTCATGCACCGCATCTGTCCGGAGCCATCAACTTCCTGAGTAAAGTGGGCAGTCTGGGCGGCCGATTATATAATTTGTGCTGAATCACGTGATCATAACCATGCCCACCCATTTCCTGCTTTTCAATGCCAGTAATCTCAGCATTGTATATCAAGGTGCGAGGAAACCATAACACAATCACACACCCCTGCCACTACCGCCACCCCCCACACACACACACACACACACTGATAAAGTCAATTTATTACCTAAAAACATTAAGCTATATTCTATTATGGACTAAGTACGCTATTGGCGCACTGTGTACCGTAAGGGTACGCACCTAGCGTAGCGGACGCTAGGCTGTGGGCGCGACGCACAAGCGACACGTACGCTCACAGAATGTTACACAGTAGCCCTTAGTAACAACACACCTTAAGGGTACGCTTTACACTTTAAACCTTGGCAATGAAATATAACGATGTAATGTTTGCTAACCTTGGTAATATGAGACGCTGATTGAGCGATTGAGACGCTCAGTAAACCCTTTACAGTAACTAGTGAAAACACAAGACCTGGTTAGGATACAAAAACCACTTGGGCTCTAACACCCAGTGGATGATTCTATTTGAGTAAAAAGGGGAAAAACAGTACAGCTTATACACTACAAAACTAACATAAAATCTAAACAGAATAACGAGAAAAATATGAACAATAGCGAACGATCGCAAATACGAGAAAACAGAATGTGTACACAATGAGAACAAATGGCAAACAGAAAGGATAACAAAATGGCTACAGAGAACTTACACACGTGGGAATGATTCGCAGGCGCATCCTGAATCCAGCCCTCAGCCTTCAATATGAAAACCTTGCAGAGAGAGTGAGTGACTGGACAGGCAATGGTGGTCTTTATATACACAACATACAGTAACAATACAATGGTCCCTATAATCTTATAGTTCATTGGACACAGGAATGTGTCTCTGCATTATAACAAAAGGTCATAGGTGGGTTCGAACAGGTGGGCTGTGCCTTTCTCCAACTGCTCAGGTGGGAGGTATCCTTAGGATTCCCGCCGCATGGGTAATGAACAGCAAATACAGTAAATATCTATAAACTAATTTTGTACATAACTATGCGCAGGAGCGAGCAATCTCTTCCTAACCAACACCGAAATGTTACCAATAAAATACTCTACAGCTGGATACTAGACACCACCGTTCTACCTTTATCTGACCCTTCCTATCATGCAAGGAGGAATCTCTCTGTCCAAGAACCGTTTACACTAAACATACTTTCTAACATTGTTAAGGGGAATATTCACTATAAAACACACTATGTGGGTAAAATATGTTATGATCGAGTCGCCCGCTAGACGCTCACAAACTCTACCGTAAATGCGCATACACCGCGCGTGATCGCCGGAGCGATCTTACGCAATTTGCGGATATGTGCACGCACGGCAGGGCGCATGCACGTGCAGCGGGCATGTGCATGAGGGGTTAGTACAAGTCATATGAATCAGGATATTTTTCGACTTTGACAGTCCACCCTTTCGCAGTCAATAATAACTGCCACTATCTAAACAATTAAGCAGAAAAATATATTACCATGAAATACCTAATTATGATTGGGAGTAGGGAGAAGAGGAGGAGGTGGGAAATGTATGACCTAGTGAGATAGTAAGAAGCATGTATGTATGAATTCCATGTCTGAGGGGTCATGTATCATCGTGCCGTACATGTTCTAAAAATAAGCTTCGAGGTATTGCGAAGTATACATTGAATCATTCTTATCCCGTATTAAGGGTCTGTAAGTGAGCTAACAAACTCTACCGAGCTCTTTTCGGCTTTTAGTTCCAACAAATGGGGTGCACATTAGTTGATGATACATGAAGGGGGAAAGTATGTGAGTACTAATATATGTGTCTATATCACCTGTCGCCTATGTGTGTCACTACCTGAAGATAGAAGAGATGAAGATAAGAAACATGCGTTATAAATGCATTCGTATGAATATATATGTGTGGTCGTCCTTGGGCGTCTGTTGGAGTCTTGTTGATGTCTTGTCGAAGTCTTGTCGAAGTCTTGTCCGGATAACTGTATCTTTGCTGAGTGGCAAGCAAAGCTCTTCAAGTGTCCATAAAAATTACAGTCTCTAACAGTTCATCAAATGGCTGTGACAAAGTTCATCAATGGTCTGTAAAATGGGTCATCAAAATCTTCTTCCGAGTCGGTGTCTTTTTACCTTAGAGGAAAACAAAGGAGAAACGGGTGAAAGAAACGGACCGTGGAATCACGTTTTATCACAACATCGTCTCGATTGCTGGGTCATAAATTAAACTAGTTGTTGTTACAATGCCCTCGCTCCTCAAACTCATCAATTTGGTACTACGCTTGCAATTCATTAAAATTTGAACACATTTGAATATCAATCCAATCATTATGACAGCTCCTAGGATACATAAGAGGAATTTCCCTACAGCAACGATAACATTTTGGGCCCATTCTCCTAAACCTGAGAACCAATTGCGTGGGTTCAACCATGATACCCAGCCGGTCAGTTCATTACCCACAGAAGCAAGGGTAAGGTTGTGTCTCCTTCGGAACTCCCATTTCAATTGCAAGATATCGTCCATCTTTTGCTCTATGACCTCGGTTGGGTCCTCAGTGCTGTTTGTGATATACGTACAACACTTCACTCCATACTGAGTTGCTAGGGTGACACAATACCCTCCTGTCACTGCTGTGATGTAATTGAGAACCATCCTGTGCTGGATCAGTTCCGTTTTGTAAGCTTGCAATTCTCTCCCAGTATATCTAAAGGTGTCATCATACATCTCGGTGATATTGTCTATCAGGTTCGCTAGCGCGGTAATATACCTAAAATTTATAACTCCTCTGGCGGTACGGGTGATATCTAGTGCGAGCAGGAGTTGAATCCCGGTGGATTCGTGGATCAAATCAGAGGCTGCATGCTCTGTCCTATCTATAAGGTGTCTCTTTACAATGTGTTCGTAATGGGTGTGAGTGTAAGGAGCTTGAGCATTGCGGTGAACGTCTTTCATTCTATCATGGGTAATGGTCATTACTTCCGGTAACACTCTTCCAATGTAACACAATCCCTCTGAGTTTGGGGCAAGCCACTTATACGCCTTCCTCCCACATATGAAATATGCATCATCGGGGAGGACATATGGGACAGAATATGACATCACCATATTACAAACCTTCCAGGTGAAAACTCCTATCCCTAACTCTCTCATCTGACTAGTACATGTATCAGGTTGTATGATATGCGCACAGTATCCTGGTGATACTTCTCCAACTCGCATGGGCCTACTTCCTAGAGTGTACCTATATTGGAAATATCTTCCACTGTTGGTTATTTGGCGTATAAGCTCTGAGTCAATGGGCATTCTATCGGCTCTGTGTGAGAATGTCATGGTTCGGTTGTTCCATGTCACTTCCCAATTTCCCGGCTTTCGGGGATTGGAAATGTTAAAACATATTAGGGACCTATCCACATGATATTGGTGGAGCTTCAAACTAGGAGGCCTAGAAATATTAAATTTCTTGTCCACCGGTCTCCCACCCCTTAATTCAAGTACCTCATCTATCGTTAAAGAGTATGGCACTAGTCCTGACTTTCTATGACCTTGAGGTACTTGTGAGCACACCCAGCATTCCGTTTGGTTTAAAACCTTACCCACTAATGAGTGATAGTCACTCAATGGATGACGGTCCATATTGATGTTAATGCTGGACTGACATCTCTGGATGCACCCGTCCTCAACTATGTTGTCACAATTTCTACATATACAATTCTCTTCAGCTAACAATCCTTCACAATGTCTGTTAGTGTCATGGCTACCAGATCGTTTTCTGATACTCGCCTTTGCTCGGTGATTGTGTTGCTCTTGGAATTCTACGAATCCATCCTGATCATCAGAACCCATTCCAGATCCTTTCTCGACCTCACTGGTACTCTCACCAAAACAGACTGCTCTGGTCAACAACAGGGTCAACAGGAAAACACGGACTGCAGTCTCTTGGGGCGAGTCCATCTTAGGAGGAGAAAGAAAGAGTTGTAATGGGGGAAAGAAAACAACTAGAAGGGAAAGAAAACTTGGCGCGACAACCGCCTCCGCTCTTGTGGTTCTCTGTGCTCAGGTGCCGTGACAACAGTCCTGCCTCTCAGCTTTCCCGGAACAGACACTCCAGTGATATGGTTTCCTCCACACTCTGCTCTTTGTCACGGGCTCTCTCTGGGTCAGCGACCTTCTTACAGTGGGACGAGTGGACCCAAGTCTCTCTTTCGGCAACCTTCAATGCTGTCGTGCTGGTCAATAAGACTTGGTACGGTCCTTCCCAACGGTCAATCAGGCAACCTGTCCCTCCACTAGGGGCCTTTGCTACTCCTCTTACTGGTTGGGCCGTGCCCACTGTAGTCTCACTTATGGTGGCTGCTAGAGAGAGTGCCGATATTGTGGTAGGCTCATCTTCCTGGTCGCAGTCCTGAGGGAAGTTTAAGACAGGATACAACTTGCACGGGTTAACATTAGCATCAATACACTTATCTACTTTACTCTTATCATTTATACATTTATTAAGTGCACTTTTATCATATACCAGTATGCCATTCTCTGTAGCCACTTTCTCTCCTGTTATGTATGGTGGTGGTGGTGCGGTAGCTATCAGTTTCCTGATAGGATTGGAATTAGCTGCTTGAGCTAATCCTCTTTGTATCTCGCCTTCCTGTTGCCATAACTGTAAATAATCATAATGTCTAATCCGTTGCTTACCGGACTTTATTAGACATATCCTTCTCCTTAAATTTTGCAAAACCTCAGGATTAAAACTGCCTAACCTGGGGAACTTTTCCCCATCGTTCACAGTCATATGTTCCCATTCATTGCATAAAACCTCTGCGTGTGATCCATATTTCTCACACATTACGTACCTCGCTGACCCGACTGGCCGCGGAATAATATCAACCTGAACCTTGGTTGATCGTCCCTTACTTGAGCAACTGGCCCCCATTCTTTGCAGGTATTGCCTTCTCAGCTAATTCCTACAAAAACCACGTTCCCAGAGGTAAGGCAACGGTGAAAGTCCAACGAGTGCCTTCACCCACTCTCGCCCACGTCGACCAATATGCCAACACACTGCTTCAGCGCTGGCGTACTCAACCCAGGGCCCCTATGTAACCTCTACTTACTGGGGCGTGTGGGAGTATGCTACCCTCCCCAGTAGGTATCAGTTGCTGGAGAATTCCTGAGTGAACAGCGAACCTCCCTTAAAATAAAAAAAACCTACACAAATCACGTTAGAATGTACAAATAGCGTTTATGATCCCGCAAAGCGTACGCAAATTGCGTAATGGGTATCAAGGTAACAAACTAATGCACACAATTACATGCGGTACAGTCGCAATGCGTATAAGTAACTATTACTTATCCGCAGAACGACCAGCGGAATCGGTTGTTTAGGCTGCGAAACCTTCAGCCGGAGCGTATTCTCAAAACGGGCCTATATGGGTATTGCCCAACCCCCAGGGCTGCGCTCTCTACCTCTGACCTTTCTTAAGTCAGGGTTTTCAGAACTTCATATATGTACTTTTAACGGATTTCTGACTTTCACGGACCTCCTGGTCTGCTGTAACACTAATTGCTCCTCTTACCTTATGGACTTTTAACGTGAGATGGCCTTCTCCCACGCCACCACGTGTTCACTTCACGGGTATCCTTCTACGAGATCTCGATTTTTCTCAAGGTTCACACCAAAAAAACTTTACTTGCATGCACACGCTCTTTCACTTCATATATACTTTGATTTTTCTGTACAGAAAATTTCTTTCATTCAGGTAACACAGGCTAATCCCAGAGGTAATGCAACGAGAGAAGGATCTTTTTTTCCTTTAAACTAAATTTTGGAAACTGAACAAATTTGTGCTATTATCTCGTGGCTTCCGTATCTACTACTAAAACAATGCTATCGTGTGATTTGTATTTAGTGGGCGTATCCGTACGCACGTTGTGTAATGTACGCCACGTGTGTAGGCCTTTGCGTTGCGTACGCTGTCTCGCACTTGGTCAGAGACACGTGTACACAGGCCAGATACGTCCGCAGTAACACAAATAACACGCTTCTATAAATGCAAACGATATTTAACTATAATCGTTTACCAAACACCACACAGTATCTCCTGTATAACCTTTATAACTGGGTCAGGCTGCGTGCGTGTTTTACAATTACTCCCTTAAGTATTACTTTTACTTTTAACTAAATAGCAACAAATTTTCTCAGCACGTGATCAATGCGAATGGCAAACAGAAAGGCAGATATGTGAAAGTACGCAAATGAAAATACAAGTGTGTGCGTGTGTTGCGTGCGCAATTTTCACCAATACAGAAATTTAATAGATTTAAAAGACAATAGCTTAACGTTCTTACATTTCGGTTCCGGATCCCACCAGCATCCCTACAAACCAAGCGGAGCAGACGCTTATCTAATCAGCACTTACCGTATCCCCAACCACCAAACGGCTAACAGGGGATACTACCTTCCCGCCCTTTGCTGATGGATAAAGTCTGCCTGGTTCCGCTTGGCTGCGGATATGAGGAGGCCCGGACGATGCCCCCAATTGATAAAGTCAATTTATTACCTAAAAACATTAAGCTATATTCTATTATGGACTAAGTACGCTATTGGCGCACTGTGTACCGTAAGGGTACGCAGCTAGCGTAGCGGACGCTAGGCTGTGGGCGCGACGCACGACCGACACGCACGCTCACAGAATGTTACACAGTAACCCTTAGTAACAACACACCTTAAGGGTACGCTTTACACTTTAAACCTTGCCAATGAAATATAACGATGTAATGTTTGCTAACCTTGGTAATATGAGACGCTGATTGAGCGATTGAGACGCTCAGTAAACCCTTTACAGTAACTAGTGAAAACACAAGACCTGGTTAGGATACAAAAACCACTTGGGCTCTAACACCCAGTGGATGATTCTATTTGAGTAAAAAGGGGAAAAACAGTACAGCTTATACACTACAAAACTAACATAAAATCTAAACAGAATAACGAGAAAAATATGAACAATAGCGAACGATCGCAAATACGAGAAAACAGAATGTGTACACAATGAGAACAAATGGCAAACAGAAAGGATAACAAAATGGCTACAGAGAACTTACACACGTGGGAATGATCCGCAGGCGCGTCCTGAATCCAGCCCTCAGCCTTCAATATGAAAACCTTGCAGAGAGAGTGAGTGACTGGACAGGCAATGGTGGTCTTTATATACACAACATACAGTAACAATACAATGGTCCCTATAATCTTATAGTTCATTGGACACAGGATTGTGTCTCTGCATTATAACAAAAGGTCATAGGTGGGTTAGAACAGGTGGGCTGTGCCTTTCTCCAACTGCTCAGGTGGGAGGTATCCTTAGGATTCCCGCTGCATGGGTAATGAACAGCAAATACAGTAAATATCTATAAAGTAATTTTGTACATAACTATGCGCAGGAGCGAGCAATCTCTTCCTAACCAACACCGAAATGTTACCAATAAAATACTCTACAGCTGGATACTAGACATCACCGTTCTACCTTTATCTGACCCTTCCTATCATGCAAGGAGGAATCTCTCTGTCCAAGAACCGTTTACACTAAACATACTTTCTAACATTGTTAAGGGGAATATTCACTATAAAACACACTATGTGGGTAAAATATGTTATGATCGAGTCACCCGCTAGACGCTCACAAACTCTACCATAAATGCGCATACACTGCGCGTGATCGCCGGAGTGATCTTACGCAATTTGCGGATATGTGCACGCACGGCAGGGCGCATGCACTTGCAGCGGGCATGTGCATGAGGGGTTAGTACAAGGCATATGAATCAGGATATTTTTCAACTTTGACAACACACACCTTTCCATGCTCCTTCCACACCCTGCTGTGCTGACCTGGTTGACCCTTCCTGGAAGGGACTACCAGATAGTCAGCAAGTATGTTGTAGAAGCTTCGTGTGAGATGTTTCCACAGAATGTCACTGGTACAAAACTTTTCTTGCTTTTGCTTACCACTCTAATGTGCAGGCAAAAATGATTGACGTTTACAGTACCATAATAGCCAGAAATGCATGCAGGAGCACACTGCGCGGGTGCAGTATATTATGCCGGCGCTTGGGATCCCAGCATCCAGCATACTGGCACCGGGATCCTGACCGCCGGCATGCAGGCAGCAGGGTGAGCGCAAAAGAGCCGCTTGCTGCGCTCGCCATGCTGCAGGCACGGTGGCGCGCTACGCATGGCACGCTATTTATTCTCCCTCCAGGGGTGTTGTGGACACCCCAAGAGAGAGAATAGTTGCCAGTATGCCGGCTGTCGGGATTCCGGCGTCGGTATGGTGAGTGTCGGGATCCTGACAGCAGGCATATCAAATGCCTCCCTACTGCGCAAGGCTCTTACAAGACTTCATTAAATCTCTCTCACTGTCTGCAAATATTTACCAAGCACCATATTACATCTGAAACTGTATTCCAAATACTGTCTTATGTCTGTAAATGCTTACCAAGTACAACTTCTTCTCAGTAAGTCCTTATGTGTCTATGTATGGCTACCAAATTTTGGCACAAATGTATTAAGTGTTAACAAGAGATAAATCTGAGATGCATAAAGAGAGATAAATGACCAGCGGACTGTGCTTAGTGCTGCTTGGGCAGTAAGTGGCATGACACCTAATAATGAAATGTAGACGACACCTGTGTAATGAATGCTCCAGTTACCCAGTGAAAATCCCTGTGCTGTGATACAACACAGCGAATAGCAGGGTGTCAGCGTGTGCTGTGGACTTTTAATATGGAGACGCCAGCAGGGGCTGCGACATCGCAGGATGTGGCTGGCTGCCATAACTTCACTATACCAGCTGGTGAAGTATTCAGTTTTACCCCTGAGCAAATTGAGGGAATCCTACTGAATGATCCTGTATGTGACAAGGATGCAAGGCAGAATATGGAGGATGTATATTTTCAGATATTCAAACTAAAACGCAGAGAAATAGATTATCTGCTGCACGCATCTACCCTCTCAGATTATTATAGAGAGAGGAAGATACCACAGGGATTCCGCTCTAAAAATGCACCCACTATCGGGCGGAATAACCCTGAGTTTGTACGCAAGTGGGTGGGCATTCTGAACAGGTATGCACTGGACCTGATGGTCTTGGTGTTAGAAGAGTCACGGCGTGAATTGAAAGTGACACGTGTTAAAATTGGTGCTTTACAAAAAGATGCCAAGAAATTGTTGGAAGATCTTGTCAACAGCAGTTGGGATACGAAACTTGAACAAAAATGTGAGCAGTACAAGAAAGATCTGCTGAAATTTAAAAGGAAGAAAAAGTTTACGGTGGATAATGATTACGATGAAAATAGAGTTTACAGATGGCTAGCTGGAGGAGATGGTGGTAATCATGGTAATGATAGGGAACGGAGACGGAGACCCTGGCATAAGGGAACATCAAGAATTCTCAATCAAGCAGAAACCTCCAATAGCCACAGTGACAGTGATTTTGTGGTATCCAAAACAGATGATCCTAGTACTTCAGCTGGTGTCCCTTTAGGGCACCCACCAGAGTCTTTCAATCGTTCAAACGAACTGCCACCCGCATGGGTGGCAGAACAAGAGGTACAAGAATAAGGAAAGCAGCAAAGATCAAACGGTAATATTCAATTTATTCAATTTATTGAAGAGGGTGTTGTCTGAGGTGGAAGTTAATGTGCTTCAAAAGGGTCTTTCATTTGTCCCGACCAACCTTCACAATGAGTTTGAATGGAGAAGAGATCATCATAGGTTTGCGTCTGAAGGAACATTTCCAACATAAACCCACTACGACAGAAACTACTGTGGTGGGAAGATTTATGCAATCAGCATCCAGATCTGTATACGATCCTCCATCTCTCAACCCCTCTTTAAAAATATTCAATCGTTTGTTGGATGACTCGGTCACAAGATTCTAATCGGCTCCAGCTAAGATCCAGAAAAATGTGTCTAAAGATGAAGCATCTGCATTAAAGAACCTTGCTCAATATGAAGACATCATTATTAGGCCCGCCGATAAGGGCGGGGCCATATTGGTCCAAGATATCAGTGGCTATCGGACCGAAATTGTAAGTCAACTTGCAGATAATGACGTTTACCGTAAACTACCATGTGACCCTACCAAGCGGTATTAAGCATAGATGCGAGCATTATTATATATGGCAGTGCAAAAAGGATTAATTTCCTTAGCACTACAGAAAATATTGTATAGGGAATTCCCTAAGGTTCCGGTCCTATATACGCTTCCCAAATTATATAAGAGTATGGATAAACCACCGGGGCGGCCTATCATTTCTGCTCGTGATTCATTGTATCAGACCATTGCTCAACTGTTGGATTTCATCTTACAACCGCTATTGTTGCTGAAAAAGTATTTTCTTAAGGACACCACCAGTTTCATTAAATTATTAATGGATATTCAAATGGTACCAGAAGGCACCATCATGTGTTGCTTAGACGTATGTAGCTTATATACGTCCATCCCTTATAATGAGGGTTTGGCGTCAATGAGGCAATTTTTGCACAAGTTTTTGGATGCATCTTTCTTTGACCATACCTTGTTCATGCAGTTTCTCGAGTTGACATTGGTTAGGAATTATTTTTTGTATGATAGTCAATATTTTTTGCAATTACGTCGCTGTGCCATGGGGTCGGCGGTGGCTACTACAAACGCAAACATTTTTATGTTCGGTATGGAAGAGAGTATGCTTCTGGATAGACCTGAGATAAGTCAATATATTTTGACATACATCCGGTACATAGACGACATTTTTATTCTGTGGACCGGGGGTATCGAAAGATTTGATCAATTGATAACGGAGGTGAATCAGATGGATACTACAATTAAATACACTTATTTATGTAGTACTGAGATGATGCAGTTTGTAGATGTTAAAGTTCTAATTAACAACGGACATATTGAGACCTACGTCTACTTTAAAGATGTGGATCGCAATACGTTCCTTTTTGCTGGTAGCCATCATCCCCCCCCACTCTGAAACGGGGTCTTCCCCTGTTGCAGATGATGAGGGTGGCAAGGATCATAAGTGATGTGTCTAAAACATCTGAGCACCTGGATGTGTTCATTCAGAAATTTATTGCGAGAGGATATGACCCTATAACACTTCAGCAACAAAAAAAGCAAGTACTTCGTATGTCTAGATCGCAACTTTTGGAACCTACTGTCTGTGATGACAGTAAGGTTATCCCATGGGTAAGTACATATACAGTGCCCAGTCCCATTATACAACAAGCCACTAAGGCACTTTGGCCTATAGTTAGATCTGACAAAGAACTGATCTGTTTTAGTGAGTGTAGACCAATGGCTGTATTCAAGAGAGGCCATAATCTACGGGATAGACTAGTAATAACAGATATTTCTGGTCGTGGTATGTCTAGACCCGCAGGCTGCTATAGTTGCCATAGTTGTGTTACTTGCCAATATATGACAGCCTGTAGAAACTTTAAACATCCTCACTCTAATAAGTTGTTTGATATTCGCCATGTGTTGACATTTAAGACCACTTATGTGGTCTATGTCATCTATTGTCCTTGCGGTCTATACTATGTGGGACAGACCACTCTGTAAGTTCAGAGATCGCATGGCGCTCCATTGTTCTAGTATTGATCTATTGTTATCTGGGAGGACCATTGATCAGCCGGTGGCGCGCCATTTTAAAGATAAATGCCATCAGTTATCGTCATTATGATACTTTATGATTGATCATATACCAGAATCTCCACGTGGTGGTGATCGTGGTAAGGCGCTGCTTCTGGCTGAATCTAGATGGATTTTCAGACTTAGGGGGATATGTACTAAGCAGTGAAAAGAGCGGAGAAGTGAGCCAGTGGAGAAGTTGCCCATGGCAACCAATTAGCATTGATGTAACATTTATAATTTGCATACTATAAAAGTATACAGAGCAGCTGATTGGTTGCCATGGGCAGCTTCTCCACTGGCTCGCTTCTCCACTTTTATCACTGCTTAGTACGTGACCCCCTTAATACCATGGTGCCCTATGGGCTTAATGAGAAAATAAATTGGAATAGTATTATGTGACTCACTTTATTGTTGAGTTTTTTTCTTTTTTTTTCCCCCTTCTTTTTAAACTTGGGGACACTGTACTGTTGTCGCTGGTAGGAGATGTAATTTTAACCTGCATCTTACGAATGTATTATATACTTGTGTTGTTCTTTTATGCACATGCTTTAATATTATTTCTGTGTTTTATTTTTGTTTAATGATTATGGGTGTTTTGGTGACCTCACGCTGCTATTCGTTTCTGCAGTGTGCCCGCAGTCCGGTTGCTATGGTGAACCCCGGGTTAGAGAGCAAGCCGTGCCACTGCCATGGCAACTTACGAAAGCCTGCTCCCGGAAGTACGTCATCGGAAGCAGACCCGGTCCTTCGGTGCAGCTGCGAGCAGGGGGTGGCGTGGAGTCCCCGTCTGGGGTATTTTAATAGGTAAGTTCAATAGATTGTTTATTTGTTTCTGGTGTTTTCTTGAAGAAGGAGCGGGAGTGCCATTTATTTTCTGCTGTTGGAGTTGTATATGTATGTATGTATGTATGTATGTATATATATATATATATATATATATATATATAAAATTTTAGGCTTCTTTAGAATCCTGTGTTGCGGAGCATTCTGTTGCTCAGGGAGTCATTGCTGAGATTCTTATCACTTTATGTATTATTGTATCTGCAGCTGCTTTAATTATTTACATACAACTAGTAAATGCAAAGCTAACTATAGACAGAAACACTCACTGGACCTATCTCCTGCAGTGATTCTGAGGAGTATGGGCCCCACTGGTAGGCAAAGCACTATATATGAAAATGCTAATTAGAAAAATAGACCAGAACTTTTATATAAGGCACAAGCTCATTGTAGGATTATTCTGAAATGAACTCTGTGGGACTGGGGCTGCTTTTATAGACACTAGCTTACACCTCTGCAGCAGTAGCACATATACCAGGCTTATGTCAGACGCACTTATACCCAGGTACACTGACCCCCAAATCAAGTCATAAACACATGTATAATTCATACCTCCCAACACTGATGCTTCTTGGATTGGGACCCTGCGCACAAAGGGGTTAAGCCTTGTGAAAGAGTGCTGAGCTTAGTGGCAGCCTTCTCCTGTCTCTGAGATCTGTCCTGGCACTGTGAATACGCATATATTCACCTGCTGCATATCCGCTGCTATGCTATGCAGAGCATAGATCTGTGCTCTCCCCAACTCTCACACTGTGGGACACTGCGGCCCGCAGGTGGGACAGTCCTAGAAAAACAGGACTGACAGTTGGGAAGTATTATAATTGAAGGTAGGACCAAAATTAATGGAGAGATGTACTAAGCCTTGACAGTGATAAACTAGCAGCCAATCAGCTCCTAACTGCCATGTCAAAGGCTGGGTTTAAAAAAATGAGAGTTAGGAGCTGGTTGGTTGCTACTTTATCACCCTTTAATTTATCACTTTTCGAGGCTTAGTACATCTCCCCCTAAATGTAAAAAATGTCTCCAAATGTCATAATTTATGCATGGGCAATGAGGAAAGCACATACCAGAGGTGAATAAGCAATCTGCCAATCAGAAGCAGTTAGTGACCACCATGATCTGCATGTATTTACACCAGCCCCCAGGCACCAGCAAGTGATGCTGACAGGTGTTTGTGTCTACATGTGGGTCTGCTTCAGTCACAAATTACAGCTACTCGGAGTAGCTGTAATTTGGATTTCTTTGCATCCACACTACAAATTTGCATATTTTATGCTAAGCAAACAGTGTATGCCCAATTCAGCATAAGAACAATAAGTAGGAAATGTATTAAACCTTCTAAAGGGGAAACTAGTGGAAAGGTTGCCCATAGCAAGTCTCTGGGGGCTGCACCGTCGCTGCCCCATAGCCTGTGTAGTTGCTGCAGTGCCACCTGAAGCATCCTTTGTATGATCTAGGCAGGCACCCTGCAGTCTGTGCAGCTGCTTGGAGTGTCCCCCACTGTGTGACATCATGATGTCATGCGGTTAGGGACAGGGCCTGTACAGGGCACTCCGGAGCCCTGTGACTCCACTGCTTCTAGCTAGTATTCATAATGTACATTCCATATAATGATAGGCAGAAGCTAATTGGTAGCCAGGGCCAGATTAACAGGTGGGTGACAGGGGCGGTCGTCCCGTGGCCCTCACACACAGCAGTCACTGCAACCACCGCGTGCAGATACGACGGGGGAGGTGGCTGACAACAAGCAGGAGAAGCAGTGTATCCGGGCAGGCATTCTCTGTCTGGCCAGGTGCTCTGCTGCTGCAGTGATTGTGGCGTCCGGACACACACACACACACACACACACACACACACACACACACACACACACACACACACACACACACACACACACACACACACACACACATTATTTTTTTTTTACATTTTTTTTTTGTTGAGGGGGGCCCCCACAGACCATAATCTGGCCCTATTGATAGCTATGGGCATTTCTCCACTCTTTAGAAGGTTTGATACATTTTCCCCTTAGTGTTCGGCCGCTGAGTTGGGCATATGCTGCTTGCTCCTCACATATACACTCCTGTTGCTGTATATAACGTTCTTTCTTTTTCACAACCTGTCATTTTCCTCACTGAATGTTGGGTGTTTGTCAGTAAGTGTAATGCCTGCAATTCATTTAAGTCATGAATGTTTAAAGTGCATCATGCACCTTTATACCGTATTTTATTTCTGCTGGTGGGTAAATAAAGTGCACTCTCTATACACTCTCTATACATACATATCTATAAATACAAACATAAGAGGTTTGCTCCATTTGGCTTGTTGCTCTCTAATGGAAAAGCTGGTCCCAACTAGAAATATGTCTTTCAAATTAGATGTGCAAAAGTAAAGTCAGTCAAATAACTTTTTATAGGCCACAGCATACTGGTCTATGTATAGATATTGATATTGTACATAGTATATATATTGAGTATAGATATTGGGGGTCATTCCGAGTTGATCGCTCGCTAGCTACTTTTTGCAGCCGTGCAAACTCATAGTCGCCGCCCACTTGGTAATGTATTTTAGCTTTGCAAGTGTGCGAACGCCTGTGCAGCCGAGCAGTACAAAAATAGTTTGTGCAGTTTCTGAGTAGGTCTGAACTTTCTCAGCCGCTGCGATCACTTCAGCCTGTCCGGTCCTGGAATTGACGTCAGACACCCGCCCTGCAAACGCTTGGATATGCCTATGCTTTTCCAACCACTACCTGAAAATGGTCAATTGACACCCATAAACGCCTTTTTCCTGTCAATCTCCTTGTGATCGGCTGTGCGAATGGATTCTTCGATAAATCCATCGTCCAGCAACGATCTGCTTTGTACCGCTACGACGTGCCTGCGCATTGAGGTGCATATGCATGTGCAGTAGTGACCTGATCGCTGTGCTGCAAAAAACGGCAGCGTGTGATAAGGTCAGAATGACCCCCCATGTGCACAGAGGCACAGAGCAAAACTGTGCCACAGAACCCTACCATAGTATGAGCTTCTTATATTTAGCCAAGCAAATGTGACATTATTTTTTTTTCAAAGGCAGACCGATCTTTCTTTGCGTATAATAATAGAAAATTTATTTTCATTTAATTTTTTAAATAAGTGTTCTACTACTGGGTTTGAAAACATCATTTTTTTGTGATTCTTCCACTAGTTATTTTGATATCATTAATTCAGCCCATGAATTATACCCCTATTTTATTCTGTAGCTTTTAGTGGATTCAGGAATACCAATAAGTGACCTTTTTTTGGTAGTATTTGGTATATCTGTTGGATCTGAATAACATTTTACTGTATGTGCAAAACGTGCTGTGTGTTTCTGTTATGAAAGCTCTAGCTATTTTTTATTTTCATTATTTATATATGTGCTCTCTTTAAAACAATGCTATCTTAAACAATATACTGATTTTATATATATATATATATATATATATATATACATACACAGAGGGCTGCCATCAGAAATTATGGGGCCCGGGACTGACAAAATAGACAGCTCCACCCCTATGCGATGTCATACTTTGTGACGTTATATATAATTGAAGTGTTGCGGACCTACAGGAATGGATTACAGAGAGCGTCATGTTTTAAAAAGTCCTCCTTGCACATCAGACTGCTGTTGATTCACAGCCTGGTGAAGCTCTCCAGGTATTGGCGGGAGGAGCCAGGGTTGGCCCCCCTCTCTGTACGGGCCAAGGACACCAGTCCCCACAGTCCTCCCCTGATGGCTGCCCTGTGTGTGTGTGTGTACAGGGGCGGATCCAGAACAAAATGACAGGGGGGGCACCATGATAGGGGAAGGCGGGGGGGACTTTTGCGCACGCTCCTGGGAAGGTGGGTGTGGTCTCATAACAAGGGTTGTGGCGTCACAGTGCCATACCAACGAGCCACAACCTCATTTTTATCACGCTGTGGGCATGGAGTACAGGTCTGGTGTCTGGTGAGTGACAGGGTGAGTATACAAGGACAGGTCTGGTACGGGATGGGGTGAGTGTGCGGGGACAGGTCTGGTAGGGGACAGAGTGAGTGTGTGGGGACAGGTCTGGTAGGGGATGGAGTGAGTGTGCGGGGACAGGTCTAGTAGGGATGGAGTGAGTGTGCGGGGACAGGTCTGGTAAGGGACGGAGTGAGTGTGTGGGGACAGGTCTGGTAGGGGATGGAGTGAGTGTGCGGGGACAGGTCTGGTAAGGGACGGGGTGAGTGTGCGGGGACAGGTCTGGTAGGGGATGGAGAGTGTGTGGGGACAGGTCTGGTAGGGGACGCAGTGAGTGTGCGGGGAGAGGTCTGGTGGGTGACAGGGTGAGTATACAAGGACAGGACTGGTAGGGGACAGAGTGAGTGTGTGGGGACAGGTCTGGTAGGGGATGGAGTGAGTGTGCGGGGACAGGTCTGGTAGGGGATGGAGAGTGTGTGGGGACAGGTCTGGTAGGGGACAGAGTGAGTGTGTGGGGACAGGTCTGGTAGGGGACGCAGTGAGTGTGCGGGGAGAGGTCTGGTGGGTGACAGGGTGAGTATACAAGGACAGGACTGGTAGGGGACAGAGTGAGTGTGTGGGGACAGGTCTGGTAGGGGATGGAGTGAGTGTGCGGGGACAGGTCTGGTAAGGGATGGAGTGAGTGTGTGGGGACAGGTCTGGTAGGGGACAGAGTGAGTGTGTGGGGACAGGTCTGGTAGGGGATGGAGTGAGTGTGCGGGGACAGGTCTGGTAAGGGACGGAGTGAGTGTGTGGGGACAGGTCTGGTAGGGGATGGAGTGAGTGTGCGGGGACAGGTCTGGTAAGGGACGGGGTGAGTGTGCGGGGACAGGTCTGGTAGGGGATGGAGAGTGTGTGGGGACAGGTCTGGTAGGGGACGCAGTGAGTGTGCGGGGAGAGGTCTGGTGGGTGACAGGGTGAGTATACAAGGACAGGACTGGTAGGGGACAGAGTGAGTGTGTGGGGACAGGTCTGGTAGGGGATGGAGTGAGTGTGCGGGGACAGGTCTGGTAGGGGATGGAGAGTGTGTGGGGACAGGTCTGGTAGGGGACGCAGTGAGTGTGCGGGGAGAGGTCTGGTGGGTGACAGGGTGAGTATACAAGGACAGGACTGGTAGGGGACAGAGTGAGTGTGTGGGGACAGGTCTGGTAGGGGATGGAGTGAGTGTGCGGGGACAGGTCTGGTAAGGGATGGAGTGAGTGTGTGGGGACAGGTCTGGTAGGGGACAGAGTGAGTGTGTGGGGACAGGTCTGGTAGGGGATGGAGTGAGTGTGCGGGGACAGGTCTGGTAAGGGACGGAGTGAGTGTGTGGGGACAGGTCTGGTAGGGGATGGAGTGAGTGTGCGGGGACAGGTCTGGTAAGGGACGGGGTGAGTGTGCGGGGACAGGTCTGGTAGGGGATGGAGAGTGTGTGGGGACAGGTCTGGTAGGGGACGCAGTGAGTGTGCGGGGAGAGGTCTGGTGGGTGACAGGGTGAGTATACAAGGACAGGACTGGTAGGGGACAGGGTGAGTGTGCAGGGATAGGGTGAGTGTGCGGGGGCAGGTCTAGTAAGGGACAGGGGGGGGGATTGGGGGTACTCTTTCTAGGGGGCTGACACACACAGACAGAAGCTGACACACAGGTGCTGACACTCAGACAGATACTGACACACTGTTGCTGACAGATACACACAGAAACATGCTGACAGACAGCTGTTGACACACAGACGCTAACACAGACAGACACTGACACTGACACACAGAAACATGCTGACACACTGACACAGACAGATGTTGACACAGACACTGACACACAGATGCTGATACATTGACAAACAGATGTTGACACAGATGCTGACTTACTGATATACACAAACTGACACTGAGGATTCAGGAATAACTTTCCTGCAGCTCTCCTAGGCATCCAAACCCTGACCTCCTATCATAGCACAGTCCCATCTTATACAGTGTGCAGGGAGAGGACGCATTGCAAAGTCAGACATACTCACGGGTGATCAGCGTCACCGCCGGCACTAACTTGCATATGCTTCCGGTTGCGATTCCAGTTCCTACAGGCTGCTGGTGATCAAGGGATGTTTGCTCCAGGGTGCCCCGTGCTATAACACTGTTTGTCAGGCCCTGGATACCTGGCTCCTCAGTGCGCTCGCTGCCGCTGGTTATTTGCCTTTAGTGCAGCAGCCAGCAGACACTCTCTTCACTGCCGCGACTCCGGCTTGAATGGGTTTCTGAGCATGCGCAGAAGCTCTTATCGCCGCAGCCGCGGATATAGGAGCCAGCCAAAGCGAAGGGGGAGCAGCACGGCCACTGAAGTGAACAGGGAAGCCGGCCGACTGGTAGTATGTACCGGCATCCCAATCCGCCGCTGTGACCACACTACTCCGCTCAGGCCAGCCCTACTTCCTGGTGACACGCAATATTCATAATACAGTAGCTGCATGGGCTGTGGGGACCGCAGGTTGCATGCGGTCCCCACAGCCCATGCAGCGTCTGTATTATGAATATATCCTAAATGACAGGGGGGGCACGTGCCTGGGTGCCCCCCCCCTAAATCCGCCACTGTGTGTGTATATATATATATATATATATATGTGCAAAGGGAGAATACTGCGCCACTTGTGACAATAACAACAAGCAACAAGTAAGAAAAATGTGTACTGACAATCCCAAAAATACATCAATTACTTTTAGCCTTTTGTTAATAAATTTTACTAAATTATTTATATACTGTTATATCAATTTATTTAGACACCGTTGGTCGCTATACACCCATCCCTCTTTTTTGCTACATATATATATATATATATATATATATATATATATATATATTAGTGATGAGCGGGTTCGGTTCCTCGGAATCCGAACCCCCCCAATCTTCACCCATTTTACACGGTTCCGAGGCAGACTCGGATCCTCCCGCCTTGCTCGGTTAACGCTAGCGCGCACGAACGTCATCATCCCGCTTTCGGATTCTCGCGAGATTCGTATTCTATATAAGGAGCCGCGCGTCGCCGCCATTTTCACTCGTGCATTGGAGGTGATAGGGAGAGGACGTGCAGCTTTCTCTCAGTTTCTGTGTTCAGTGTGCTGCAATTATCTGTGCTCAGTGTGCTGCAAATATCTGTGCTCAGTGTGCTTGCAAATATCTGTGCTCAGTGTGCTGAAAATATCTACGTTCTCTGCCTGAAAAACGCTCCATATCTGTGCTGCACTGTAGTATATAGTAGGACAGTGCAGAATTTTGCTGACCAGTGACCACCAGTATTATATAGCAGTACGGTACAGTAGTCCACTGCTCTACCTACCTCTGTGTCGTCAAGTATACTATCCATCCATACCTGTGGTGCATTTTAGTTGTGCGCAGTATATATAGTAGGACAGTGCAGAATTTTGCTGACCACCAGTATATAATATATTGCAATACGGTACAGAAGTCCACTGCTCTACCTACCTCTGTGTCGTCAAGTATACTATCCATCCATACCTGTGGTGCATTTTAGTTGTGCGCAGCATATATAGTAGGAGGACAGTGCAGAATTTTGCTGACCACCAGTATATAATATGTAGCAGTACGGTACAGTAGTCCACTGCTCTACCTACCTCTGTGTCGTCAAGTATACTATCCATCCATAGCTGTGGTGCATTTTAGTTGTGCGCAGTATATATAGTAGGAGGACAGTGCAGAATTTTGCTGACCACCAGTATATAATATATAGCAGTACGGTACAGTAGGCCACTGCTCTACCTACCTCTGTGTCGTCAAGTAAACTATCCATCCATACCTGTGGTGCATTTTAGTTGTGCGCAGTATATATAGTAGGAGGACAGTGCAGAATTTTGCTGACCACCAGTATATAATATGTAGCAGTACGGTACAGTAGTCCACTGCTCTACCTACCTCTGTGTCGTCAAGTATACTATCCATCCATAGCTGTGGTGCATTTTAGTTGTGCGCAGTATATATAGTAGGAGGACAGTGCAGAATTTTGCTGACCACCAGTATATAATATATAGCAGTACGGTACAGTAGGCCACTGCTCTACCTACCTCTGTGTCATCAAGTATACTATCCATCCATACCTGTGGTGCATTTTAGTTGTGCGCAGTATATATAGTAGGAGGACAGTGCAGAATTTTGCTGACCACCAGTATATAATATATAGCAGTACGGTACAGTAGGCCCATGCTCTACCTACCTCTGTGTCGTCAAGTATGCTATCCATACCTGTGGTGCATTTTAGTTGTGCGCAGTATATATAGTAGGAGGACAGTGCAGAATTTTGCTGACCATCAGTATATAATATATAGCAGTACGGAACAGTAGGCCATTGCTATTTATATATTACTGGCATAAAATTCCACACATTAAAAAATGGAGAACAAAAATGTGGAGGGTAAAATAGGGAAAGATCAAGATCCACTTCCACCTCGTGCTGAAGCTGCTGCCACTAGTCATGGCCGAGACGATGAAATGCCATCAACGTCGTCTGTCAAGGCCGATGCCCAATGTCATAGTAGAGAGCATGTAAAATCCAAAAAACAAAAGTTCAGTAAAATGACCCAAAAATCAAAATTAAAAGCATCTGATGAGAAGCGAAAACTTGCCAATATGCCATTTATGACACGGAGTGGCAAGGAACGGCTGAGGCCCTGTCCTATGTTCATGGCTAGTGGTTCAGCTTCACGTGAGGATGGAAGCACTCATCCTCTCGCTAGAAAAATGAAAAGACTTAAGCTGGCAAAAGCACAGCAAAGAACTATGCGTTCTTCTAAATCACAAATCCCCAAGGAGAGTCCCATTGTGTCGGTTGCGATGCCTGACCTTACCAACACTGGACGGGAAGAGGTGGCGCCTTCCACCATTTGCACGCCCCCTGCAAGTGCTGGAAGGAGCACCCGCAGTCCAGTTCCTGATAGTCAAATTGAAGATGTCACTGTTGAAGTACACCAGGATGAGGATATGGGTGTTGCTAGCGCTGAGGAGGAAATTGACAAGGAGGATTCTGATGGTGAGATGGTTTGTTTAAGTCAGGCACCCGGGGAGACACCTGTTGTCCGTGGGACGAATATGGCCATTGACATGCCTGGTCAAATTACAAAAAAAATCACCTCGTCGGTGTGGAATTATTTTAACAGAAATGCGGACAACATTTGTCAAGCCGTGTGTTGCCTTTGTCAAGCTGTAATAAGTAGGGGTAAGGATGTTAACCACCTAGGAACATCCTCCCTTATACGTCACCTGGAGCGCATTCATCAGAAGTCATTGACAAGTTCAAAAACTTTGGGTGACAGCGGAAGCAGTCCACTGACAACTAAATCCCTTCCTCTTGTAACCAAGCTCCTGCAAACCACACCACCAACTCCCTCAGTGTCAATTTCCTCCTTAGACAGAAAAGCCAATAGTCCTGCAGGCCATGTCACTGTCAAGTCTGACGAGTCCTCTCCTGCCTGGGATTCCTCCGATGCATCCTTGAGTGTAACGCCTACTGCTGCTGGCGCTGCTGTTGTTGCTGCTGGGAGTCGATCGTCATCCCAGAGGTGAAGTCGGAAGACCACTTGTACTACTTCCAGTAAGCAATTGACTGTCCAACAGTCCTTTGCGAGGAAGATGAAATATCACAGCAGTCATCCTGCTGCAAAGCGGATAACTCAGGCCTTGGCAGCCTGGGTGGTGTTAAACGTGTTTCCGGTATCCATCGTTAATTCACAGGGAACTAGAGAATTGATTGAGGTACTGTGTCCCCGGTACCAAATACCATCTAGGTTCCATTTCTCTAGGCAGGCGATACCGAGAATGTACACAGACGTCAGAAAAAGAGTCACCAGTGTCCTAAAAAATGCAGTTGTACCCAATGTCCACTTAACCACGGACATGTGGACAAGTGGAGCAGGGCAGACTCAGGACTATATGACTGTGACAGCCCACTCGGTAGATGTATTGCCTCCCTCAGCAAGAACAGCAGCGGCGGCACTAGTAGCAGCATATCGCAAACGCCAACTCGTTCCTAGGCATGCTACGCTTTGTATCACCGCTTTCCATAAGAGGCACACAGCTGACAACCTCTTACGGAAACTGAGGAACATCATCGCAGAATGGCTTACCCCAATTGGACTCTCCTGGGGATTTGTGACATCGGACAACGCCACCAATATTGTGCGTGCATTACATGTGGGCAAATTCCAGCACGTCCCATGTTTTGCACATACATTGAATTTGGTGGTGCAGAATTATTTAAAAAACGAGAGGGGCGTGCAAGAGATGCTGTCGGTGGCCCGAAGAATTGCGGGCCACTTTCGGCATTCAGCCACCGCGTGCCGAAGACTGGAGCACCAGCAAACACTCCTGAACCTGCCCCGCCATCATCTGAAGCAAGAGGTGGTAACGAGGTGGAATTCAACCCTCTATATGCTTCAGAGGATGGAGGAGCAGCAAAAGTCCATTCAATCCTTTACAGCTACCTACGATATAGGCAAAGGAGGGGGAATGCACCAGACTCAAGAGCAGTGGAGAATAATTTCAACGTTGTGCAAGGTTCTGCAACCCTTTGAACTTGCCACACGTGAAGTCAGTTCAGACACTGACAGCCTGAGTCAGGTCATTCCCCTCATCAGGCTTTTGCAGAAGAAGCTGGAGAGATTGAAGGAGGAGCTAAAATGGAGCGATTCCGCTAGGCATGTGGGACTTGTGGATGGAGCCCTTAATTCGCTTAACCAGGATTCACGGGTGGTCAATCTGTTTAAATCAGAGCACTACATTTCGGCCACCGTGCTCGATCCTAGGTTTAAAGCCTACGTTGTATCTCTCTTTCCGGCAGACACAAGTCTGCAGAGGTGCAAAGACCTGCTTGTGAGACACTTGTCAAGTCAAGCGGAACGTGACCCATCAACAGCTCCTCCTTCACATTATCCCGCAACTGGGGCTGCGAGGAAAAGGCAAAGAATTACGAGCCCACCCGCTGGCGGTGATGCAGGGCAGTCTGGAGCGAGTGCTGACATCTGGTCCGGACTGAAGGACCTGACAACAATTACTGACATGTCGTCTACTGTCACTGCATATGATTCTGTCACCATTGAAAGAATGGTGGAGGATTATATGAGTGACCGCATCCAAGTAGGCACGTCAGACAGTCCGTACGTATACTGGCAGGACAAAGAGGCAATTTGGAGGCCCTTGCACAAACTGGCTTTATTTTACCTAAATTGCCCCCCCTCCAGTGTGTACTCCGAAAGAGTGTTTAGTGCAGCCGCTCACCTTGTCAGCAATAGGCGTACGAGGTTACTTCCAGAAAATGTGGAGAAGATGATGTTCATCAAAATTAATTATAATCAATTCCTCCGTGGAGACATTCACCAGCAATTGCCTCCAGAAAGTATACAGGGACCTGAGATGGTGGATTCCAGTGGGGACAAATTAATAATCTGTGAGGAGGGGGATGTACACAGTGAAAGGGGTGAGGAATCGGAGGATGAGGAGGAGGTGGACATCTTGCCTCTGTAGAGCCAGTTTGTGCAAGGAGAGATTGATTGCTTCTATTTTGGTGGGGGCCCAAACCAACCAGTCATTTCAGTCACAGTCGTGTGGCAGACCCTGTCGCTGAAATGATGGATTTGTTAAAGTGTGCATGTCCTGTTTATACAACATAAGGGTGGCTGGGAGGGCCCAAGGACAATTCCATCTTGCACCTCTTTTTTCTTTAATTTATCTTTGCATCATGTGCTGTTTGGGGACTATTTTTGAAGTGCCATCCTGTCTGACACTGCAGTGCCACTCCTAGATGGGCCAGGTGTTTGTGTCGGCCACATGGGTCGCTTAGCTTAGCCATCCAGCGACCTTGGTGCACCTCTTTTTTTCTTTGCATCATGTGCTGTTTGGGGACTATTTTTTAAATCTGCCATCCTGTCTGACACTGCAGTGCCACTCCTAGATGGGCCAGGTGTTTGTGTCGGCCACTTGGGTCGCTTAGCTTAGTCACACAGCTACCTCATTGCACCTCTTTTTTTCTTTGCATCATGTGCTGTTTGGAGACTATTTTTTAAATCTGCCATCCTGTCTGACACTGCAGTGCCACTCCTAGATGGGCCAGGTGTTTGTGTCGGCCACTTGGGTCGCTTAGCTTAGTCACACAATTACCTCATTGCACCTCTTTTTTTCTTTGCATCATGTGCTGTTTGGGGACTATTTTTTAAATCTGCCATCCTGTCTGACACTGCAGTGCCACTCCTAGATGGGCCAGGTGTTTGTGTCGGCCACTTGGGTCGCTTAGCTTAGTCACACAGCTACCTCATTTCACCTCTTTTTTTCTTTGCATCATGTGCTCTTTGGGGACTATTTTTTAAATCTGCCATCCTGTCTGACACTGCAGTGCCACTCCTAGAAGGGCCAGGTGTTTGTGTCGGCCACTTGGGTCGCTTAGCTTAGTCACACAGCTACCTCATTGCGCCTCTTTTTTTCTTTGCATCATGTGCTGTTTGGGGACTATTTTTTAAATCTGCCATCCTGTCTGACACTGCAGTGCCACTCCTAGATGGGCCAGGTGTTTGTGTCGGCCACTTGGGTCGCTTAGCTTAGTCATCCAGCGACCTTGGTGCAAATTTTAGGACTAATAATAATATTGTGAGGTGTGAGGTGTTCAGAATAGACTGGAAATGAGTGGAAATTATGGTTATTGAGGTTAATAATACGATGGGATCAAAATGACCCCCAAATTCTATGATTTCAGCTGTTTTTGAGGGTTTTTTGTAAAAAAACACCCGAATCCAAAACACACCCGAATCCGACAAAAAATTTTCAGGGAGGTTTTGCCAAAACGCGTCCGAATCCAAAACACGGCCGCGAAACCGAATCCAAAACCAAAACAGAACACCCGAAAATTTTTCGGTGCACATCACTAATAAATATATATATATATATATATATATATATATATATATACACATATATATATATATATAGGAATACCGAATAGGGGTTCTAGCGACCAACGGTGTGGTACTCACAAATTCTACCAAATTTATCAACACATTAGAGTGTATATATGCTTAAATGAAAACATTTTATTTTACAATACTAAAAAAAAATCACAAGATAAGTTTGAAAAAATATATATGAATAAAAATACAGGTTGAGTATCCCATATCCATATATTCCGAAATACGGAATATTCCGAAATACGGACTTTTTTGATGGCTCAATGTACACAAACTTTGTTTAATACACAAAGTTATTAATAATATTGTATTAAAAGACATTCAGGCTGTATGTACAAGGTGTATATGAAACATAAATGAATTGTGTGAATGTACACACACTTTGTTTACTGCACAAAGTTATAAAAAATATTGGCCAAAATTACCTTCAGGCTGTGTGTATAAGGTGTATATGAAACATAAATGCATTCTGTGCTTAGATTTAGGTCCCATCACCATGATATCTCATTATGGTATCTAATTATTCCAAAATACGGAAAAATCCGTTATCCAAAATACCTCTGGGCCCAAGCATTTTGGATAAGGGATACTCAACCTGTACTATAAAAAATCAAGGTGCAATACATTATAGGGGAATTCTGCTTAAAGTGCAAATTTGCAAAGTACACAGATAACTCCAAATAGATAAAACAAAGGTTAAGAATCTTAACTGATTCAACAGGAGGTCTCTAGGGTCTCTATGGGTTTTAACTGGACCTTGTGGCCTCTTTCATGCAGTGTTTCCTGCTGTCTCTGGAGCCCCTTTACATGGGGGAGGGATCCCTACACAGATGGTAGAACAGCCATCCTACTTAACACTCCTGATCTAAAAATTGGAACATCTTAGAGCAGAGGTTCCCAAACTGTGTTCCGTGGCTCCCTGGGGTGCCTCGGTACACTTGCAGGGGTGCCCTGGGTTGGTGGTCTAGGACCAATTCAAATTATTCATGGTCAATATAATAGGCAAAACCAGTGCTGGTGGCTGCCAGTCATAAAATATGTGGCCAAACAGAAGCAAATCTTGTGCCTCACCACACAACTGACCCTAAGGATGACATATAAATGCAATCTATTTAATGTAATATTTCTTTCTAAATTTCTCAATAAGACATTTTTGGCCTAGGGGTGCTTTGAAAAAAATACTGATATTCTAGGGCGCCGTGATTCAAAAAAGTTTGGAAACCACTGCCTTAGAGCACACCCTGACCCTGTAATTTGAGCTTCACACACACACACACACACACACACACACACACACACACACACACACACATATATAAATTTATTTATTTATAAGGAACTAAAAACAAAACCCCCAGAACGTAAACATTTACATGAAAACGCTATGTATGTATATACAATTGTAAAGCACAACAGAATTTGCTGCGCTATATAAGAAACTGTTAATAAATAAATATATATATATATATATATATATATATATTTATGTTGCAGTAGAGAGCACTCACCAGTCTTCCAGTCTTCTGATAATTGGATACCTCAAAGTTTTATACACACACATATATATATATATATATATATATATATATACACACACAGGAAATATATACTTGTTAAAAAGTAATAGTAACAATAAAAAAGCAATAATAAATAGACAGTAGTGAATCAACCGCCAAAAAGAGAGATTCTAAAAATACAAATACAAGTGAACTGCACGAATATTCAGTATAAAAATTATGATTATATGTGTGTATATGTAATATGTACAACACTGGTAGGGTAGAAAGAGTGATCAAGACAATGATATTGACCTCTCTCTTTCTACCCTACCAGTGTTGTAGATAGATATAGATATTGATATTGTATAACAATTATCTATCTATCTATCTATCTATCTATCTATCTATCTATCTATCTATCTATCTATCTATCTATCTATCAGTGGTTAATTTGTGTTTCTAATTATTAGTTTACATGACATAAATTTTTGCTGGATATGAACCATAGTTTTTATTGGTATTAGGCTGTTTATTCTGAATATTCTGTGTTCTGTTATCCTATGCACTACTATTTTACCAAATAAAGCAGGTATAATTGTTTTGTCTGTATGTTACATGAGATTCTTCTATACCTTCACAAGAGGTTAATGATACGTTTTGGAACTAGCTTCAAAGTAACTTGTATAAATCAGTCCATATGGCAGCATAGGGCTATGGAATTAAGAATGTACTGTAATTGTTTTCTTGCGATAGTCTACACTATAGAAGTCTGTGGTAGCCACAGGTTTATGACAGCAGCTGACAGCATAAAACACCACTGAAATATGAAGTGCATTACAACAAACAGCGGGGAAGGGCCTTACATAAAAATCTGCAATAAGATGTAATACACAAAAATGTAGTGTCATGCTGTTTTACCTTTGCTCAGGAATCTGTCAGCAAACTTAGTTATAAACAATGTAGTGTAAACATATTCTGCAGTGCTGTACAAACAAAGTATGGAGTAGTAATCTAAGGGCAGATCTAGTACAAACCAGTGATCATGCCAGTGCTCGCATGTAACTGTGGCTTTCTGTACCTGTGGCTCCCTGCCAGTCGAAAAACACTACGCTATATTTGGTATTATCATGATTAACTTAGTGTTGTTTCCAAATGTGCTGTAATTCATTCACAGCTACCAACAGAAATGTTTCCAGTGCAACTCTCAAAATGAAAGCAATCACCTGATTGGTTGCTAAGGTTGCAGTACGTTTGTGCAGATTACAGTTCATTATTAAGTAAATCATATGTTTCAGTATTATATTAATGATCGTAGTAGCAACAATTGAAAAGGCCAAATCACTAACATTTCTTCTGTATCAGAACAAGTTGGGTGGGTGTACTATGTGACAACAGCGAGTTCCATATATTTCTGTTTGCAGTTCCTCTCACAGAAGACAGTTGGCTCTGTTAAATAATTTTGCGAATGTTCTACTGCTTTCTTTGGCTTCAGGTTGGTGTTATGCTGTGAAAGTGATAATACTGAATAATAGGCACTCACGCTCCTGTGAAATTCACCAAGCAAAAAAAGTCTGCGCTAATTTGAACATAAAAGGGAGATGTAAATGCAGACAGACATTTCTGCATTACAAGAAAAGACACACCCTAGCAGGGATTAATCCATTTACATTGACTAGACATTAGCTAAATACAAAATACACAAAAATAATTTTGCGTGTGTGTGTGTGTGTGTGTGTCAGTATAAGTGGATATAGGTCTGCATTTTATACTCACATGGGGTATATTCATGAAGCAGTGAAAAGAGTGGAGAAGTTGCCCACGGCAACCAATCAGCTGCTTTGTATAATTTTATAGTATGCAAGTTATAAATGTTACATCAGTGCTGATTGGTCGCCGTGGGCAACTTCTCCACCGCTCGCTTCTCCACACTTTTCACTGCTTCATGAATAGACCCCTTTATGGCAAACAATTCTGGGTGGCTGCAAAGGCTTGTATAACATTTCCTTGCAACCAATTTATTAACATTTACTTATATAGCGACAGAATATTCCGTTTGGCTTTACACTTAGGAACAAAATAATAACATAACAGTAATAAAGCAAGACTTGGTAATAATAGACAAATGAGGGAATTCACTTGCCGACGAAAGGGGGTGAAATGCTGCTGTTATGGCATTTAAACACCGGATACAGCAACCCGATTCGCACCCTTCGCCCGGCCAATTCGCACCCTTGTTTGCCCAAAAGTGCTCTTGAGTGAGATCCCACAGCCATAAAGTGCGGTGGGTGTCATGCGAATTCGGCTGGGCGAGATACTTGTCGCAATTGAATTCTCCCCCCAGAAAAGGGATCAGTACTAAATCCCGCTGGACGGGATCCCGGCGGTCAAAATACCGACGCCGGAATCCCGACCACACAATCCCAACAGGGGTGGCGAGTGGAACGCAGCCCCTTGCGGGTTCGTTTCGCTCGCCATGCTGCGGGCACGATGCCTCGCTACGCTTGGCACACTATTATATTCTCCCTCTATGGGTGTCGTGGACACCCACGGAGGGAGAATATGTCGGGATTGTGCCGGTCGGGATTCCGGCGTCGGTAGTTCGACCGCCGGGATTCCGTCTGTTGGGATCTTGACCGCATCCCCCAGAAAAGTAAGAGGGCCCTGCTCTCAAGTTTACAATATATAGGACCAATGAGAAATATAGATATGTACAAATATTGTTTCAAATTCAAATGGCTGTAGAATTAAATTACTTTAGCACAGCATGCACATATACACACTAGGGCCTGAACAGTTTATGTTATTTGAGAATAAACTGGACTTCTGGGAAGAAAGTATTTTTGTTTAGTCATCTGCATATATGTAGTACTGAAGATTGTATACTGCTTAGAACTATTCTGTGCCTATGTCTATGAATAGTCAGTACTGCAAAGAAATTAAGCAAATAATGAAGAAAACTGTGCGTAATCATTTTTTTCTCTTATAAACATGACACTCCCGGATCTAATCTGCAAACTCCAGGTTTAAATTGTTTCCCTCTTCTTAAATTGAACCATTATCTGATTCAAAAGGCATGCATGTCTCTGCAATGAGTTGCTGCTCCCCTGAAATCAGCGCGACAGGGCCCCCTGCAGGAGACAAGCAGCAAGACCACAGTTTCTCTCTGACGTCTCCCGAATTTCTAGGAATGCCCCTTCCCTGTTACTATATTTGGAGGTAGTTTCTAGGAAAATGATTTTCAGAGGATCTGGACTTCAGCACAGCTCCATATTCAGACCCACTTTAAGGGTCTCTTTTTCAGCAGAAAACTAAGGAGCCTCCTTAAATGTTTTTTTTTTTTTTTTTTCAGAATCAGTAGCATGATTTGCAGCACTGTGGTAGAAACATGATCACATGTAAATGGCACTTCTGGAGAAAAAATATCTTTTTATTTTTCATAGGTGAATATACATTTTTAAAAGCACTTTCTGGATCATCCCTCCAGCCACTACTGGATTTTTTTTTTTTTTTTTTACCCCCTGATCTGGCCTCTTGTGGCGTGACTATGATGATGATGAAGAAATGTTACAGAAGCCTGGCAATGTGATCTTTATGTAATGAGTCAGGATTCGCTAAGGGAAAGGAGCAGGGCTGAAGATCAACCTTCCCCAGGAAAGGGAATGACAAGCAGGAGATCTGCAGCCTGGGCTCTCACTGGTATCTGCACAGACTGTAAGTTACCCTCCTTTTGTCCTGATTTCTATAAATAATACAGACTGCAGCTCTTTCAGCAGCCTGTGATCAGCATGTTTAGAAGCCAGTGTATTGCACACACACAATGCATGGTGTGATCCCTGGGATTTCTGATCTGCAGGTGTGGGCAGAGGGAGGCATGGAATAGCTAGGTAATAGGCTGTATGGATAAGAAAGCAGGAACAGTTGTGGTTATAGTGGGCATTTATTGATTAGTTTAAAGTCTAAACCTTTGTACACTGTATAATGAATGATACTTTGCACTGGGAAAAAGCTGAATTTCTTGCATAAAGAATTACAACATTGCTGCAGATTGCATACAGACAATGGACTAAGTACCTGTATTCTCAGGGGACCTTGCCATAGACAGTGTCTGACATTCAGCTGCAGTCTGCTATGCTATAGTGCTGCCTCCTAACGCAACAGATCTCAGCTGATTACTGGTGCTACATCTGTAATATGCCTGCCCCTTATAATTCTGGATTGCACTGTCCCTTGTCACTGTAACCTCCTGCAGAATTGATCAGACAGAGCACGTATATGGTGCCATTCTATCTGGTGATATGTGATTCATTTGGTTTTGAAAAGTTGCAGAAAAACTCCTCTGCTCTACAATACTCTGTGTAACAGTTCCCTTTTTATTTTACTTTATTATTATGGTGCATGTTTTAAAGAATTATCAATTAAAAGGACCGTGTGATGCCACTGAAAGGGTTAAGTGTTATAACTGAAATGTACAGCATAGGCGTATAACAGTTTAACCGAAAAAGCATGGCGTGCACATTTAAAATAATTTGGGCACACCCACTAAGAATGCATACTGTCTTATGCTTCTGCTTACTTTGGTAGGTGGTGGTGGTGGTAGGGGGGTTGCTTTAAAGTATAGTTTCATATATCTTTGCATAAATATACCTTTACATGGCACACTAGTCTAAATGTGTCAAGGTATAAATTATTAGGTGTAGAAGGTGCAGTTACTGAATGCGGAAAACTGGGGTAAATAAATAAAATAGAATCTGACAGTATACAAGAATCTGTTGAATATTTAAAGTTTCAGGTGGCTTCTAAAATTTGCTTCAAGGCTTAAAGACTTTCACTGATTCACTACTGGCACTGTATGGGTTAAAGGCCCAGCTTCACCCTGTGTTACCAAGCAGATTACACATTACTGATACTGTTCATGCAAAACAGACTATGTATGTATATATGTGTGTGTGTGTGTATATATATATACACTGTATCTTCAGGCCCTTTCTTTAGTCCAGTCTAGTCTTGTTTGACACTGACGCTACTGTGTGTGAATTTGTTTCTACACACTCTTCTGTCACTTTGTATTTTTGATAATCGGATGCAAGACGGCATACTTTAGACTGCAGAGAATGGGTATCTCCAGGTATAATAAATTACACGTAGTAAGAACTGGTTTGACTTTTTTTTTTGTTTTTTGGAGTTTTTTTTTACACACAATTCACATAATTGGAAAATATTAACAAACATATTATAGATGTCTTGTTGAAATGATAATAAGTTTTTTTTCTGTGAAATATATGTATGGCGGACAAGAGATACACACCTGTTTGTATTCCAGCTACATTTAAACAGAAAAAAAAAAATCTGCACGTTTATGTTACATTGCATAGAAGTAAAATTGTGTGTATAATGTGTTATATGAGTTCTCTTCATCATTTCATATGTACAGTAGGTCATTAAATGGTCCCTGTATTCACATTTCTTTAGGCAACTGATACTCTCACAATCCCTTATAAAGTTATCATGTTTATATAATCCTTTGCAAGCGCTCCCTAAATTGCTGATATTTTATAAACCTTAACATTTTATAGTGGTGATGGCAGAATGGTTTTGTACAAAAGAAAGAAAAAACCCAGAAGAAAGACAACCAGCTATACATTTCATATCTTCCAATTATTTTACCAGTTGTTACTTTTTTGGGTTCGGGCCGAGGCGCCTGCAATTCATGAGCCAAGCCAAAGCTAACAAAATAATGGTTGACAGCTACATTTGGAAAAGACATGCATTTTATGCCTCTTGTTCTACAGTTAACCCTTTCTTCTTCACACTTTATCATTACATATTTGATGTTGAAGTCTGGGATAAGTGGCCAAAGGTCTGAAATTAACTTTTAATCTTAAACAGTTAGGAAGACCATAATGACAGGTTTCAATGGGCTTATCTTTATCTGCAACACAAAAATATATTATCATTTATTTTATGCATACATGCTATTATTAAATTGTTTTAACCTTTTTATGGTGCTCTATGCAGTTCTAACATGTGGAGGGTACAAATACTAGACATTTGGCAGTAACTTCTGTATAAGAAAATCTTGCTGCAGTTCCTGCATTAGCTTCCACTGCACTTTCCATGGATTTTGGAGAATAACATTTTCATCTGTCTGACCCACGGTGTGATATACCAACGTGTGAGCAGTGTGGTTTCAGAATCGGGATTTTGGGGGCGAGATGAGTTTATATTTGATCCAACTGGCCCGCAAAGTCCCGCTTCTGGGTACCGCTTATTTCTGCAAATAAAGAACTTTTTATCCCTAAAAATCTTTGCAGTAATTAATAAGAATCTAAAAAAACGTCAAGACAAATTTTCAGCAAATATGCCACATGAAAGTATTATGCAAGACAAATACCATCTTGTTAATAAATAAAATTTGTCAATACACCCTAAAAAATTATGGAAATAATATCGTACATACTCCCTCCATTTATTTGCTTGCGCCTCAGTTTTAAAAGACTTGTGGTAATATGTTGATAAAAAAAAGTCATACACATAAGTTCTTGCTTATCTACCATATATCTTTATTTTCTTTTTACTTATCTTAATTTATCATCTTTTGTGTGTGTGTGTGTCTATGTGGGGGGTGGCCTAGATGAGCACGGAACCTATAAGTATCACTTTTTCACTATAGCAATTACAATATAAAAGGACACTGTTTAAATTCTCTTCAAAAGTTATTCAAGAGTAAAATTCTTAAAGAGTGAAATGCACATGGCACACTTATTCCTGGTAGTATCAGTGATTTTATGGATATATAATCTGTAGTTGTCCTCATTTTAGAAGGACAAAAAGACTCTATGCTCTTGCGGTTTTTCCTAAGTACTGTACTGTCTAAAAAAATAAATAAAAGTACTATATACAGATACAGCTAGCAAAAGTCTTAAAAAAACCACAGTGCAAAAAGGACTTGCAACATACTATAAAATAGGCTCTTTGTTGCACTCATGAAAAATGAGGTTGTAATAATATAATTTCTTTTTCCATATTAGTAATTACTAATTATTTCAAAATATTACTATGCAAATAAGCTGGTCTTAATGTTAGAAAGTACTTATACTGGTCAGGTTGGCATTATCGCACCACAATTCAGATTTATGCCCTGTCTGTGTTTGTCTTAGGCTTTGTACTCAGTGAAGTTAAAATGATTTGTCTAAAGTGTATGTGAATGTATATAGAAAGAAAACTATTTTGGTAAATGAGACCATACATATATGTGTGTCTAACCTTGTTGCGTTACGCTGAACACTTCTTGTTCTATTACAATGTGTTTGACCCATGTTAACTATATAGTTATCTCTAATTGTATATTTTAAAATGTTCTTAAATGCAATGCAAGTTCTTTGCGTTTTTGCTTGTGTTTTAACTTGTTTTAATATTGCATTTAAAATACCAGTGAGTGTGTACATAGCCTAATTTTAATTTGGTCTAGCTGCAATGTTCTATCACAGTAAAAATGCAAGGCCTCTGTTTACACAGATAGCACTATATGGATTAACTAATGAATTTCAATTGCTTTAGTCAACATAATTAAAAAATATTCCATTAGTGCATTAAATTGTATGTTGACCTGTATATGGAAAACTGTTATTCTAGCCTCAAATTGACTAATATAGACTTTCAAATCAGACTGACTGTTCAGGCAAAGGTTTTTAAAGTATATTTTGGAGACAAGAAAGACGTGCAAAGGATCAGATTTCGTTGAGTTGTTATTTACTGTGACAGAGCAGCTTGTGGGGTTTTTAACACTTGTGTTTGTAAGTGAGAGCACTAATTAATATTGCATCTTTGCATAGATGCATAAGAACACAAGGCAGAGGCCTTAACATGTCTCATCAGCAGCTGAAGAGTTTCATAAGCATGTTAGCCAACTCACGCTCCTGTTTCTTATGTAATATAATAATGAATGTCAAACATTTAAATACATTGGTCTAAATAATTGCACAGCTTTCTGTTAAACCTCAGTCAATTTAGTTTCTTTATAAAGACAGCTTCACTTTCTCTGCTCTACTGTAAGACCTCTCCTGCAACGATTCTCCTTGTTAGACGTGTAACCTTTCTGTTGGATATGGCGGCCACCAGGGTAATGATTCACATTTTGGGGTATATTCAATTGAAGTCGAAAGCTGCCGTCTGTTGAAAAGACGTCAGTTTTCGACTTTTTAAGGTTGAATCGTGATTCGACCTATTCAATATATCCCCAAATTTTCCGACAAGTCGATGAATTCGACGTGTCGAAAAGCACGTGGATCGTCGGAATAGCTGCCGATCCACGTGCTTGTCTTTTCGACCATCTCAGTCCAACATAAAAAAATGTCAGACTGAGATGTGGGACCCAGAGCAGGAGAGGGGTGAGAGCCGCAGGGAGACGGGGGACAGCCGCGGGCATATAGGGGAGATCAGCGGTACAGCACAGCGCTGCAGCAGGATGTCACACAGCCGCGCCGCTCACGGCAGCTTCCATCCGGCTCCAGCAAGTGACATCCTCCTGCAGCGCTACTGTAGCGCTGATCTCCTCCGTCTGCCGGCGGCTGTCCACGCTGGTCTCCCCGCGGCTTTCCCCCCCCCCCCTCTCCTGCTCTGGGTCCCTCATCTCAATTCGACTTGAAAAAGTCGAATTGAGATGAGTTTTGAATAGGGGTTGTCGGATCCATTCCGACAAATGCATGTCGGAATGGATCCGACGCTAATTGAATATACCCCTATGTCTCTTAACAGTAAGCTAATATTACATTTTAATATAAATATCAAAACTACATCATATTAACAAATTACCATCATCAACATTTGTAGAGGCTATTTAGCCATTAGTACAAATTGAATTCTGCATACATGCCTGGGTTGACAGAAAGGCCACAGAAGCCTATCCCTAGAGCTGCAGATAAGGAGGGGTGTCAGGCTTGGCCATTTCCTGCTTATTCTCATGTGTACTTAACCCTAGCCATCGTGTGGAGGAGAATAGAAGAATTTGTGGCATTGTACACATACATACTTACACTAGGCGGTCCCTCCACCCATAAAACAGCTTTCATTTGCCATGTTTCCCAGTCACAATTGCATGCTGCTTACCATGGAAATTATAACTGAATTATCAATTAGGCAACCTACGCCCCTTCTAGATCCTAGTAGACAATGAGGGGCCCAGTGTTCTTATACAGAATTTTTTTTTAAATGGTGATGAGAAGTAGTCCCAAATCAGCATGTTGGCTGGGACCCAATGGGGTCTTAATGGGGTCATAATCCAGCTCTTATGGTGATGTGTTCTTCCCAAATTCCTGGGAGTCAGGACAAATATGCAGTCTTTTGGGACTGTCTCTCCTAGTCAGAACAGATTAGAAATATGTGTATTATGTACTCATGGGAAAGAAGAGCATGTATGATGGAGTACATGTATGAAAGATCCATGATGACAGTATTCCCCCACTAGAGCAGGCTTTCTGATTCAAATATAAATAGATTCTAGCATGGACACTAATTCTGAATTAAAGATTCAGAATTTGTTAGCCATGGCCAGGCCAAGCTCTACTAGCTCCCTGTGCAGGAATTTTTGGAATCCCTCGCCCTCCAGTCCACCGCCTCTACCATCTAAAAAATATTGTCCGCCTACACAAAAAAATGAAGTAATATGGATTTATATTGAAACAAGACATGTTGCGCATTTACATCCTCCATATTACCACCCACACAGACTATCCCTCATGAATGTCATACACCAAGGCCCAATATAACACATGCAACATTCTCTTCCATGCAATGTTTTATAATCCCATATTACTCCCTCACAGGGACCCCCAAGGCTAAAGGCTCCCAGCACACACAGGGTCCTCTTCTCTCTGCCTATAATTATTATACACTGTAGCACATTTCTGTATAACCACTGCCTGGTCTGACTGCTAGATTCCATAACGCCAGCATCCTCCCTGCATACCTGTGACATAAGCAGCCCACAGGTGAATGCATAACTACATAGATGAGGTCCGCATGTCAGCCTGAGGGTTGGGAAGCCAGGTGGTCTGTATGTCAGCCTGAGTATTGGGCACAAGAGGGAGGAGCAGGGTGGTGTGTGCTACACTGACTGCAGTGCACAGGTGGCAGGGCACTCTGGATTGTCTCTCCTCTGTCCTTCCTCAAATGAAGATTACCAGTTCCCAGTGGATAAGTGGCCACGCTGGTCCCAATATGGGGTGGCACCCCAGTGTGGCCATTCCGCTTGAATGGCCCCCGAGCCAGCCCTTTTGTAGGCTTTTAAAAACATATATTGTATATGAAACACCAGTAAAGGTCCAAGAAAATGCCAGGTCACCTTGGTCCTGCCCCTGCTTCACCCCATCTGTCTTGCCCCTCCCCATTACTTTATCCATTTCCAGCTCAGTCAGTGGTCCTCCTCCCAGCGCAGTGATCTTACCTGATTATTATATAGACTTGCTATGTATGTAGTATGTGAGTTAGCATGCTGTGTTATAGTGCTGGTGTTATAGGTTCAATATTGACCAGTGCTCTATTTTTTGGGCCGACTCAATCAGCAGTATGTTTGTCGAAAATTGTTTAAAGTGGGTTAAATACTTTTGGCCGCAACTTTTTTTTTTCCAGTTAGAAATGGGAGTTAATGCTGATTTTTTTTTGCAGCTCCAGACTAGCTGAAAAGTATGGAAAAATCCTAATTTTACTTTGCAGTATAACTAGGACACTCCTCACAATGAATATTAATGTACTCAGATGCTTTTAAATAGGAAAGTATGGCAATAAAGGTGACTTTTTTTCATGCCATTTTCTCTACAAAACAGAAAAATGTGTTAAATGTTTTGGGACATGTACTGTATGCTGAGTTGTTGTATTGATGGCAAAGGGGTTTTTCAACTTTCAAACAGGAGTTGAAAATGTTTTTATCCAACTTTTTACAAACCTATATTTACAGATTTAAATATCACTACAGAGACACTCTAATGTACCACAAATACTGTAGATACTTTTATTTAAAAAAAAAAAATTAATAGTTGCAAACAAAAAAAACAAAACCCCCCCCCCCCCAAACATATGACTCCATATATCAGCATCCAACACTTGTTTATGGACACTAACAGCCTTCTACACTGGACTGCTATCTTATTGCCACTTTTTTGGATGGTTCAGGATAATTTTCCAAGTTTTTCATGTACTTCACATAGATCGCACACTGCCAAATTAGCGTGCTTCATCCGTGACTTATCATTTATAACTGATTTGCAAGGAAATCTGCAGTGTGCCTCATAAAAATATCCTGTAAAATGTAGCAAACCCGCGGCTTATTGAATCAGAGCCTTTGTGTCATCAGAATTTCTCCCCGTGTTTGTGTTATGTTGCCCTTGACCCTTCCCTGTGTGTAAAATGTTTAAATCTGAGTTATACAAGACATCAACTATACTTGTACTATCAAATTTGTTACTCTTGTATCTCTATATATAAAGTTCCAGACTATAGCAACGGCGTGTTTTTGTACAGCATCTACAGCGTGTTACAACTAAATGCAAACAGCCAAGAAACCTGTTGAAACTTCTCTAATATTTTGTTGTATTCAAAGTTATCATTGAAGTCACAGGGCCACAAACATTTTTGAGGCACATATATCTTGCCCAGTGGGCCACCAGTTCTAGGTAGAATAAAATTGCAAAACTATACTTCATATTGTAGTTATTTTCTTTAGCAAGTCTATAGTCTTGAAGACCAGTTTTCCAATTTTCAGTGAATGCAGCATCTTGTGGGTTGAACTATTAGTTATGAGAATGCAGCCTGTTAATTAACTAACTAGGAGCCACTGACATCATTGAGGCACCAAGTCCTTTCTGATTTGTTAAGCTGACTACTGCTTCAGCCCATATATACTACAGCTATGTCTGCCTTATGTCGGGGACTAGAAAACTTTAAATGGATGTCTGTAATATGTAATCCTATATTATACTGCTCGCTGTGTTTGTCACTGCTCTGTGAATGCTCTGAGAATTCTGCACACAATTTCCTTTCCCTAGCACTTAACTGCTGTTTTACAACATTGCCATAAGAATAACAGGTGGCCTGTGTGCTTCAGTACTGGTACACGCATACACTCACCATGAAAATCTGAAATATACCAATTTGGTACACATTGTAGTCTAGAACGTACACTGATGGTTACGGTCCACCCAGCAGGCCCACACTATTCAATCCAGCATCTACGCTTACATTTTACAAATGGTAAAGGTTCAATAGCAGAGATTATACAATAAAAAAATAATTAAATGAGCGTAAATGTATTTTTTCACTGTCCCCTGTATAATTCTGATCTAGTCCAGATCTTTTCTAGGCACATGTGATAGATATAGCACTTTGGTTTTATGGTCTTTCCTCTACTGCTTTGTTAAATGAAAACACATTTTGTTGATGTAATGTTTTTTTTCCTATCTTTTTATTGCTTATTGTTACATCTGATCACATATTGTATAAGGAGATTATGCAATAACCAAGAGTTTGCATAGACCATTCTCTGAGAGGCAGATCAACAAAACTAAACTGCATGGGAGAATGGGAGAAGGGAGGTAGCTGAGAAAACTGGAGAGGGGGAAGCTAGTGGGCACTTGTCCATTTTCTCACAGCTCCGTGATGTGTTAGAAAGCACAAAGCCAAATTCCAGAACATCTACATTTTAATATATGTTATAAAGAGAAAATTACTCTTCTTTTCTCTGTTTACAATCACTCTAAATTATTTTATTATACTTGTGAATTATGATTTATTTTAGAGCTTATGTTTGTATTTTCAGAATGGAATTCATTTTATATTAAGTTTTGCAAATATAAACATAACATATCCATCCTTATGTCCAATATAGTTATTCTGGCATTGGGCAATTGTGGTGGCAGGCTGGCAGCAGAATGTTGGCTAGACCCACAATGTAGACAGTTTTAGGATTTCAGTTACACACTATTTTTTAAAAATACCGTCAGTGTTGCCAGTGGTTTCGACTTTGGCTGTGGAGTGCGACAATGCAACACAGATACAGTAACAGTGGTTGCAACAATGAAACATAGATACAATAATTAAAATAGGGATATATAAGGAGATATGGAGATATAAATTACAAACCGGTTGCGGTTCGATTCTCATAACGCATTCTGTTGTCATTGTAATTTCACAAATGTTAGAATGCATCAAACAGGTTCAACCATGTTTGAGCATCTTTGAACATGTTAGGCCCTATTTGACTACGTTCGCACAGTTTCGCACTCACATTTGATTGAATGTATTTGAATACTCATGGCTTTTTCTGTTTCCAGCAACACACAACAATCTGAAAAGCTTGATTCTTTTAAAAGAGATATAAAATATTTTTATATTAATAAAAATTATTCTTTTGATTGGATTTAATTGAAAAAAAAAAAAAAATGAACGTGAATGGTAAAATGCCAGACACAATTATTTATATGTGGGATTCATAGCATTATGTATGTCAGACTGGTTCAGACATAGCAGTCAGCGTTGTCAGAATGGTGCGGAACTTTAGAGCATCTTTAGTCATTATTCTTTAGTAGTGAAAGCAAAAAGAGGTAAAAGTAAGGAAACGGTGTCTTTGAGCTATGACTGTAAGCCTAGCGTGGGTCCACCTAATTGGGCCTGCGCAGGTTTCCATTTTGTGTTTTTAGGGTTTGCTCAATTACTTTGTTCAGCAAGTCTAAATATAACCCGTTATTCAGGCTTTGAAAAGTTATTACTGCGTTAAAATGGTTTAGGCTTAAAAACAACTTTTTACTCAGTCCTTTACAGCAAGTACAGCATTTTATTTAACTATAAATGTAATTTAAAAGAGTCACTTTTGTTTTCAACTCCTAAACGTGGCTGAATGTTATACAGAATACACAAGGTTGCTAGTCCTGTTCCTCAGGCATGTCTCCCTATCAAGGACAGTCTTTAGGTCGCGGAACCTAGTATCATTATGGCCTATTTTATGCTTAGCAAGTCCAGCATTGTAGAGCATGCTCTAAAAATAAAAAATAAAAAAATGTAAAAAATGTAAACCCCCCTAAAATAAGCCTTATTTTTTTTAAAGTGCAAGACAGTTGTAGAACAATCTATATATTAAAAAATTATATTTATTTTTGAAATATTCATCAGTGTTTTAGAATCAAATACAGGTTGAGTCTCCCTTATCCAAAATGCTTGGGACCAGAGGTATTTTGGATATGGGATTTTTCCGTATTTTGGAATAATTGCATACCATAATGAGATATCATGGTGATGGGACCCAAGTCTAAGCACAGAATACATTTATGTTACATATACACCTTATACACACAGCCTGAAGGTAATTATAGCCAATATTTTTTATAACTTTGTGCATTAAACAAAGTGTGTGTACATTCACACAATTCATTTATGTTTCATATACACCTTATATACACAGCCTGAAGGTAATTTAATACAGTATTATTAATAACTTTGTGTATTAAACAAAGTTTGTGTACATTGAGCCATCAGAAAACAAAGGTTTCACTATCTCACTCTCACTCAAAAAAGTCTGTATTTCGGAATATTCCGTATTTCTGAATATTTGGATATGAGATACTCAACCTGTATTATGAAATGTTAGTTTTATGGTGGCAATACATTTTATTTATACACAGAATTTAGAAAGGTGCAGGTAATACAATACAGTTTGAGTATCCCATATCCAAATATCCGAAATACGGAATATTCCGAAATACAGACTTTTTTGAGCGAGAGTGAGATAGTGAAACTTTTGTTTTCTGATGGCTCAATGTACACAAACTTTGTTTAATACACACAGTTATTAAAAATATTGTATTAAATGACCTTCAGACTGTGTATATAAGGTGTATATGAAACATAAATGAATTGTGTGAATGTAGACACACTTTGTTTAATGCACAAAGTTATAAAAAATATTGGCTAAAATTACCTTTAGGCTGTGTGTATAAGGTGTAAATGAAACATAAATGCATTCTGTGCTTAGATTTAGGTCCCATTGCCATGATATCTCATTATGGTATGCAATTATTCCAAAATACGGAAAAATCCGATATCCAAAATACCTCTGGTCCCAAGCATTTTGGATAAGGAATACTCAACCTGTATAAACAAGCTTGTACAGTATGTTTTGTATTACCAGCTAACCACATCAAATAAGAAATTTAGACCTATACTTTATTGTAGTAGTACATAAAAAGGATTAAATTAAAAATGCTATTAAAATGCTGTAAGTATATGAATTCATTTTTTGGCTTCTTCGTGCTGACAGAGGAATTTTTGCTAGTGTAGGCTTGCTACAAATACTGTTCTTTTATTTGGAGCCTGTAAAATCCTTGAAAAATGATTTTAAAAATCCTATTAAATAAATAAATAAATAAATAAATAAATAAATAAATAAACAAAAAAACAAATAAAATCGCAATATGAACATCCAACGCTTAAAAAACTCAGTTATACAGTAGATCACAAGCATTTAAAGTGTTCTAAAAGTGTTAAAGTGATTTTTTTCCCCATTTATGCAGAATAAGCATTTGGGGACTTTCTTAGCTTTATAGCTCATGTATAAAATGAAAAAACAAAAAACAAAATAAAAACCCAATAACAAATATCCAAAATCCTCATTAATCCTTTTATGACTGGAGGTTCTTTATGTAAAAATGACCAGAACAATTTTTGATTTGGATTCACTAGAAATACGTTATTTATTTATTTATTTTTTATTTTTATTTCATAGCCTCCTGACAACGGACACCAGTCTGCGAGGTTGGGGCTTGGTGTTGGAGCAACACTCTCTCCAGGGTCGATGGACCAGGGAGGAATCTCTCCTCCCGATAAACATTCTGGAACTGCAGGCAGTGTTCAATGCGTTGACACTGGCCTTACCTCTGGTACAGAACAGGCCTGTTCAAGTACAGTCAGACAATGCCACCATGGTGGCGTACATAAATCATCAAGGTGGCACTCAAAGCCGCATGGCAATGATGGAAGTGTCAAAAATCCTCCAATGGGCGGAACACCATCTGCCAGCAATATCGACAGTGTTCATTCCGGGAGTCCTCAACTGGGTAACGGACATCCTCAGTCGTCAGGATGTGCACGCCAGAGAGTGGAGTCTTCATCCCAAAGTCTTTCTACTCCTAGTGGACAAGTGGGGCCTACCAGATGTAGTCCTGATGACAGCTCAACACAATCACAAGGTTCCGATCTTCGGAGCAAGGACAAGGGATCCTCAAGCAGCGTTCGTGGACGCACTGGCAATTCCATGGAACTTTCGGCTGCCATACGTGTTCCCTCCAGTGTCACTCCTGCCCAGGGTAATACAGAAGTTCAAGCACGAAGGAGGAATACTACTTCTAGTCACTCCAGCGTGGCCCAGACGGTATTGGTTTTCAGACCTGCAGGGTATCTCGATAGAGCGTCCTCTTGTACTTCCTTAACGCCCAGACCTCCTCGTTCAGGGCCCTTGTGTCTACCCGGACCTGGCCAGACTGGCTTTGATGGCGTGGCTCTTGAAGCTTCACTCCTTCACTTTCTGAGGCGGTCATTCAAACTTTGTTGAAAGCCTGTAAATCAGCTTCGGCTCGGATTTATTACAGGGTCTGGAATTCTTACTTCACCTGGTGTGCTGCTAAGAATTATGATGCATATACTTTCAAAACTTCCAGACTTTTGGCTTTTCTACAGTAAGGCCTAGACTTGGGCCTTCGTCTGGCCTCCCTCAAGGTTCATATATCTGCCTTGTCGGTGTGGTTTCAGAGAAAAATTGCGTCTCTTCCTAACGATCACGCTTTTTCACTCAGGGTGTTCTACCGATTTAGCCTCCCTATGTCCCTCCTGTGGCTCCATGGGATCTGTCTGTCGTCTTGAATGCCCTGCAAGAGTCTCCATTTTTAACCTCTTGAGTCTATGGTCCTTAAGTGCCTTACGCTTAAGGTTGTATTTCTGTTGGCTATTGCCTCTACTAGGAGGGTGTCGGACTTAGGCGCTTTGTCCTGTCGTCCACCCTTTCTGATTTTTCACCGTGACCGGGCTGTTCTTCAAACTCGCCCTGGTATTTGTCTAATGTGGTATCATCTTTTCACCTTAACCAGGAGATTGTGGTTCCAGCCTTCACCTCTTCTGGTCTATCCTCCAAAGGAAAATCTTTGGATGTGGTATGGGCTCTCCGTGTTTATGTGGAAAGGACTGCCTCTGTCAGGAGGTCAGATTTTCCCTTTTTGTACTTTTTGGTTTTCAATTGTTAACGAAACTGAGCTCCAGTGCCTGGAGGCTGGGCTATAGAGGAGGCGGTGCAGTGCATCCTGGGAACAGTCAAAGCTTTAGCCTGTTGGTGCCTCGGATAAAGATCCAACTCTACACCCCAATGTTATTTCCTGTGGTATCCAGTGTACCTCGCAGAAAGAGATTTAACAATGGTTAAGTCTACCATAAATCTCCTTATATGTATACATTAGATAGATAGATAGATAGATAGATCGATAGATCATGCTTGCTGACTTTATGGTTGCTCCCTCCGGAATGGAGCAGTCAGGTCACACTACAGGGAGGCATGGTTCATGAATAGGGGGCCCTGCCCCCCGCTTTACAATGCCCACATTACCAGCATTTTAAAGCAGGGTGAGGAGCTACAAAAACGCAATTCAATATAAAGTTTGACTTTGAGAGCAGGGGTGAGTGGATGCTTCGGGAGTAAGCAGCGTGGTGTGGGTGGGCAAAATGCGAGTGGCACTTTTTGCGGGTGGCCAAGAGTGCCACACGATTTTCGGGAGCCAAGGCCAGTATGAGATAGAAAGATAGATGGATAAACAACCTATGTCTATTCCTCTTTTTAAATGTCTGCTATATTTCATGTATTTCATGAAATACATGATGAATTTTCTCATATGTAGTTTAATTAAACAAAACCTAGCTCAACTTTAAATGGATAATCTGTTTTAGACGGGGGATTGGTACATTGAAAATTGAGGCTAGGCGAAAAAAGATCTACTTGTTATATAATGAAATTAATGAAAAATTCTAAAATATTTTACCAGATGGCAAATACGGCTCCACTGATAGATGGTTGTCTAGACAGTGAAACTATGATATTTCTTATTAATAAGAAAAATAAAATAATAGTCTCTTTTTATTGCTTAGAAGGAAGTTATACTTTACCTATTCCCCCAACACACCCTTTCCACATATCTCCAAATTGATAAATTAGAGAAGAGCCATCAATGCATTCCTTCATATCATTGCCTGGGATCTAGAGAAAAGCATTCCTTCATATCATTGCCTGGGATCTAGAGAAAAGCAGGTATCATTGGAGTAAGTTAGAAATATTAGCAGGTTAGGACTGGACATTGAGTTTTTTTTTTTTATATATCCACTTCCAACCCAATGTGTAATGCTTGATGTAAAGATGTAATGCAGTGTGCAATCCTTGTGGCGAAATATAAATAAAAGATAATAATAATAATAATAATACTACATTGTGTTTCTGTTTAAATCTTGTGGCTTGTGCTTGTTGTTTCTTCTCCGAGTGCCACTGTATGTATGTATGTACATATGTACTGTATGCACAGTGCCGTTTCTAGCGGCGGACGAGCCGTGCAACTGCACGGCTCGCCCGCCGAGGCATTTTTCCTGTCCTTGAGTCTGCTCCCCCTCCTCCCCGTCATTGTATTCCGCTCAGGGGCGGAGTTTCATGGCATGATGCATTTGCGTTGTGACATCACAATGCAAACGCGTCATTCCGCGAAACTGCGCCTCCACCATGGAGTGCTGTGGGAGGGAGGAGTGGGAGCAGGAGAGGCGGGCTGGTGGGTCTGGACTTGGTGGGCTGGTGGGTCTGGCACTGGCGCAGACCCATAACAATGAGCATTACAACATTACACAGTTCACCGTGCCTGTCTGCGGCTCCCAAAGCCGGTATCTTATAGGAACTCCCAGTCCCATTTCAACAAAATGGACTCCTGCTAAATTTCACTAGAATAGCTGCAATAATTATCTATTCACCACATATAGCGCTCTTTTCATTAACTCTTTTACATTACACACCCCTGGCAATGACATTACCCAAGCAACGAGCATTACACACTCCTGGAAATGGGTATTACCCCTAGCAACAAGCATTACACATCCCTGGCAATGACATTATCCCTGGCAACTAGCATTACACACCCCTTGCAACGAGCATTACATGCCCCTGGCAACAGGTATTACCCCTGGCTATCAACATTACACACCCCTGGCATTGACATTACCCCTGGCAATGAGCATTACTCCTAGCAACGAGCATTACACACTCCTGGCAACATGTACTGCCCCTGGCAATGAGCAACACACACCCCTGGCAATGACATTACCCCTAGCAACGAGCATTACACACCCATCGCAACAACATTACCCCTGGCAATGACATTACCCCTGGCAACTAGCATTACACACCCAAGGCAACAGGCATTACCCCTGACACCTAGCATTACACACCCTGGCAACGACATTACCCCTGGCAACTAGCATTACACACTCCTTGTAATGAGCATTACACACCCCTATCAATGGCCATTACCCCTAGCAATGAGCATTACACACCCCAGGAAACAACATTACTCCTGGCAATGAGCATTACACACCCCTGGCAACGAGCATGACACCTGTCCCTGAGCATGAAACCCCTGGCAACGACCATGGATCCCAGAGCATAAAACCCCTGCCAACGAGCAAGACACCCAGCCTATGAAACCCCTGGCAATGAGCATGACACCCAGCTCATTAAACCCCTGGCAATGAGCATGACACCCAGCGTGTCAAACCCTTGGCAAGGAGCAGGTAATTTAAAAGTAATTGGAAGCTTTACTGTAGGGCATAATGTATAAAGGGCATTGCGGTGTGTGGCATAATATGGTGGTGGACACCCTGCACCATATTATGCCACACACTATATTATATGGTGGAATATTTTTTTTCCCTGTGGTGGCCGAGGTCTGTTCATGCAGGGTCAAAAAGTGGGGTGTAAGGTATTCTTTTCCTGTGAGGACACACCCATTCTAGTGAGACCATACCCATTTTAGAAAGACCACGCCCCCTCGCCGGAGCACGCTCACAAAATTGCAATTTTTAAGTCTATGGGGGGAGGGGGGGCACATTTTTGAATGTCAATGGGGTGGCAGATTTTTAAATCTCGCACTGGGAGCCAAATTGTCTAGAAACAGCCCTGTGTATGTATGTATGTATGTATGTATGTATGTATGTCTGTATAAAATGTATGCTTTACATCAGGGGTGGGCAATTATTTCAGCTGGGGGGCCACTTGACACTTTCCAGCGAATACTCGAGGGCCGCACAGATAATATCGTGACCACGCATCGCGTCGCATGGTACCTAAAATGTGCATAAAATCCTTCGATTTATCTCACAGATGCTGTCGAAATCGAAGGATTGTACCTGATATCTCACAAGTATATGGGCTACGTAACAGTTATCATCTTCCCTCCCGTCTCTCCCCTCCCTGGACAAAATAATCAGCTCCCCCCCTCTGGAAAAAATTATCAGCCCCCCTTCTCCCACTCCCTGGACCAAATAATCAGCTCCCCACCTCCCCAGACAAAGTTACCAGCTTTCCCCCTCCCCAGACAAAGTTACCAGCCTGCGCACTGATGGGAGGTAGTGGGCTGGGCAGGTTCAGTTCGCGGGCCGCATCCGGCCCGCGGGCCGTACTTTGCCCACCCCTGCTTTACATGGTAATTTAATTGAGACTCAGTAGCCGGACATGAAGCCTATAAGGAATACACAGGGCTGTGGGAAAGTATGTAAAGTATTACAGCTACACGAATAACAATTTAACGTGAATTCTTGTACTGTCCTTGTGCTGTCAGTGATGAGAAATAACATGTTTGAACACTCTATACAATAATATTGTAAATGATTAACTCATTGTAAACATTGAAAACTAGATACAATATAAATAGATGACAGACAGTAATAGAATAATAATGTACCTGTAATTATGTTGTAAAAACACAGGAATACTGCTTTAGGGCCTTATTCGGCTTCAGTTGTAAAATTGCAAATTTGCAAATTGGATGATTATCGGACAATTGCGCATGCGCTGTGACCAGATTGCGTATGCGCAAAGGCTGAAATGCATTTGCAGTGCGATTGCAGGCCCAGCAAAGAGCGATCGCATAGCGATTGCCAGGAGGTGGTTGTATGTTACATGGCATTTGTGGAGAGTGGTTGAAAAAACGGAGGCTTGTCATGGCCGTTTTCAGGGCGTGCATCTGAAGTCAGCTGCGATTGCTGCAATTAAAAACATGGTGCCGCTGTGACTGCAGACGCATATATCTTGCGTAGGCATGGATCAACCGGACTTGTCGATGGTATTCAATTTCTGCATATGCATTGCAAATGTGTTTGCAAATTAGCAAATGCATCGGTGGGCGTTTTTTACCTTTCTGGGTGGCTCTTCACAAGCGTTTTATAGCAGAAGCAGTTGTGGGAAAATTACAGTTTCTGTCTCCATAGGGATCCAAACTGAATAAGGCCCTGAGTCTCCATCTCAGGAAAAAGAAATACGTTTTCATATCAGGGTATATTAAAACGTAATATCAGCACTGTGCAACCGCACAGTATATATATCATATATGGTTGGTGTAATTCAATCTGTCTGGGAATACAGAAGGAAGGTACCCCTGTATGGTTGTGGGAGTAGTTTAAATGAGGGTGCCAACAGGATGGAGGGATACTGGTGAGAACAGCACTAGATATAGTATATTTCAGTGCCGTAACTAGATGTTTTGGTGCCCTGTACCAGGAAGAGAATTGTTGCCCCCCCCCCCCCCCCCATGCGAAACATATAAAAGGGTGTGACTTTGTGGGGAAGGGGCGTGGCCACATAACTGTGCCATTTCACATTACACAGCACAGTATAGCTGTCCCTGCTGTAATCATCCAGAGAATTATTTTTACACAGAGTTGCTCTGGCAGGGCTTATCATAGCAGAGAGATGATATATAATAAATAGATCCCTCTTTATTTTCCCACTTCCCTCTCTCAATTCCAAAGGGCAGCAAAGGTGCCATCTCCAAGGCTCTGTGCACTAGGTGACAGCACCGCTTGACACCCCTCCCTACAGCCCTGTGTGCAGCACCCGTTCACCACTACTCTGCTATGGAGAGCAATGGTGAATAGCGATACCTCCCAACTGCCTAGTGATTGAGGGCAGGATGTACTATCACTGATCGCGGGTCATCGCAATGATGCTAATCGCATATGTACTAACATATGTGATTAGTATCGCAAAGTGATGCCAGGGATGTCCTGCGATCAGTGATGGTCCGCAATACAGGGTTTGTGGCGGCTTCCGTCACCTCCCAGCCCCGGGAGGTGACGTGTGCAGAGAATCCTCGTGCTTCTCCTTCTCCCCCTGCAGCCGGAAGGAGACAAGGCTGTGCTGTGGTTGAGAAGGAGTAGAGGGACCGGGGGAAGGGAGGTCATTGTGAGCGGCGCAGGTCGGCGGCGGGATGCGGCGGCGGTAAGAAGCCCATAGGCGTCTATAGGGTATCGCTATCAAAAGATGGCATCGTAGAGCACAAAAAGCCTTATTGTGAGTTGGACGCAGAAGGGTTTTATCATGCTGTGCATGCATTGTGGAAAGAAATCAGCTACTGCTCGTGTGCCAGATTAGGCATGCACACACTTATGGAGATTGCATTTGCATACAGATTGATCAGACAACCCTTTCTGTGAAAGGGGTGTTTCTGGCGGTAGCTGCGCTGCTACTATGTAGACACAGAGAACTGCTCTGTCTGGTGGACATGGCAGGGATGTGCGGTGAGGTAAATGGCTCAGGAGGCACTGGCTAGTACCAGAGATTGATTTACACACACTATATGTGCCTAAGGCAGTGGTTCCCAAACTGTGTGCCTAGGCACCCTGGGGTGCCTCGGGACACTTGCAGAGGTGCCTTGGATTGGTGGTCCAGAACCAATTAAAATTATTTATAGTCAATGTAATAGGCAAAATCAGTGCTGGTGGCTGCCAATCATACAATATGTGGACAAACAGAAGCAAATCCTATCCCTCACCACACAATTCAACTTATAGATGACACATAAACACAATTCACTTTATTTAATATTTCTTTCTAAATGTCTCAATAAGAAGTTTTTGTCCTAGAGGTGCCGTGAAAAAAATTCTGATGCTCTAGGGCGCCGTGATTCCAAAAAGTTTGGGAACCACTGGCCTAAGGGTTCATGTGGGCATTATACACAGGTGCAGCCGAATAAACTGCTGGACATTTGGTGAGTTTTGATCAGTGCGGACATGGTAGGCAGGAGAGGCACTGTCTCACCTGTCATACTCCAGTATACTCCACAGTTTTGACTATAAAAATGATTAGAATAATGCAAAGAATATATTTATAATGTCTTCTTTGTAGTTTCTTTTTCAAGAATTTCTTTAGTCAAAACTATGGAGTATACTGGAGAATGACAGGAGGCTCTGCCTCACCTGGACAGATTCACATATTAGCATAAGCTAGTAAGTAGGCTTCCGCTGCCGTACAGAAGAGTGCCACAGGTGAATCAAACATACAGTGCCACGTGTAACATGCTTACATGCATGGGCTCAGCAGCAAAGTGTCCCTGGCATCTATGGCAATATATTAATGAGTTGGGGTTTTTTTTTTGGGGGGGGGGGGGGGGGGGTGTTCTCAGAAGCCTAACCATTTGTCTGTAATCTTGAGACGGTTTCTTACATATGAGCTAGCTAATATAAACTTAATGAACCAACAGACCAAATTTAGGTATCAGATATCTATCTATCTATCTATCTATCTATCTATCTATCTATCTATCTATCTATTGTAAAATAATAATTATTTATAACAAAAATAATAATAATAATAATAATAATAGGAATATTTGTTATTATGACTATTATTTTATCTGTCTACAAATATCAATACAATGCATGCCACTCACTATAAAAATGTGCTTAGGTGTTATTTTAAAAATAAATAATACTGGAAAGGAAAACACTAGTAATAATCTGTATGATTGTATTATTATTATTATAATTATTATAATAATTATTATTATTATTAAGATCATATCATTAAAAGAAAAGCAAGATTGACATTGTGTGACTTTAATACCAAACTAGAGGAGGCGATTCAATTATTGAGTGAGAATTTAGCCCCCAGACTAAGTGATATTAAGCAATTTTTCGCAATGGTCAATATTTTGCATGAGAATGATGGGATTAGTCACATTAAGCAGATTCTCCCATGCTACATGCTGGGCCAGGGACGAATTTAGAGGTCGGGCCGCCCCTAGGCACAATATTATCGGTCACTGCCCCCTTCATGTTGGGGCCTCCTGACCGCCAAAAAAACAGCAACCTTACCCCTCCCTCCACCATCACTATTTACTGACCATTACCCCCTCCTCCCTCACCAGTTGCAAAATAAAAAAAAACTAGTTGTAATTACAAAAAAAAAAAAAGAATCACCTGACCTCATCACCTCACCTGACCTCAAAGGGCTCTCATGCAAGTTAGCATGCTGTGCCCCCCCCCCCCCTCACCAAGTGTCACCCCTAAGCCTAGTGCCTAGTGGGAAATCCACCACTGTTCCGGTGGTGCAATGCAGTTATGGGGTACCTGGCACTTGCAACCAGCCCCGATACTTATGCTCGCAGCTCAGGAGGGTATGAGCAGAAACCTATGATAAATGCAACCTTGGGGACTAGTCGCAGTAAGTGATTGAATAGCATACCTCCTAACTTTTGTCCCTTGAGGATCGGGACCTGCCGCACCAGAGGCGTGACCGTGGTTGGAAAGGGGGCATGGCCTTGGGAAGGAGGGGCGTGGTCTAGCACAGCGACCCTCTTTTTCATAATTTTGGGGGCATGCCCAGTGCTCCCTGAGCAGCTGGGCAGCCTCCGTCTACCCCTCCCTGCACTGATAGATGCTGTGCGCATGTGCACGACATCTGTTCAGTCATCACCAGCTGCTTTGCAAAGCAGAGCAGCAGTGATCACTGGCTCTCTCAATCTGCCCAAGCCTGCAGGACACTGGGACCCGTGGAAGGGACAGCGGGACAGTGTCCAATTAGCGGGACTGTCCCGCTGTATTCAGGACATTTGGGAGGTAAGGAATAGCTCCTGGGCACTTGGGGGGTCATTCCGAGTTGATCGCTCGTTAGCTAGTTTTAGCAGCCGTGCAAACGCTATGCCGCCGCCCACTGGGAGTGTATTTTAGCTTAGTAGAAGTTCTAACGGTTGTATCGCAGAGCGCCTGCAAAATTTTTTGTGTAGTTTCAGAGTAGCTCAAAACCTACTCAGTGCTTGCGATCACTTCAGACTATTCAGTTCCGGATTTGACGTCACAAACCCGCCCAGCGTTCGCCCAGCCACACCTGCGTTTTTCCTGGCACGCCTGCTTTTTTCCTGGCACGCCTGCGTTTTTCTGCACACTCACTGAAAACGGTCAGTTGCCACCCAGAAACGCCCACTTCATGTCAATCACTCTGCGGCCAGCAGTGCGACTAAAATGCATCGCTAGACCCTGTGCAAAACTACATCGTTCGTTGTGCCTGTACGTTGCATGTGCGCATTGTGCCGCATACTCATGCGCAGAACTGCCGTTTTGTAGCCTGATCGCTGCACTGCGAACAAATTCAGCTAGCAATCAACTCGGAATGACCCCCTTAGTCCGTGAGTAAAATTTCTGCAAATGAACTCAATGACTATTTCAAAACTGCAAATGTGCAGTTAACCATAATAAGTTATTTGTCCATACACTGGCTAATCTCTTTCAGATTTGCCCATACATAATATATACAGTATGTTTGCTTGGGCTGAAAGGCCTGAACCTAACGAGCTTTATAAGCACCATAGGATGATGACTGTATGCAAGGCTTTTCTACTGTAGCTACGATCTGTCCCATATGACGTCTGATGGCTCCTCGTCATATGTAGAGTGGGATCGAAAGTCTTTTATCTCCATTGATTTAAAACCAAGTAGGACTATGAAGACCTAACAAGCTATCCAGAAGCAATCATGTGATCTAGTTGTTATGGGTAACTGAAGCATGAACATTTTTAATTACAACAGTAAATGATCCTGCTGTATCTGTTACAATTAAATTATAGAACAATATAGCTGCATGTGATTTTGGCAATAAAATCGATGTCTTTCTTTCTTTCTTTCTTTCTTTCTTTCTTTCTTTCTTTCTTTCTTTCTTTCTTTCTTTCTTTCTTTCTTTCTTTCTTTCTTTCTTTCTTTATGTAGAATCCTGTACAATCCCTCTAAGGATGTAAGGATGTCTTTATAATTAAAAGATAACTTGCGGATTCATGTTTTCCTTGTATTATTGCTACCATTATCATTAGCATTATGTGCTTACAAAGTTAAGGCATAGAAAAGTATTTTGTTATGTAAAAATGGGACATGGGCGTAAATTCACATAATCCTCAATTGCATGTATATTAACTATATCTATGCTAAATGCTTAACTATCACATAGGACTTTTCTGAGGAGGAAAAACAGGGCCCCAATGCAGGAATACTACTGGAGTCTGGTGCCCCCTCCTGTGGGATTTTCCTGGAAAGTCACCACACGTGGTGAAATATGTCTTGCAACATTTCTATAATAAGCTGAAAGACACTGCAAGGATCTCTTCTGACCTTAGCTCTGCCTTGCCAGGATTTTATGTTCTACACAATAAAATTAGTCAACAAATGCTCCACATTTGTTCATGAAAGTGGTATAATGATAGACTATCACATAGTGTATATATATATATATATATATATATATATATATATATTTGTATATATCCATATTATTTACTAAATATATGGAACAGTACTCAGAATAGATTAAGCCTTAGACATCCGAGTGAACAGACCCTATATTAAAACTGAAAGTGTACATTTCCAACACCCCATTCTGTTACTCTTTTCTTACGGAAAATAATGGATGTTTGGGAAAGAAGAAAATAAAATAAAAGCATAAAAGTGCATTACATAAACAAAGTAACATCTCTCGGCTGCTGTCTGAGCTGCCCTGGGAATATGTGTGGCTCCCATAAGTCTTTGTTTTCCTGGCAAAGACCTTTTTTCTACCCAAATCTTCAATTTACATTACTCATCTACCTGTACATTAATCTGGTTAAACTTAACTAACATAAGAATAGAATGGAATAGATTTCTAGAATTGTTTTACTTTTTCTTTGAGACCTGAAAGGAGTAGATTTTATCGGGATGTAGTTAATTTACCGGCTGTCAGGATACTGGCGTTCAGGATCCTGACGCCGGAATCACAACAGCCAGTAAAATGCCGGTGGACGGAATACCGACAACCCCCCGGTATTTACACGCGCTCCACTCGCTGCCGGTATTATGGCTGGCGAGATGCCGGTCTCAGGATCCTGACAGCCGGCATCCCGTCAGCCATGATATCATATTCAATCCGATTTTATCACCTGGACAAACTTCAAGTTAGATGGATGATCTTTTTTTTTTTTTTTTACCACAGCAAATTTGACCTCGCAACATGTGGAAGGACTTTCATAAAGGAAATGCTAAACGTAACATACTAGAGAGTCTCAGGAGATATCAGAGGGCAAGTCAAAGGGGCAAGTGCGAAGGGTCTGACGATATAAATCACATCATTTAGGCCTAGCCCATTTCATAAGAAAGAGAAGCAGGTAGATGGCCTACTCTTCCAGGAGTCTGCGAGGACTCCCTAAAATTCAAGAATCGTTCAGGCATTCTGCAAGAGTAGGCAGCAACAATGTAATGGCTTCTCTTCCCTACCCGTTCACAAAAGGAATTCTTGTCAATGGTGTCTCTCACCACTGGACCCTGGCTAACTTATTTTCCCAACCACACTATGGATTTCAACTCTTAAAAAGTTAGAGGCGTAGAGTTCTTAAAATTGTAATGGTGTTAAGAGGCTTTCTGTGTGTATATTTACAGTGACTCTAATGTTTGCAAAGTAAAAGTTACTGCAGTGAAGGAATTATATATGATTTATAAAAGCGAAACAGTACAACTTTCCCTAGACAGCACGAGGGACACCTTTATGATGATCCATGTAGAGAAGGAAAATGTCCACCTTCCCACAGCAAACTGAGCACAAAAAATACAGTATATTGCAGCCACTGTAATAATATACAGAGCACAAAACTATTGCTGAGAGTTGTTTTTAATCAGAAATTATATCAGTCTAATGCTCCCTACGCATTTGAATTGTCCATATTGGCTTGCAGGTATAAATGAGCTGTCACCAACAATGAACGACCGCGGGGCCGCACATCGTTGATCGTTGGTGCCTACACACTGAAAGATATGAACAATTTCTCATTCATTACTGAACAAGATTATTCATATCAGCCGCACATATCGGTAAGTGTGAAGGGCCCTTTTCAGTGAGGGGTGGATTGGCCATAGTGCCCACAAGGAAGATCCCCGGTGGGCCGACTGGTCCTTCGAGGCCAATTTTGTTTGTTAACATGTGTGCACATTTTCTGGCAACTCTTGGGGGAAGAGAGGGATGCTGCTGCAGTGGCTACACAAGGTGCTGCTGCCATGGCTACACAACACTGTACACTACTGGTGGTGGGAAGCAGTTGACTTCCTGACGGATGGGATCCCGGCAGTCGATATACCGACGCCTGCCTCCCAAAGGAGGACACAATCCCGGCCTCTAGATACCGACGTCATACGGGGTACTGGTGTCACAATACAGGTAGCCGGCATCCCGATCGGCAGGATGCGATGGCGTCCTGCCGCGCGTGCGTGGGGGGGGGAGGTTAGGTTTAGGCAGAAGAAGTGAGGTTAGGGTTAGGGACCAGGGAGGGAGGGTTGGGTGTAGGCACATAGAAGGGGAGGTTAAGGTTAGGCACCAAGTAGGGAGGGTTAGGTTTAGGCAGCGGGGAAGGGAGGGTCAGGGTTAGCCACCACCCTGGAGGGCTAGGGTTAGGCACCACCAGGAAGGGTTAGGTTTAGGCACCCCCATGGGAGAGTTAGGGTTAGGGTAAGGGGCCGAGGAGGGTTGGGGTACTTTAGAGGGGGCTGTCGGGATTCTGATAAATGGGATGCCGCTGCCGGTATTCTGACCGCTGGCATCCCGTCCACAGGAAAATCATACTGAACCCCTAGTGCTGCCCACCAGAGGGACACTTTTAGACGTCAATCCACCCCTGCATATGGTTGTTAGGTGGATACAGAGGCGTAACGGTGGGAGGCAACGGAGTCAACTGCCGCAAGGCTCCTACTCTTTAGGGGGGCTCCTCTCCTCAGGTTCGAGTTCAGGGACACCATTCAATTAAGTTAATTGACAGCTGCCACTCCCCTCCCTCACTAGTCTGACAGATAGCTCCATCAGTAAGGTGCCTGCTTCCAGTGTTATAGGTTGTGGGTTCTAATTCTGGGTATGACACTTGTAAAATAATTGTCAGAGAAATAATCAGCATTGTGAGTGACTGAGCAGATCTAAGTAGTGTGTGGCTGCACACTACATAGATCTGCCTAGTTGCAATGGTTTTGAATTGACAATTCTAAGTAGCTTCATATAACTAGAATCTGCAGCCTTGCTATACAGGAGCAAATAGATCTATCAGTAAGGTGTCTTCCTTCCGTGTAACAGGTCATGGGTTTTAATCCTGTGGATAACTGCTAAGAAATATGTGATTTCAAATAAATGACAATGAAATGTAAATGTATGGTGGTTTTTTTCGGACCACCCCATATACACCCACATATATATATATATATATATATATATATATATATATATATATATAGATTCCAGGTGCGTCACTCGGCGTTAATAAAGACATTAAACCATAGTGGCTATTTCAAATAAATATAAATAAATAAATAAAATGGGGGGGGCACCAATATTTATCTCGCCTCTAGCCAACTGCGATGAACTTACGCCACTGTACAAGGCAATTGCCGCAATACAATTTAAAATATAGACGGGGCTGATTTAGTGCTTATTTGCATGCAGTATTTGCATTTGAGCAAACCATATTGCACTATTAGCTATATAAATGCAATTTTTTTTAAATATATTCTGTTTTTGCATGCAGGCCAAATACTGCATACTCTTGCATACTACGCCTGAATATTGGAAGTTCAATATTTACACTGCACTGTACTAGCTGCTTCATACATCCCTCACAACAGATGCAAATGTGGCATCCAGTAGCTGAATTTGCTTCTAATTTTATATAAGTCCATTTATTGTTGGCAAATAAACTACATTCTAAATGGGAGTAGTAAGCTTTGCAAAAGTGGTTATCAATATACTGTACTGCACGTTGTTATACACTTATCCAAAATTACTTTGTTATTAGTTCATTTTGTATCACCTTAACGTGAGGACCTGGAAAATCTTAATTCACACATACGGAAACAGATCACACACACATTACAGATAACAGAGACCTGCAATATTTGTAAAATAGCACGTTTGAATTTTTATCAATTGAATTCAATTGTTAAATTCAATAGTTTCTCCCCACAGGATAGCATCCAGTGGAGCAATCCAATTGTTGCTCCATTTGGGCGCGCTGAGCCACGGGGAGACACATTCATCTTGCAGCCCCCTGTGCTGGTGAGCTGAAATGTGAAAAAAGTGACCGGTTTGGGCACCCAAATGGCCCCTTTCTGCAATCGCACCCATTAGTTTCATTTGGTTTAGCTGCTTCATGCAGCTAAACCAGACACTAATGGGCGTGATTGGAACGATAACGAGCATCAATTAAATATTATCCCTGCAATATCCCGTCACTTTAGAAAGGAAATCGGGTGACAATATCAAGTTGAATTCCCCCCAATGTGTTACAGCCTTGTTTTTTTTTCTATTACATGCATTATATTTGGATTTGCTTTAGAACCAGTTACAATTGCAATTATATCTATTTACAAAATTGTGTTTTTGAAATAAAACATTATTGTTTAACTTAAATGTGTTGCAAGCAAATTACAGTGTTATGACTCTTTTTATTCTACAATGTAAATACACTCAGTAATTCCTTTTTGGGGACAATTTTAGAAAGCTTCAGAAAATTGAGAATACATGTTTTAATTACTTGACTTCACCAGGAGAAAAACATTTATCGATCACTTAAATGCAACTACTCATTTACACAGCATAATAGTGTCACAATGGCATATTTGGCATTTTCCTTGTAGTCAGTGGAATCCAGGGGAGTAAAGGCCCCCATCCACTAGGGAGTTTTATCTCAGCAATGAGATGGATCCATTTTTCCTCCAATCTGGCTGGGAGCTTCCCGGGAGCCCTGCAATTGCGATTTGCTACTTGAGTGTTATTTTTACATGTGATTAATCTCATGCAATGTAACGTTATTAAACCTATTTCTGTGTGAGTGCGATAAATATCATGGTCAACCCGTATGATCTGCGATTGCGATACGAGGCACACGGAAGCGCGCCTCGCATCGCAATTGCATGAAAAGAACATGCAATGTGACACTTTTCATGCAATCCGTCTCAGCAATTCGTCTCAATTACATAAAACCAGGCCATATCGCACTAGTGGATGGGGGCCTTAAGTAAACCAGTGCTGGTCCTGCTCCAATAGTAGGACCAGTATTTTTCCTAGTAATAAAATAAATGACCTGCACAACACCTCCTCTGTTCTTACAATTAACTACTGCATGTATTTACTTACTTGTTTTGTACATTCAATTTATTTTTTAATTATCCTGTGTATTCTTATGACAAGTCCTAATTGTTGATTTCTACAGTAAATGGAAGGCTGCATTGGCATTATGTGACGTGTATAAGTGCGGTGCGAGATATTGCGTGATGATGCAGGCAATCCTTTCACACAATTATTGTCAGTATCAGGAAGATGAAATGCAACAACATTACACAAAAAAATAAGAATTTACTTACCGATAATTCTATTTCTCGTAGTCCGTAGTGGATGCTGGGAACTCCGTAAGGACCATGGGGAATAGCGACTCCGCAGGAGACTGGGCACAAAAGTAAAAGCTTTTAGGTCACCTGGTGTGCACTGGCTCCTCCCCCTATGACCCTCCTCCAAGCCTCAGTTAGGATACTGTGCCCGGACGAGCGTACATAATAAGGAAGGATCTTGAATCCCGGGTAAGACTCATACCAGCCACACCAATCACACCGTACAACTTGTGATCTGAACCCAGTTAACAGTATGATAAACGTAGGAGCCTCTGAAAAGATGGCTCACAACAATAAACAACCCGATTTTTGTAACAATAACTATATACAAGTATTGCAGACAATCCGCACTTGGGATGGGCGCCCAGCATCCACTACGGACTATGAGAAATAGAATTATCGGTAAGTAAATTCTTATTTTCTCTGACGTCCTAGTGGATGCTGGGAACTCCGTAAGGACCATGGGGATTATACCAAAGCTCCCAAACGGGCGGGAGAGTGCGGATGACTCTGCAGCACCGAATGAGAGAACTCCAGGTCCTCCTCAGCTAGGGTATCGAATTTGTAAAATTTAGCAAACGTGTTTGCCCCTGACCAAGTAGCTGCTCGGCAAAGTTGTAAAGCCGAGACCCCTCGGGCAGCCGCCCAAGATGAGCCCACTTTCCTTGTGGAATGGGCTTTTACAGATTTTGGCTGTGGCAGGCCTGCCACAGAATGTGCAAGCTGAATTGTACTACAAATCCAACGAGCAATCGTCTGCTTAGAAGCAGGAGCACCCAGCTTGTTGGGTGCATACAGGATAAACAGCGAGTCAGATTTTCTGACTCCAGCCGTCCTGGAAACATATATTTTCAGGGCCCTGACTACGTCCAGCAACTTGGAGTCCTCCAAGTCCCTAGTCGCCGCAGGTGCCACAATAGGCTGGTTCATGTGAAACGCTGAAACCACCTTAGGGAGAAATTGAGGGCGAGTCCTCAGTTCTGCCCTGTCTGAATGAAAAATTAGGTAAGGGCTTTTATATGATAAAGCCGCCAATTTAGAGACACGCCTGGCTGAAGCCAGGGCTAACAGCATGACCACTTTCCATGTGAGATATTTCAATTCCACAGTGGTGAGTGGTTCAAACCAATGTGATTTTAGGAGACTCAACACTACATTGAGATCCCAAGGTGCCACTGGAGGCACAAAAGGAGGCTGTATATGCAGTACCCCTTTGACAAACATCTGAACTTCAGGCACTGAAGCCAGTTCTTTTTGGAAGAAGATTGACAGGGCCGAAATTTGAACCTTAATGGACCCTAATTTTAGGCCCATAGATAGTCCTGTTTGCAGGAAATGCAGGAAACGACCCAGTTGAAATTCCTCTGTAGGGGCCTTCTTGGCCTCACACCACGCAACATATTTCCGCCAAATGCGGTGATAATGTTTTGCGGTTACATCCTTTCAGGCCTTGACCAGGGTAGGGATGACTTCATCTGGAATGCCTTTTTCCTTCAGGATCCGGCGTTCAACCTCCATGCCGTCAAACGCAGCCGCGGTAAGTCTTGAAACAGACAAGGTCCCTGCTGGAGCAGGTCCTTTCTGAGAGGTAGAGGCCACGGGTCCTCCGTGAGCATCTCTTGAAGTTCCGGGTACCAAGTCCTTCTTGGCCAATCCGGAGCCACGAGTATAGTTCTTACTCCTCTCCTTCTTATGATTCTCAGTACTTTGGGTATGAGAGGCAGAGGAGGGAACACATACACTGAGTGGTACACCCACGGTGTTACCAGAGCGTCCACCGCTATTGCCTGAGGGTCCCTTGACCTGGCGCAATATCTGTCTAGTTTCTTGTTGAGACGAGACGCCATCATGTCCACCTTTGGTTTTTCCCAACGGTTTACAATCACGTGGAAGACTTCTGGGTGAAGTCCCCACTCCCCCGGGTGGAGGTCGTGTCTGCTGAGGAAGTCTGCTTCCCAGTTGTCCACTCCCGGAATGAACACCGCTGACAGTGCTGTCACATGATTTTCCGCCCAGCGAAGAATTCTTGCAGCTTCTGCCATTGCCCTCCTGCTTCTTGTGCCGCCCTGTCTGTTTACGTGGGCGACTGCCGTGATGTTGTCCGATTGGATCAAAACCGACTGACCCTGAAGCAGAGGCCTTGCTTGACTTAGGGCATTGTAAATTGCCCTTAGTTCCAGGATATTTATGTGAAGAGACGTTTCCATGCTTGACCACAAGCCCTGGAAGTTTCTTCCCTGTGTGACTGCTCCCGAGCCTCTCAGGCTGGCATCCGTGGTCACCAGAATCCAGTCCTGAATGCCGAATCTGCGGCCCTCTAGAAGATGAGCACTCTGCAACCACCACAGGAGAGACACCCTTGTCCTTGGAGATAGGGTTATCCGCTGATGCATCTGAAGATGCGATCCGGACCATTTGTCCAGCAGATCCCACTGAAACGTTCTTGCATGGAATCTTCCGAATGGAATCGCTTCGTAAGAAGCCACCATCTTTCCCAGGACCCTTGTGCATTGATGCACTGACACTTGTCCTGGTTTCAGGAGGTTCCTGACTAGCTCGGATAACTCCCTGGCCTTCTCCTCCGGGAGAAACACCTTTTTCTGGACTGTGTCCAGAATCATCCCTAGGAACAGTAGACGTGTTGTTGGAATCAGCTGCGATTTTGGAATATTTAGAATCCACCCGTGCTGACGTAGCACCACCTGAGATAGTGCTACTCCGACCTCTAACTGTTCCCTGGACCTTGCCCTTATCAGGAGATCGTCCAAGTAAGGGATAATTAAGACGCCTTTTCTTCGAAGAAGAATCATCATTTCGGCCATTACCTTGGTAAAGACCCGTGGTGCCGTGGACAACCCAAACGGCAGCGTCTGAAACTGATAATGACAGTTCTGTACCACAAACCTGAGGTACCCTTGGTGAGAAGGGTAGATTGGGACATGGAGATAAGCATCTTTGATGTCCAGAGACACCATATAGTCCCCTTCTTCCAGGTTTGCTATCACTGCTCTGAGTGATTCCATCTTGAATTTGAACCTTTTTATGTAAGTGTTCAATGATTTTAGATTTAAAATCGGTCTCACCGAGCCGTCCGGCTTCGGTACCACAAACAGCGTGGAATAATACCCCCTTTCCCTGTTGTAGGAGGGGTACCTTGATTATCACCTGCTGGGAATACAGCTTGTGAATAGCTTCCAATACTGCCTCCCTGTCGGAGGGAGACGTTGGTAGAGCAGACTTCAGGAACCGGCGAGGGGGAGACGTCTCGAATTCCAGTTTGTACCCCTGTGATACTACCTGCAGGATCCAGGGGTCCACTTGCGAGTGAGCCCACTGCGCGTTGAAATTTTTGAGACGGGCCCCCACCGTGCCTGAGTCCGCCTGTAAAGCCCCAGCGTCATGCTGAAGACTTGGCAGAAGCGGGGGAGGACTTCTGATCCTGGGAAGAGGCTGCTTGCTGCAGTCTTTTTCCCCTTCCTCTGCCCCGGGGCAGAAATGAGTGGCCTTTTGCCCGCTTGCCCTTATGGGGACGAAAGGACTGAGTTTGAAAAGACGGTGTCTTTTTCTGCTGAGAGGTGACCTGGGGTAAAAAGGTGGATTTCCCAGCCGTCGCCGTGGCCACCAGGTCTGATAGACCGACCCCAAATAACTCCTCCCCTTTATACGGCAAAACTTCCATATGCCGTTTTGAATCCGCATCACCTGACCACTGTCGTGTCCATAAACTTCTTCTGGCAGAAATGGACAACGCACTTACTCTTGATGCCAGGGTGCAAATATCCCTCTGTGCATCTCGCATATATAGTAATGCATCCTTTAAATGCTCTATAGTCAATAATATACTGTCCCTATCCAGGGTATCAATATTTTCAGTCAGGGAATCCGACCAAGCCACTCCAGCACTGCACATCCAGGCTGAGGCGATTGCTGGTCGTAGTATAACACCAGTATGTGTGTATATACCTTTTAGGATATTTTCCAGCTTTCTATCAGCTGGTTCCTTGAGGGCGGCCGTATCAGGAGACGGTAACGCCACTTGTTTTGATAAGCGTGTGAGCGCCTTATTTACCCTAGGGGGTGTTTCCCAACGCGCCCTAACCTCTGGCGGGAAAGGGTATAATGCCAATAATTTATTAGAAATCAGCAGTTTTTTATCGGGGGAAACCCACGCTTTGTCACACACCTCATTTAATTCATCTGATTCAGGAAAAACTATGGGTAGTTTTTTCACACCCCACATAATACCCTTTTTTGTGGTACTTGTAGTATCAGAAATGTTCAAAGCCTCCTTCATTGCCGTGATCATGTAACGTGTGGCCCTACTGGACATTACGTTTGTCTCGTCACCGTCGACACTGGAGTCAGTATCCGTGTCTGGGTCTGTGTCGACCATCTGAGGTAACGGGCGCTTTAGAGCCCCTGACGGTGTTTGAGACGCCTGGACAGGCACTAACTGATTTGTCGGCTGTCTCATGTCGTCAACAGTTTTTTGCAAAGTGCTGACACTGTCACGTAATTCCTTCCATACGACCATCCAGTCAGGTGTCGACTCCCTAGGGGGTGACATCACTATTACAGGCAATTGCTCCGCCTCCACATCATTTTCCTCCTCATACATGTCGACACAATCGTACCGACACACAGCACACACACAGGGAATGCTCTGATAGAGGACAGGACCCCACGAGCCCTTTGGGGAGACATAGGGAGAGTTTGCCAGCACACACCAGAGCGCTATATATATGCAGGGATAACCTTATATAAGTGTTTCTCCCTTCTATAGCTGCTATATATGTATTTTCTGCCAATTAGTGCCCCCCCTCTCTGTTTTACCCTGATTCTGTAGCAGGACTGCAGGGGAGAGTCTGGGAGCCTTCCTTCCAGCGGAACTGTGAGGGAAAATGGCGCTTGTGTGCTGAGGAGATAGGCTCCGCCCCCTTCACGGCGGCCTTTTCTCCCGCTTTTTTTTTAGGAAAACTGGCAGGGGTGAAATGCATCCATATAGCCCAGGAGCTATATGTGATGTATTTCTTTAGCCATATAAGGTTTAAACATGTTTTATTGCGTCTCAGGGCGCTCCCCCCCAGCGCCCTGCACCCTCAGTGACCGGAGTGTGAAGTGTGCTGAGAGCAATGGCGCACAGCTGCAGTGCTGTGCGCTACCTTATTGAAGACAGGAACGTCTTCTGCCGCCGATTTTTCCGGACCTCTTCGCTCTTCTGGCTCTGTAAGGGGGCCGGCGGCGCGGCTCCGGGACCCATCCAGGCTGAACCTGTGATCGTCCCTCTGGAGCTAATGTCCAGTAGCCAAGAAGCCCAATCCACTCTGCAGTCAGGTGAGTTCGCTTCTTCTCCCCTTAGTCCCACGATGCAGTGAGCCTTTTGCCAGCAGGTCTCACTGAAAATAAAAAAACCTATTTAGAACTTTTACTCTAAGCAGCTCTGGAGAGCTACCTAGCATGCACCCTTCTCGGCCGGGCACAAAAATCTAACTGAGGCTTGGAGGAGGGTCATAGGGGGAGGAGCCAGTGCACACCAGGTGACCTAAAAGCTTTTACTTTTGTGCCCAGTCTCCTGCGGAGCCGCTATTCCCCATGGTCCTTACGGAGTTCCCAGCATCCACTAGGACGTCAGAGAAATCAGGGAACTAGCTAATAGGAAGGAAAGAGATGTAGGGGTACTAAACACATGTAAACAGGTGTAAATGTGACTAAGGAACGGGATATTATGTCAGCGTTCATAAAGAAAGTCTGGCATTGGAATCATTTTCCATTAGACCCTTTGGTTTCCATGTTACTATGTTACATATCTACAATTAAGGATGCCTTCATTTCTTGGAAACAAACTGTTCATCAAAAAAGTGCTATATAATTACCACTGGCACCAGGTTAATCTTTACTAGCAAATGAGAATTCTTCATGCTGTTAAAGATGAGAAAACAGCATTCACTGTCCGTAAGTTATCCGTGCACGTAGAAATGAAGAGGCTAAGAATATCCACAGTATTGAAAACAAGGCTTATTCATACTGAAAACTTTCAGCTATTTATGAGGGAGACTTCCTGACAGTGTCACGCACATGCTTCTGGCTGTGATATATGGGAGTCCTTCAGAAAATATATTGTCAGCAGTTCACAGGCCTGTTTTTCAGTTGTCTCTCTCACTCAGCTCCGAGTCCCAGTGCTGGGGAAGGTCTGCAAGAATAACTTACTCTTCTGCCTGCTCTTCTTCTATGTCACTGTGCAACTGATTCTGCGTTGGGAGTAAAGCAAGTAACTGCACCTGGACAAACCAGGCTGAAATACAAGTGGCACTGCCGCTGAGAGGAAAGGGGGGTGCAGGTACTAATTATCTGGGCCTGATGGAGGGGCTTGGGGTATCCCGGATCCGCCGTCGTCGCCCTGCCTGTCAGCAGCAGCAGCTTCGTTCTTCAGCCACCACACACTGCTGTGTGTCGGCTAAGCTGTGGTGGTGAAGGGACACTGAAAGTCACACTGATCGCGCCCCCCCTTGATTTGCCCTCTGGATTCGTGGCACTGAAAATACTATTTCTCATGTCCTAGAGCAGGGGTGGGGAACCTTTTTTCTACTAAGGGCCATTTGGATATTTATAAAATACATCGGGGGCCATACAAAAATTATCAACTTAGAAATTACCCTGCCCCCCAGTAGTTATGCCCCTTAGAGGTACTGAGTGCGCACGCCTTAAAATGGGTGTGGCCCATTAAAGTGGTACGTGATACACATATGCCCCCAATAGTGCAGTGCCAGATATACATATGCCAGTGCAGTGCCAGATACACACATGCCAGTGCAGTGCCAAAAAATGGGTGTGGCCAATTAAAGTGGTACGTGATACACATATGTCCCCAATAGTGCAATGCCAGATACACATATGCCAGTGCAGTTCCAGATACAAATATGCCAGTGCAGTGCCAGATCCACATATACCAGTGCAGTGCCAGATACACAAATGCCCCCACAGTGCCAGATACACAAATGCCCCCACACATGCCCCCCCCCCCCCCACTGTGTTGCTCACCATTGCTGCTGCTCCGTGCTCCGTTTGGCGGTGGCGTGTCTCAGCTGTCAGGGCAGGGAAGAGAGTGGGGCTATGTCGGGCGGCGGCGTGTAGGACCTCAAACCAGCCGCCAGTTCGTGAGCCAATCAGAGCTCGCAGACTGGCAGCGGCGGCTCCTGATTGGCTGCCGGTCCGCGAGCTCTGATTGGCTGGTTTGAGAGCCTACCCGCCACTGCCGCCGGACATAGCTACGCTCTCCTCCCTGCCTTGACAGCTGAGATGCCGACGCCGTACTAAACTTGGAAGCTTGGGATTGGATACTAGGATTATTGAATGGATAAGATCTTGGTTGCAGGATAGAAAACAGAGAGTTGTGGTAAATGGAGTGCATTCACAGGAGGGAAATGTTACCAGTGGAGTACCCCAGGGATCTTTACTTGGACCAGTGCTTTTTAATATCTTTATTGGTAACATTGCAAATGGCATTAAAGGGAAAGTATGCCTTTTTGTCGATGACACAAAGGTATGCAACAGGGTAGACACACCAGGTGGGATAAAACAAATGACTGAGGATCTAGGTAGACTAGAGGAATGGTCAAGAGTGTGGCAATTACAGTTTAATGCCCAAAAATGCAAAATCATGCACTTGGGTCTCAAAAATCCAAAGGCTAAATATAGTATTAATGGCACTATACTGGAAACTACTGAGGAGGCAAGGGATCTAGGAGTCACTATTTCAGGTGACTTAAAGGCAGGTAAGCAATGTAACAAAGCAATGAGGAAGGCTAGTCAGATGCTTGGCTGCATTGGGGCTGCATTGGAAAAGGATTCACCAACAGAAAGAAAAAAGTAATAATGCCACTGTATAGGTCATTGGTACAGCCTCATCTAGAATACTGTGTTCAGTTCTGGAGGCCATATCTTCAAAAGGATATTAATACATTAGAGACTGTACAAAGAAGGGCAACTAAAATGGTGCATGGCCTACATCACAAAACATACCCAGAAAGACTTAAAAATCTCAATATGTGTAGTTTGGAGAAGAGAAGGGAAAGGGGGAACATGATAGAAACTCCAGGAGGGAAACATTCTCCATATGAAGAGAAGCAATAGGACACAAGGACATGCACTGAGGCTGGAGGGGGTGAGGTTCAGGAGAAATATGAGGAAAAATTACTTCACAGAAAGGGTAGTGACCATTCTCCCATCAGAGGTGGTAGTGGCTAAGACAGTAGAACAATTTAAACATGCATTGGATAGACATAAGGATATCCTTACAAAGAAATAAGGATCAAATAAGTTTTGAGAGAAATATATGGTTAAAAAAAAGGGCAGACTAGATGGGCCAAGTGGTTCTTATCTGCCATCAAATTCTATGTTTCTATGTTTTTATGTTACATTATACTGCACAGGACTATGGCGTGTTTTCTACAGTGCATTCCTGTTATTAACTTGGTACATTATCTTGCATGCACTAGCAGTATTTACTATATATATTTATCAAGGTGCCCAACCCATGCATGCATTCTCTAATGGCTAGCCAAGCCTCTGCGTTGGCTGGCTACATCCAGTGGCGTCAGAAGGCGGGTGCGGGGAATGCGGCCCGCACCCAGGTGTCACCCTCGGAAGGGGTGACACCAAAGTGCCGGCTCTTCTGCAGTGACAGAAGCTGAATGCTGCAGTGCGATAATCTTCTGCAGCAGTCGGCTCCTGTCACAGATAAGGAGCCGGCACTGCATGCTGCCCAGTCTCCAGGGGCAGCCAGCATCTCCGGGGAAGCTGCACACGACCCTGGAGTGAAGAAGAGGAGATCTGCGATGTCACGGCCTCTTTAAATTAGGCCATGCCCCTTTTCAGGTGGCCGCTGCTCAGTCGGGGTGAGGGGGGTGTAGTAATGCAGAGTGCGCACCGGGTGTCACTACACCTGTTGATGCCTCTGGCTACAACCCCTTCTGGATGCTGGCCACACCCCTAAGCATGGACCCCTACCTCAAAATTTCCCCAGTGGGCCCTTCATGTCCCAGTCCAACACTGCCCGTGGGACACTGCAGCAAGCAGGTGGGATGCGGGACAGTGGACAAAAACCGGGACTGTCCTGTTGAATCTGGAACAGTTGGGAGGTAGGTATCTACAGTATGTCATACTTTTATAGGTGTTAATCATCTAAATTTACTACTTGAATTCATTTGATCTGGGTTAATGTCCTTATATAATCAATAAAGGGGCCATAATCACTTATAAGAAGAACAATTAAACAATATCTTGTTCCACAATGAAATAAAGTTGTGCAGTCCACTGGTAAATAAATGAGCATACATTATATATTAAATACAAGCAGTGACGTCACTATGGTTGGTGTCACCCAGTGTAAATCGTGAACCCATGTGCACCAAAAGGGGCATGGCCTTTTGGGGAAGGGGTGTGGCCTCTCATATTCAACACTTGGGCGGCATGTTCGGCACACCTGGAGATGTTGTGCTGCCCTTGTATACTTTCCTGCACTAATGTGTATATGTGTGTGTGCATGTATTCTCTGTACTGCGCTGTGGAATATGTGTGCGCTACATAAATAATTGGTACATAAATGTTAAATGTCTGGTGCCTGTGTTACAGAGAGTGTGTTTTTGCTTCCAAGACTTCCAGTTACTGACCTAGCTAGTTCTTGGCCTGTGACCCTGAGTCTTGTTAGATTTACTGATCTCAGACTTGTGCTGCCTGTTTTTGATGGTGGTATCTGCCGGACCTACCTGTAGTCACCTGGAGGCTCATTCAGGTACAATGGCAAAGCGGCTACTGTATTGGTTAATGTTTTTTTACTGCACATGCATCTGAACACAGCGAGTGAATTGCGATTGCAGTTGCACCGAGCAATTAGTTACAAACAAGTGAGTGACAGGAAGACAGCGTTTGGAGGTGGCAACGGGGAGCGGTTGGGAAAATGCAGACGTGTAATGGCTGTTTAGACTGTGTTTTCTGGGCATACATAAATTAGCAGTTGCGATCTTACTTGCTACTGGAGAGCATATGCATCCCAGGAAGGCAGCTCGGCTTGCGTGTCAACAGAGGCACTCAGACTCTGCAACATGACCTGTTTTGCGATGATGGTACCGATGTATCAGTAATTATACGCCATCGACAGAAATGATGCGATAACAGTGGGCTTCCCAATGCTCAGGTTAGCTTCTGCCCCTATGAGCATATAATCGCAATTACAAAAGATAGCAGCAAAGAACAACTTCACCTGAATAAGCTTGCCATACTTGATGTTGTCAAGTTTTTATAAAGCTTAAGTGTTGCAACCCTAGTTACTAATCACCACAAGGATTTGTGAGAAGTCAATAAATGGCAAATCAGCAACACAAACAAGTACATACAAATAAGAAACAATGCAATATATCAGGTGTTCTCAAACTGTGTTCCATGGTACCCTGTGGTGCTCAGGACACTTGCAGGGGTGCCTTGGATTGGTGGTACAGTGTAACCGAACACTTGAACTTCTTCCAACTGCCTAAACGGCAGCATCACTCACAGACACTACTCACAGAAAGGCAGCCCATCACTGCCTCACTGACAGCAGCACATCACTGCCTCACTGACAGCAGCACATCACTGCCTCACTGACAGCAGCCCATCACTGCCTCACTGACAGCAGCCCATAACTGCCTCACTGACAGCAGCCCATCACTGCCTCACTGACAGCTTCACACCCCTGCCTCACTAACAGCAGCATGTCCCTGCATCACTGTCAGCAACGCATCACTGCATCACTGACAGCAGCACATCACTGCCTCACTGAAAGCAGCACGTCACCTCACTGACAGCAGCGCATCACTGCCTCACTGACAGCAGCCCATTACTGCCTCACTGACAGCAGCTCATGTCAGCCTCACTGACAGCAGCCCATGTCAACCTCACTGACAGCAGCCCATCACCGCCTCACTGACAGCAGCACATCACTGCCTCACTGACAGCAGCCCATCCCTGCCTCACTGACAGCAGCACATCACTGCTTCACTGACAGCAGCCCATCACTGCCTCACTGACAGCAGCCCATCACTGCCTCACTGACAGCAGCCCATCACTGCCTCACTGACAGCAGCCCATCTCTGCCTCACTGACAGCAGCACATCACTGACTCACTGACAGCAGCCCATAACTGCCTCACTGATAGCAGCCCATCACTGCCTCACTGACAGAAACACACCCCTGCCTCACTAACAGCAGCACGTCCCTGCATCACTGACAGCAACGCGTCACTGCATCACTGACAGCAATGCGTCACTGCATCACTGACAGCAGCACGTCACTGCCTCACTGAAAGCAGCATGTCACCTCACTGACAGCAGCACATCACTGCCTCACTGACAGCGTCGCATCACTGCCTCACTGACAGCAGCCCATTACTGCCTAACTGACAGCAGCTCATGTCAGCCTCACTGACAGCAGCCCATGTAAACCTCACTGATAGCAGCACATCACTGCCTCACTGACAGCAGCACATCACTGCCTTACTGACAGCAGCACATCCCTGCCTCACTGACAGCAGCACATCCCTGCCTCACTGACAGCAGCACATCCCTGCCTCACTGTCAGCAGCCCATCACTGCCTCACTGACAGCAGCACACCCCTGCCTCACTAACAGCATCACGTGCCTTCATCACTGACAGCAACGCGTCACTGCATCACTGACAGCAGCACATCACTGCCTTACTGACAGCAGCACGTCACCTCACTGACAGCAGCACATCACTGCCTCACTGACAGCAACGCCTCACTGCCTCACTGAAAGCAGCACGTCACCTCACTGACCGCAGCACATCACTGCCTCACTGACAGCAGCGCATCACTGCCTCACTGACAGCAGCCCATTACTGCCTCACTGACAGCAGCTCATGTCAGCCTCACTGACAGCAGCCCATGTAAACCTCACTGACAGCAGCCCATCACTACCTCACTGACAGGATCCCATCACTGCCTCACTGACAGCATCCCATTGCTGCCTGACAGCATCTCATGTAAACCTCACTGACAGCAGCCCATGTCAACCTCACTGTCAGCAGCCCATCACTGCCTCACTGACAGCAGCACATCCCTGCCTCACTAACAGCAGCACATCACTGCCTCACTGACAGCAGCACATCACTGCCTTACTGACAGCAGCACATCCCTGCCTCACTGACAGCTGCACATCACTGCCTCACTGACAGCAGCACATCACTGCCTCACTGACAGCAGCACACCCCTGCCTCACTAACAGCAGCATGTCCTTGCATCACTGACAGCAACGCATCACCGCACTGACAGCAGCACATCACTGCCTCACTGACAGCAGCACATCACTGCCTTACTGACAGCAGCACATCCCTGCCTCACTGACAGCAGCACATCCCTGCCTCACTGACAGCAGCACACCCCTGCCTCACTGTCAGCAGCCCATCACTGCCTCACTGACAGCAGCACACCCCTGCCTCACTAACAGCATCACGTCCCTTCATCACTGACAGCAATGCGTCACTGCATCACTGACAGCAGCACATCACTGCCTCACTGACAGCAGCACGTCACCTCACTGACAGCAGCACATCACTGCCTCACTGACAGCAGCGCCTCACTGAAAGCAGCACGTCACCTCACCTCACTGACAGCAGCACATCACTGCCTCACTGACAGCAGCGCATCACTGCCTCACTGACAGCAGCCCATTACTGCCTCACTGACAGCAGCTCATGTCAGCCTCACTGACAGCAGCCCATGTAAACCTCACTGACAGCAGCCCATCACTACCTCACTGACAGCATCCCATCACTGCCTCACTGACAGCATCCCATTGCTGCCTGACAGCATCTCATGTAAACCTCACTGACAGCAGCCCATGTCAACCTCACTGTCAGCAGCCCATCACTGCCTCACTGACAGCAGCACATCCCTGCCTCACTAACAGCAGCACATCACTGCCTCACTGACAGCAGCACATCACTGCCTTACTGACAGCAGCACATCCCTGCCTCACTGACAGCTGCACATCACTGCCTCACTGACAGCAGCACATCACTGCCTTACTGACAGCAGCACATCCCTGCCTCACTGACAGCAGCACATCCCTGCCTCACTGACAGCAGCACACCCCTGCCTCACTGTCAGCAGCCCATCACTGCCTCACTGACAGCAGCACACCCCTGCCTCACTAACAGCATCACGTCCCTTCATCACTGACAGCAACGCGTCACTGCATCACTGACAGCAGCACATCACTGCCTCACTGACAGCAGCACGTCACCTCACTGACAGCAGCACATCACTGCCTCACTGACAGCAGCGCCTCACTGAAAGCAGCACGTCACCTCACTGACAGCAGCACATCACTGCCTCACTGACAGCAGCGCATCACTGCCTCACTGACAGCAGCCCATTACTGCCTCACTGACAGCAGCTCATGTCAGCCTCACTGACAGCAGCCCATGTAAACCTCACTGACAGCAGCCCATCACTACCTCACTGACAGCATCACATCACTGCCTCACTGACAGCATCCCGTTGCTGCCTGACAGCATCTCATGTAAACCTCACTGACAGCAGCCCATGTCAACCTCACTGTCAGCAGCCCATCACTGCCTCACTGACAGCTGCACATCCCTGCCTCACTAACAGCAGCACATCACTGCCTCACTGACAGCAGCACATCACTGCCTTACTGACAGCAGCACATCCCTGCCTCACTGACAGCTGCACATCACTGCCTCACTGACAGCAGCACATCACTGCCTTACTGACAGCAGCACATCCCTGCCTCACTGTCAGCAGCCCATCACTGCCTCACTGACAGCAGCACACCCCTGCCTCACTAACAGCATCACGTCCCTTCATCACTGACAGCAACGCGTCACTGCATCACTGACAGCAGCACATCACTGCCTTACTGACAGCAGCACGTCACCTCACTGACAGCAGCACATCACTGCCTCACTGACAGCAGCGCCTCACTGCCTCACTGAAAGCAGCACGTCACCTCACTGACCGCAGCACATCACTGCCTCACTGACAGCAGCCCATTACTGCCTCACTGACAGCAGCTCATGTCAGCCTCACTGACAGCAGCCCATGTAAACCTCACTGACAGCAGCCCATCACTACCTCACTGACAGGATCCCATCACTGCCTCACTGACAGCATCCCATTGCTGCCTGACAGCATCTCATGTAAACCTCATTGACAGCAGCCCATGTCAACCTCACTGTCAGCAGCCCATCACTGCCTCACTGACAGCAGCACATCCCTGCCTCACTAACAGCAGCACATCACTGCCTCACTGACAGCAGCACATCACTGCCTTACTGACAGCAGCACATCCCTGCCTCACTGACAGCTGCACATCACTGCCTCACTGACAGCAGCACATCACTGCCTCACTGACAGCAGCACACCGCTGCCTCACTAACAGCAGCATGTCCCTGCATCACTGACAGCAACGCATCACCGCACTGACAGCAGCACATCACTGCCTCACTGACAGCAGCACATCACTGCCTTACTGACAGCAGCACATCCCTGCCTCACTGACAGCAGCACATCCCTGCCTCACTGACAGCAGCACATCCCTGCCTCACTGTCAGCAGCCCATCACTGCCTCACTGACAGCAGCACACCCCTGCCTCACTAACAGCATCACGTCCCTTCATCACTGACAGCAACGCGTCACTGCATCACTGACAGCAGCACATCCCTGCCTCACTGACAGCAGCACATCCCTGCCTCACTGACAGCAGCACACCCCTGCCTCACTGTCAGCAGCCCATCACTGCCTCACTGACAGCAGCACACCCCTGCCTCACTAACAGCATCACGTCCCTTCATCACTGACAGCAACGCGTCACTGCACCACTGACAGCAGCACATCACTGCCTCACTGACAGCAGCACGTCACCTCACTGACAGCAGCACATCACTGCCTCACTGACAGCAGCGCCTCACTGAAAGCAGCACGTCACCTCACTGACAGCAGCACATCACTGCCTCACTGACAGCAGCGCATCACTGCCTCACTGACAGCAGCCCATTACTGCCTCACTGACAGCAGCTCATGTCAGCCTCACTGACAGCAGCCCATGTAAACCTCACTGACAGCAGCCCATCACTACCTCACTGACAGCATCCCATCACTGCCTCACTGACAGCATCCCATTGCTGCCTGACAGCATCTCATGTAAACCTCACTGACAGCAGCCCATGTCAACCTCACTGTCAGCAGCCCATCACTGCCTCACTGACAGCAGCACATCCCTGCCTCACTAACAGCAGCACATCACTGCCTCACTGACAGCAGCACATCACTGCCTTACTGACAGCAGCACATCCCTGCCTCACTGACAGCTGCACATCACTGCCTCACTGACAGCAGCACATCACTGCCTTACTGACAGCAGCACATCCCTGCCTCACTGACAGCAGCCCATCACTGCCTCACTGACAGCAGCACACCCTTGCCTCACTAACAGCAGCACGTCCCTGCATCACTGACAGCAATGCGTCACCTCACTGACAGCAGCACATCACTGCCTCACTGACAGCAGCACATAACTGCCTTACTGACAGCAGCACATCCCTGCCTCACTGACAGCAGCACACCCCTGCCTCACTAACAGCAGCACGTCCCTGCATCACTGACAGCAACGCGTCACTGCATCACTGACAGCAGCACATCACTGCCTCACTGACAGCAGCACGTCACCTCACTGACAGCAGCACATCACTGCCTCACTGACAGCAGCGCATCACTGCCTCACTGACAGCAGCCCATTACTGCCTCACTGACAGCAGCTCATGTCAGCCTCACTGACAGCAGCCCATGTCAACCTCACTGACAGCAGCCAATCACTGCCTCACTGACAGCAGCACATCACTGCCTCACTGACAGCAGCCCATCCCTGCATCACTGACAGCAGCCCATTACTGCCTCACTGACAGCAGCTCGTGTCAGCCTCACTGACAGCAGCCCATGTAAACCTCACTGACAGCAGCCCATGTCAACCTCACTGACAGCAGCCCATCACTGCCTCACTGACAGCATCCCATCACTGCCTCACTGACAGCAGCCCATCACTGCCTCACGGACAGCAGCTTATGTCAGCCTCACTGACAGCAGCCCATGTCAACCTCACTGACAGCAGCCCATGTCAACCTCACTGACAGCAGCACATCACTGCCTCACTGACAGCAGCACATCACTGCCTTACTGACAGCAGCACATCCCTGCCTCACTGACAGCAACCCATCACTGCCTCACTGACAGCAGCACACCCCTGCCTCACTAACAGCAGCATGTCCCTGCATCACTGACAGCAACGCATCACCTCACTGACAGCAGCACATCACTGCCTCACTGACAGCAGCACATCCCTGCCTCACTGACAGCAGCACATCCCTGCCTCACTGACAGCAGCACATCACTAACTCACTGACAGACATACACTTTTCTGACAGAGAATTTTCAAAAAATTTCATAATTACTATCAATCCTCACCAAAGATGACTAGTACAATGATGATTTCTTCAAAGAACTTGAACAGGATTTTTTTCCCCTTCTAGTCTGTATCTGTTTCACTCTTCATCATCTTCACGTAAAATTATTTAATCACAGGAGGGACCATTTTATAAGGTAGATATACAGCTCTTGGGTGTGTGGTCACAATCTGATATACTGTATGCACGCTTGGGTGGTGTGTATATATCAGAGAGTGATGCCACACCCAAAGTTCGTACATCTATTACGTAATAATTTGTGTTTTGTGCTTTTTAAATTGTCTGTGCTAATGATTGGTGACTGGAGAAAAAGATAATTTGGACAAAAACAGAGTGGAACAATAGAGAAGTTAGGGGTAAAAGTGTTTCTGGACCTTTGTGAATTTGTTGTTTGCTTATCTTTGGGGCTTTTTTGTATGCTTCTCTTTTTTTTCTATAAAGTTCTGATTTGGTGCCATATATGCTTGGGATGTAGATTGTTATACAGTAACATGCTGGTCATTTGAAGCTATATAATGTATTGGCCATTTTAGCTGTACTTTGTGATGGTCATAAATGGTTCACATTATTTGAGACTGCATTGGATGCTGGTCATTTGGAGCTATATTGTATATTGGCCATTTGAAAATCTGTAATTCCCTTTATTCTTTGGTGTAATTTGCAGGACACTGTGACTGAATAATACATATGTTGACTATTAGGAAATTTATTTACAACCTAAATTTATTAAGAAACCAGAAGAGTTTGGCTGTGGGCACAATCACGACAACAGGAAAAATCTTTAATAACTTATCCCACAACGATACTGTTATTCATTTTGTATATTAAAGGAACACAGCACGAAACACTATATAGTAACCCAACCTCTTCCCCCCGCTCCCTTCCTTCTTTTCTGGAATGCTGACTGTAAATGCCGCTTTTCTGCCCCCAAATTGGCACAGCACATCAATCATGCAGCAGCTTAGGGGGGCACTAAGACCATTATCACAGACAGATATCTGCACATGCGCAGTACAGTTCCTGCGTGTGTGCAGATCTGAAAATCATGGAGATGTACGCAAACCATCTCTGAATATAGTTCACTGCCGCATTTGATGCGAGCATGTCCGTTTCCATCCCCAGTGGCTGCTGGAAGGTAATTTTCTGGCAGCGTACAATCACAGAACACTTTCCACCCCTCTGCATTCACGTCTCTACCTCTCCAGTCTCCTGTTCTCCCTCGGTCACAGTGAAGACAATTCTCAAGTTTGCCCACTTGTGGCTGCAGCAAGACGATGGGGTCATTCCAAGTTGATCGCTCGCTGCTGTTTTTCACAGTGCAGCGAATAGGTTACTACTGCGCATGCACCGCAATGCGCCCACACATTGTACGGGTACAAAGCGAATCGTTGCTGGGCGATGGATTTAACGAAAAATCCATTTGCACAGCCGATCGCAATGAAATTGACAGGAAAAGGGCGTTAGTGGGTGTCAACTGACCGTTTTCTGGGAGAGTATGGAAAAACGCAGGCGTTCCCAAGATTTGCAGGGCAGGTGTCTGATGTCAATTCCGGGACCGGACAGGCTGAAGTGATCGCAAGAGCTGAGTATGTCCTGTGCTACTCAGAAACTGCAAAAAACTTTTTCGTCCCGCTCGGCTGCACACACGTTCACACACTTGCAAAGCGAAAATACACTCCCCTGTGGGCGGCGACTATGCATTTGCACGGCTGCAAAAAGAAGCTAGCGAGCGATCAACTTGGAATGACCCCCAATGTTCCTGCAGACTGAGATCAGCAGGCTTATGGTAGCTGCAGCTGCCCACACTTCACACTTCTTGTTGGGCTTCTGGGGTTAAAACTTTCACTAACATATTATTTTTTCTATTGATCTTTAAATGTTAGTAAATGTGTGTTTTAGCCTTGGAAGGCCAACATCGATTAAGATTTTAATCAATCTTAAATCAATTACAAGCGATGTTTAGTAAATATACCCCTGTGTATCTTGGCTAATGCACTAGGCGGTCTTGCTCCTCTCTTTTTTTGTTTTTGTTTAAATTCAAGTGTGTTATACTGGAAAAGTATCTTTACATTTAAATTAAGGTTAATACACTATAGGCTATGAGCAGGGTTGGGTATTCGTGACAGGCGGTCAGGAGACTGGCAGTCACCATATCGATGCCGGAATCGATGGCCGGCAAACAGGGTCCGGCACTCGCAGTAACACTCAAAGCAGCTGGCCGGGTGCCTCACTCTCACCGCCAGGTGCAATGTATGGAGCGAAAGCAGTTGGCACTCCAGGCAGAGAATAAACCAGAGCAAGAAGACAGTGTAGGCGGTCAACGTTTCAGGGACCATTATCCCTTTTATCAAGATATGTCTTGATAAAAGGGATAACGGTCCCTGAAACGTTGACCGCGTACACTGTCTTCTTGCTGTGGTTTATTTTCTGCCTGGAGTGCCAACTGCTCTCTCTCTCTCTCTATAGATATATATATATATATATATATAGATATAGTACTGTGCAAAGCGATTGAACAGAAGAGAAATCTGAATAAAATAAATATTTGGTGTGACCACCTTTTGCCTTCAAAACAGCAGCAATTCATCTGCTGTAGGCTCACTTGTGCAGTTTTTGAAGGAACTCGGCAGGGAGGTTGTTCCAGACATCTTGGAGAACTAACAACAAATATTCTGTGAAAGTAGGCTTGCTCAAATCCTTCTGTCTCTTCATGTAATCCCAGGCAGACTCAATGATGTTGAGATCAGGGCTCTGTGGGGACCATATCATTACTACCAGGACTCCTTGTTCTTCTTTATGCTGAAGATAGTCTTAAATGACATTGGCTGTATGTTTGGGGTAGTTGAACCTGCTGCAGAATAAATTTGGAGCCCATCAAACGCCTTCCTGCTAGTATTGCATCATGCCTATATGTCTCAGCATTAAAGCACAAAGAACGGTATGCTGAAGATAGTCTTAAATGACATTGGCTGTATGTTTGGGGTAGTTGAACCTGCTGCAGAATAAATTTGGAGCCCATCAAACGCCTTCCTGCTAGTATTGCATCATGCCTATATGTCTCAGCATTAAAGCACAAAGAACGGGAATAAGGGGCGCTATTGAGTGTTGTAATGCGAAAAAAGTGCACTCAGTAGTGCCACTTTTTCACTTTATGTTACATAGTGGTACTCCTTATACACATTATGCCACACAGTAGTGCCCCTTATACACAATTCCCACAGTAATAGTGCCCTTTAAACATAATGCCTACAGAAGTGCCCCTTATACACATAATGCCCACAACAGTAGTGTCCCTCATACACATAATGCCTACTGTAGTGCCCCCTTATACACATCTCTGCCTCTGTTACACCAGCAGCTCACCACCCATGTCCTTCCAGCAGCTCCATGCCGTGTGTCCCTCTAGCAGATTCCCTGCTGCATGCACAGAGCCTGCTCCTCTTAGTGACTCTTCACCTCAGCGGTGGTGACGACATGACATCACATACACAGTGCCAGAAAAAGACTGGGACCTGAGGTGGTTAAGAACACTGCCCAACAGACACGTGTGAGTACCACCATGTATGAGTACCAGGAGGGTCGGCCACAGGTGGAGGAGGACCATGGAACCACCAGGACCTGAGCAAGGGGTAGGCTGTAGCTCATCAGTGACACTAATGCCTGCATCATCTATTGACATGGGTGGTGGGGCTGGCTTTTCTGCTGGAATTACTGTGCAGGACCATGGAGGAGGTGGAACTTGTTCCACCTGCTATTACAGGATATGGAACTCAGTTCCACCCTATTCCCCTCCACTTTAACCCCTGTCTGTTAGCTATATATTGCTTATGCCTATAGGCTATATATCTCATATGAATATAGGCTACATATTGCCTATGCCTTAAGGCTTCTTATCACATATGCCTATAGGATACATATGGCAGACTTTACTGGGAAAGGGATCCTCTTGGTCCCTCCCTGGTAATAGACAAGAGTGGAAAGATAAAAAGAAGTGGATACTGGCGCCGGCTGAATCTCAGAATAAAGAACGTATACAATTGTATCAATTAAAAAACACACATTTATTAAAAATAGGACTAAAAAGTGTATATATAACACATGTATTTACTGAGAGATATTAATAAAAGTGATGAAAAATAAATAAATTATAACAAATTGAGAGTCTCTCAGATTGGCTGTAGACCACTTCAATATTGAAAAAGGGCAATAATCACTGATAATCTGGCTGGAACTCAGTCCTCCAAGTTTTCCTCATAGATTTGTGGTTATAAATATTACCATGATCTCAGAAGAAGGTCCCCTTGGTTCTCAATTGCAGATAGAGGTCCAATGGCAGCAGGGGAGTAAACAGAGATTCCAAGCAAAGTTGTAAGAGGTAATTCTTGAGGATTCCAAAAGTCCCAGAGTTTGCCAGAGAATTCCAAGTGAAAGCCAATAAGGTGCCCGTGGTCAAATAAGAAGGGTGGCTCGACGCGTTTCGCTGGTACTATGTCACCGCCAGCTTCCTCAGGAATAGACAAGAGTGGATCTAGGCACGGGCAAGCTGGGCAGGTGCCTGGGGTGCTCCGACCTGTGGGTGCACTCCGGCTGCAGCAAGCGCCATGGGCTGTCAGGGCGTCCGCTGCAGCTAGCGCCATTGTCAGACACTAGAGGTCCCAATTGACCTCTAGTGCAGTGATTTTCAACCTTTTTTAACTCGCGGCACACCAAACTATATTTTAAAATTGGCAAGGCACACCATCAGTTTCCCACGGAAAAAAAACACATTTTGGCCTACACAGAAAAAACAATCACATTGCCCCCCCCATAAATCATGTTGCTCCCTACATAAATCCTATTGCTCTTCACAAAAATCAGTCACATTGCTCCGCACATAAATCATGTTGCTCCCCACATAAATTAATCACATTGCTCCCCACATAAATCCTATTGCTTCCTACGTGAATTAGTCACATTGTTACCCCTATAAATCCTTTTGCTCCCCACAGGAGAAATAAAATAACAAATATTAGCCCCTTCCTGTCAGTTGTCCTTCTCCCTGTCTCTCAGTGGCGGGGGTTGTTCATAGTGGGGTGCTGCGAATACTGAGCAGCGGGTAGTTGGGCAGGTGTGGATGTGGGTGGACAGGGAAAGTTGTAGACGCGGGCAGGAACTGGAAGATGTGTATGCAGGTGGGTGGGCTGGCTGGGTGGAGAAACAATGCGGCCGTGACCTATGATGTCACACCGCAGCGTCTTCAATGCATCGGTCACACCCGGGGCACAACTGATCCTCTAAGAAGAGTCTGGGCCACAGTTTGCTCTGAAGGTGCAGGCAGTGACTCTGACTCCGCGGCACACCTGGCACCTGGTCGCGGTACACTAGTGTGCCACGGCACACTGGTTGAAAAAGCCTGCTCTAGTGTCTGTGCAGCGCTATGGGAGAGAAGTCATGATGTCTCCCCCATAGAGAAGAGCAGGCAGCCAGAGACGGAGCATCAGCTTCAGTAGCAGTCAGGAAGCAAGAGTGGGGCTGGTGAGTATTGTTTTTTTTTTGTGTGTGTTTGTAAGCGGCGCTACTAGGGGGCATAACTACAGGGGCACATCTACAGGGGGCACAAATACAGGGAGCACAACTACTGGGGGGAAATCTACTGGGGGCAAATCTACTGGGGTCACAACTACAGGGGGCATAACTACAGGGGGCATAACTGTGACCATGCCTCTTCCATATGAAACCATGCACCTATTTTTTGATGTGCGCCTTCGGCGTGCACTTACCCTGTTTTACCTGTCATGGGGGGAGGGCGCCAAAGGAAACTTTCGCCCAGGGCGCCACAAGGTCTAGAACCGTCCATTGTAATAGTCACTCATAAATGCGCTGCTTGAAGGACAAGTATGAGCATAATGTAAAGTGATTACTGATGCGATCACTTTACTTTACACATCACAGGGATGGGCTCCTGTCCCTGGATGCGATTTTTAATACATCTAAGCGGTAGAGAATTCCTTATTACCATGAATAGCGGTGATAAGAAATTCTAATTAATGGGTCTAAAACCTAGTAATTGATAAATGGGTCTCATAGTGTAGTATTCTTTGGGGTATTTGGATTTCTCTGACTAAAGACCTAATTAGTCACTTTAAAATTTATTTGGTTGGTTACTAATTTATTTTGTGTAGAAATGTTTTTAATGAAACCGCTGTATGATCAGAGGGTCTTCTTTAATTACTTCGCAGAATAATTTTCACATTTCTGTAAGACCTTGCTTTTACAGGAGGAAATATTTTTTAGTATGGACCCTTCCATGTGAATTATATCCGTTTGTAGGAATGGGAGCCCAACATCAATGTCTCCACTTCCCCCCCCTCCCCTCCCACCACCACCACCACCATCAACGGTGAGAGATCGATGTTTTCCGATAACGATTGTTTTGTACTGAAGTTAATTTATATTCTGTTTCCTGGTTCCTGCTGCATCGGCTGCTCTCTCTCTCTCTCTAGATATCGACGCTTAACAGCCGATGATCGATGCTCTAGTCCCCATTGTTAGTGCAAGATCAATAGTTTCCCACCATCGATGGCTATGATATCGCAGTAGATATTGTACAGTAATATGAGTGTGTATCACCCTTGCTGAAAAGAGGCAGAGATTAACATTAAAGTAAATAACATCATCACTGTCTAAATTCAGTTTAGTCATGTAGGAAAAATAGCAGCAATAGATCTAGAGAACAAAATGTGTCACCTACTCACTCATTTGGTAAAAATGATAATTTATTAAAAAGTATAACTGGTGAAAATCACGTAAAAAAAAACCCCTACACTGTATTCATTAGGCAACAAACTTGTCAGGCAAATAATGTTACAGTTTGTTGACTAACTGATCATTAGCCAGCTGGTCACTTTCTTGCTGCCCCATGGGACGGTAGTGAAGTACAGTACAGGTAATTTACCTTTTTTTCTAGCAAGGTAAAATCTGGGTCTCCTGCTGACTACCAACTGTGTTTTTATTTCTGAGGTACTGTATATAAATTGACTACCTGCCTATAAATTACTGCAGCTCTTTGTTCTTTCCGCTGAAGGAGAGGTCTATAATTATATATCATTATTTGCCTGACAAGTTTTTTGCCTAATGAGAATACAATGTATGCTCTTTAATGTGGTGTGTACCAGTTACACTGTTTAATAAAGTGTTATCATTTTTTACCAAGTGAGTGAGTAGGTGATACATTTTGTTCTGTCTAGATTCTATTGTTGCTATTTTTTCCCTATGCACTTTATGTTTGTGAGACTATCTCACTTAGCTGTATAGGATCTGAGAGAAATTAGAATCATTAGCAGTGGGACTTTCTGTATACAGTATGTACGCCTTGTTCATTTTAGACATTTACATTACCTATTCCCATATACAACATAAACAATAACTGTTTCATTAAATTGCATCCTGTTGCATCTACCCACTAACTGCCCTCCTGTTGTAATCCCCCCCATCCCCTTATTTCCTTGTCTTTTTTGTTTTATTTGACCTCACCCAACATCATATTAACCACCTGCCTGGCATGCAGAGGCGTAACTAGGGTTTTTGGAGCCCAGGGCAAGATGGAAAATGGCGCCACTCCCCCCCCCCCCCCAAAAAAAAAAACCAGCAAAAGAAGCATGTGCGCGCGGCGAAGGCGCGTGTCCCGGGAAAATGGGCATGGTCACACACCAGAAGGGGTGTGGCCACGCACCAGAAGGGGTGTGGCCACTGAAAATGGCCCACAGTGCCAGTTACATTGCCCCACAGTGCCAGATACAATGCCCCACAGTGCAAGATACAATGCCCCACAGTGCCAGATACATGCCCCACAGTGCCAGATACATTGCCCCACAGTGCCAGTTACATTGCCAGATACATTGCCCCACAGTGCCAGTTACATTGCCCCACAGTGCCAGATACATGCCCCACAGTGCCAGATACATGCCCCACAGTGCCAGTTACATTGCGCCACAGTGCCAGATACATGCCCCACTGTGCCAGATACATTGCCCCACAGTGCCAGATACATTGCCCCACAGTGCCAGATACATGCCCCACTGTGCCAGATACATTGCCCCACAGTGCCAGATACATGCCCCTCAGTGCCAGTTACATTGCCCCACTGTGCCAGATACATTGCCCCACAGTGCCAGATACATTGCCCCACATTGCCAGTTACATTGCCAGATACATTGCCCCACAGTGCCAGTTACATTGCCAGATTCATGCCCCACAGTGCCAGTTACATTGCCCCACAGTGCCAGATACATGCCCCACGGTGCCAGTTACATTGCCCCACAGTGCCAGATACATGCCCCACTGTGCCAGATACATTGCTCCACAGTGCCAGATACATTGCCCCACAGTGCCAGATACATGCCCCACTGTGCCAGATACATTGCCCCACAGTGCCAGATACATGCCCCTCAGTGCCAGTTACATTGCCCCACTGTGCCAGATACATTGCCCCACAGTGCCAGTTACATTGCCAGATACATTGCCCCACAGTGCCAGTTACATTGCCCCACAGTGCCAGATACATTGCCCCACAGTGCCAGATACATTGCCCCACAGTGCCAGATACATGCCCCACAGTGCCAATTACATTGCCCTACAGTGCCAGATACATTGCCCCACTGTGCCAGATACATTGCCCCACAGTGCCAGATACATGCCCCTCAGTGCCAGTTACATTGCCCCACTGTGCCAGATACATTGCCCCACAGTGCCAGATACATGCCCCACAGTGCCAGTTACATGCCCCACAGTGCCAGATACATAGCCCCACTGTGCCAGATACATTGCCCCACTGTGCCAGATACATTGCCCCACTGTGCCAGATACATGCCCCACTGTGCCCCACTGTGCCAGATACATGCCCCACTGTGCCAGATACATGCCCCACTGTGCCCCACTGTGCCACATACATGCCCCACTGTGCCAGATACATGCCCCACTGTGCCCCACTGTGCCAGATACATGCCCCACTGTGCCCCACTGTGCCAGATACATGCCCCACTGTGCCAGATACATGCCCCACTGTGCCAGATACATGTCCCACTGTGCCAGATACATGCCCCACTGTGCCCCACTGTGCCAGATATATGCCCCACTGTGCCAGATACATGCCCCACTGTGCCCCACTGTGCCAGATACATGCCCCACTGTGCCCCACTGTGCCAGATACATGCCCCACTGTGCCAGATACATGCCCCACTGTGCCCCACTGTGCCAGATACATGCCCCACTGTGCGGCCCCCCCGGTCACTCACCTGCTGTTGTGTCTGTGAGGGGAGGAGAGTGCAGCGCAGCGCCTCTCCTTCCCCTCACCGCTCCCGGTCTCCGGCGGCTGTGTGGCGCCGGTTCGCCAGCCAATCAGAGCTCGCGGACCGGCAGCCAATCAGGAGCCGGTCCGCAAGCTCTGATTGGCTAACGACGGAGACCGGACACATGCAGCGCTGCTGGCAGCGCTGTTAGTGCTCTGGCAGCGGTGAGGGGAGGGAGAGACGCTGCGCTCTCCTCCCCTCACATTTCGGCGTGATGGGGGCGAGTGGGGCATGATGCCCTGGCCGCCGCCGGCGCCCCCCTCTCCTGGGCCTGCCAATGCGCCCAGGGCACGTGCCCCACTCGCCCTACCCTTGTTACGCCTCTGCTGGCATGGTTGCATCAGATGCGACCATACCAGCAAGTGTCTTATCTGATCTGGTCGCACACGATACACAGCGTGTGCAGCTGCAGGTAAGAGAAACTTCCTGCAGCTGCTGCCCCCAGAAGGACCTCCCCCAGTGTTTGCCATGCTGCCGATAACTGTAGTCAGCACGGCAGGACCCCCCCATCTGAAGGCTGTAGACAATAGCAGCAGCTGGGAAAGTGTAAATTAACCCCCTCCCCCCAGCCCCCAGTGTGTACATGGTGACTGTGCCGCTGTTAAGATGGAAGTCGCAATGTTTCCGGTGTTCCCGTTGTTTTGATGTGCCGACCTTTCCTTTTTTTAACTAAAATCATTATGGATCAGTTTAAATACATGTTCTTCACCTAATTCACTCATTTAAAAAAATCGACAATTTCTGAGTGTTTTTTTTTTTTTTTTAAATTGTCAGTTAAGTGTTTAAAAAAATGCAGTATTTTAGGTTTTAAATTTCAATGTTTGCTTTTATGTAAACCTTCTAGGATTACAGTACTGTATTAATGATCATTGCATTTATAATTCTACGCAGTTGTCATTTATTTATTCATTATTGTTTATGTACAATATAGGCTTACCATACTATCCCTTTTAACTTGGGACACTTAGGAATTACACAGGTTCTATGGCTGCTTAAATCCAGGTGAAATGCTGACTTGAATTAAGCCAGCACTGAACCTGTGTAATTCATGAATGTCCCAGTTTAAAGGCATAGTATGGTAGGCCTATTTATGTATGTTTTCTCATACTGCTTTTAGTAAATAAAGAGGATTTAATAAAAATAGATATGCAGATTATCATCATTTATATTCAATATTCTCTCAAAATCCTAGATCAAAACTTCTAACCCGGGGACGTGGATGATACAGTAAAGATAAGTGTCCTTTAGTATCTTGTGCACTGAGGGACCTAGTCATCATCCCTAAACAGATTTAAATTACCTAATTATCACTTTAAATTGAAAATTTCGGACCCATTCACCAACAGTGTAACGCAGGATAGTGTTCCCTCTAGAAAATGCAGAGGGCAGGGCGCGGACAGCGGAGGAAAAATGTGTGCGCGTCCAAAAAGGGGGTGTGCCCATGCAAATCAGGGGGCGTGGCCATGAAACGTAATTTAAGTGGGCGGTGCGGCCCGCAGATGTTATTACAGTGGGCGTGGGCGGGCGGCGGCGTCACTGTTGGGGGCTTCCCCCAAGCTCTCTCCCACAGCATGAATGGATGCATGCACACGGCACCTTTACATGCTGGGAGGGCAGGAAGCAGGTGGCTGTTTTAGCAGGGCGCTGGCAAACCGAAAGCTGGGCAAGCGCAAATGAGCCCCTTGCGGGCTCGCTGCGGGCACGGTGGCGCGCTATCTATTCTCCCTCCACGGGGGTCGGGATTCCGGTATATTGTCCACTGGGATCCTGACAGCTGGCAAACTGAAAACCACCCAAAACAGCCTAGCATGAACACTACAGGAAATATCACTTATATCTCCTAGTTACAATTCTCCCATGATAATTTCCACTGTCCCCATACTCTAGTATGACCCGTAGCCTAACCCTAACCCTCCCAGGGGTGCCTAACCCTGACCCCACCCTCCCAGCAGCCTAAACCTAATCCCCTCCCTTCTGCCGCCTAGCGATAACCCTCCCCCACAGCCTAAACCTAACCTCCCCCCTCTCCCTCGCGGCTTACCTGTCCGGCGGGCTGGAAAAGACTTAGTCGGGATAACGGCGGTTGTGATTCCGGTGCCAGGATTGTGACCCTATTCAGGTTGCCAGTGCCGGCATTCTGATCAGTGTTGGGATTCCGGTGTCTGTATTTTGACTGCCAGATACTGACAGCTGGGATCCTGATTGGATCCCCAATTATCCTTGTGAATCACCTAATTCTTGTTCTTGCTTTCATTGTCATGTGGTCTTCATCTTTATCTCAAGAAATGTGCTTCCCCCTCCGTGGTACAATATTACCCTCACTTCTTCTACAGGGGTGGTCTTCAGTATGCCGGCTGTCGGGATCCCGGCGCACAGTATACCAGCGCCGGGATCCCGACAGCCGGCATACCGACATTTATTCTCCCTTGTGGGGGTCCACGACCCCCCTGGAGGGAGAATAAAATAGCGTGGCGTGCGTAGCGCGCCACCGAGCCCGCAGCGTGACGAGCGCAGCGAGCCCGCAAGGGGCTCATTTGCGCTCACCACACTGTCGGTATGCCGGCGGTCGGGCTCCCGGCGCCGATATGCTGGTCGCCGGGAGCCCGACCGCCGGAATACCATAGTACACCCCTTCTACAGGTCTAGCAAATTCCGGCCCCACAACTTTGACCTCTGGTTCTGGGGCGTGCTTCTGCTTGGTATCAGAATATGTTTTATAATGAGACGACAAAGCAGCTTCATTGCAGAGGATACAAATTCTATGGTTCTCCTGTGAAGAGGGAATTTAGGAGATTACAATCTCTAGAATGTACAAGGAAGTTTATAACAATAAAAATCATCAGAGCTGACAATACTGATTTGTGAATGTGAGATCTACAGGAAAAGATAGCAGCATAAAAAAAACTACAAGCTTTCCCTGACAAATGACATTTTAATGAATGTTTTGTCACAATGCAATGTAACAATGTTGTCTTGTTAACTATACAGTGTCAATACTCTTTTGAAAGTAACAATTACTTAATCACTGCTTGGCGGAGCTATTTCTCCCAGCATCATACACTTGGATATTATGATTATAAATGAAAGAAAAGGGAGATAGGTGGGCGCACTGTATGATCACCAGTTAATGGGTTATAAAGTTGCAAGTTATAAATTTGGTATGGTAATACTGAGGGGTACAGATAGTAAACACCCTAGTCTTCCACCAATTTTATATTCATTTTATTTAATTCTATATGTTAGATGTGTGTTTGTGTACATGTGAGTCCATATATAAAAGTTTTAAGTTTTAGCAATTTAGCATAAGAGTGAACCATAAAAGAGAGTTTTCTTTTGTCTCGATTTTTTGTGCATATTATGATTATATCCTTATGCTGTTATATCAAATATTCTAAACTAACAGTAATTATTCTATTGGGAGTTGTCAGAACATTGTTCTTGATTTGGCAATTTGTCAATTTAAATAAGGATGGCAGTTTATAGCCTGGATGTATACATTTAATGGATATGAACATATTGTTTTGTGTTAACATTGCAGCAAAGGAAAATAAAGTATTGGCTAGCTAACATATATTTTGGACTGGATTCTTCTGAATCCCACACAGGTCCGAATGTGGCTGCATCCGGAATGTGGATGGATTTCAAAACAGAATGTTAATGCGACTGTAAGTGGGGCTTAATGCTTACCAACCCACTTCTTCTGTGAGCCAGACCAACTGTCATCTTTAGCATAGGTACTTAGATCGGGTCTGGGACTCCAGGTCGACAACAAAAAGGTCGACACACCTTAGGTTGACGCCAATTGGTCGACACACCTTAGGTCGACATGGACAAAAGGTCGACAGGAGCAAGGTCGACATGGAAAAAGGTTGACATGAGTTTTTTATGTTTTTTTGGTGTCGTTTTCTTTGTAGAGTGACCGGGAACCCCAATTAGTGCACCGCATCCCCTCGCATGGCTCGCTTCGCTCGCCATGCTTCGGGCATGGTGCCTTCGCTTTGCTTGGCACAGATTACCCTTCCAATCGTAGTCCACGTGGATCGTTAAGTATGAAAAGGTTCCAAAAAAAGAATGTTTTTTTTAAAAAAACTCACGTCGACCTTTTTCCATGTCGACCTTGTTCCCGTCGACCTTTTGTCCATGTCGGCCTAAGGTGCGTCGACCAATTGGCGTCGACCTAAGGTGTGTCGACCTTTTTGTTGTCGACCTGGAGTCCGGATACCCTTAGATCTACTCTCTGCAAATGCATGACTCAAACAAGATCCAACCAGTTGCGGCTGGTACTTCTGGCCTAGAGGGGGGCTGCCTCTGCCCACAGCCCACCTAAGCAGCACTGTGAGTGAAGTGTACGGTGGGACACAAAGCAAAACCGAGACTTGCGCATATGCACAAGCCCCTGACTTCTAGAGACTGCATCAGCTGCAGCCCCTAAAAACACATTGCGACTGGCCGAAAGGCAGGGGAGTGGCTGCCCAGTGGAAGTACTATCTGCTGTTTGTAGTCCAGACTGCCTGAGCAGCATGTGATAAGCATAGTGCTTCAGTTACCACCCAGAAATGCCTATTTCACATATATAAACAGTTGATATGGTCTGCATAAGATCTAGTAGCTAGAGGCAAGCTGCGTGGTCATAAAGAGGTTTCTGAACAGCCACAGAATATCATATAGCTTATTCAGTGGATTTAGACATATGTTTCTTCCCCGAAGGGATGTTGATTAATCTGCATTAGTTCTGTTCTTTTCGGTAATAAATATTTTAGTGTTACACATATATACATTTTGGATGCAGGGACTCTGCATTTTAATATTCATGCTCAGTGGGAGTTAAGGACTCCGGGTCCCCTGCTTAGTTAATCAGTTTTAGGCTAATTTGCTATTTGAGCACCAGTTGCTGCCTTAGTGCTGACTAATATTGAACTTGTAAAGTCTGCTGTATAATTAACTGAATGTGTGAGAATTGAGTCTTCTATCCGTAGCTATTATTATTGGCATTTCTTTATGTAGGGCTAACATCTTGTGCAGAATTGTAAATTGCAAGTAAATGCTGGGGACACGCTGCAATTTGCCTTCTCTAAAAATATAAGATTTAAAGGAATTACTTTATGTATAAATAGAAGATTTTTTCAAGGACCATCGTTATTGTTAAGCGCATCAAAAGTTACATTACTGCCTTTTGTACAGCAGTGGAGATTAGGAAATGCAGAGGGATGTGGTGCACGATCGGTGATTGATAGGGAGTGCGTGCTGGTACTTGTTGTGCTTCTTCGGAGGCTTTTGGGGTACCTCCTTGTAAGTTGGTTCTCAATTCAAAAACACATGAACACTTGTAATTACATTTAGGGACTGTCATTGTTTGAAAATGTGTAACCTGGCCTCTGCATAACATATAGGAGGTGAATTTGTGTTCATTGGCATTGCAATGTGTGTATGTTCTCGATAATCCTTGGCAGCAAGGAGGTCAAATGTTTGCTCTGTAGGCCATTTTGGGAGAGTGTATTAGAGAGATTTTTTATACCATGTTCTAAGCAGAATGGGGTGCAAGTAGGGGGGAATTCAATTAGCCATAAGATATTCCTCTGGCTTTTAGCTCCCGGGTTAAGTACCTGGAGCTATTCAATTCTTTCCTGAGGTAAGCCAGCAGCTAACGCATGGTATCTCATAGCTCCCGGGTTAAGTCCCCGGAGCTATGCAATTACCAACAACAGTATTCCAACAACTAGCCCCGGAAGCGCTAGTTCACATAGTGAACTATTTGAGCAGGATCGTGCAACCAGAAATCTGCGTCTTTGCACCCGCAAAACTAGTCACTGGCATACCGCAGGCAGTAATTGAATAGCTCAGGCCACTTAACCTGGGAGCTAAAATCCTGCTGTAAATCCAGCGGCTTATTGAATTCTCCCCTTAATGTCTGGACACCACTGCTGTTTACATAAGCGGCAGTAGAAACTTCATCCCAATAAAACAGTGTAAAAGTCATTTATGAAACGGTTCTTAGCAACTTCTGCAGGCATGCTCTTCTGAATGAGCCCCTTCACATTTTTTCTATTATGAATGAATAATACCCTGTAGATTCCACATAAACAATGGAATATACACCATAAACATGTGTTATTAGTGTGGAGAGGAATTAGCATATTTATCTCTAATTCTGCATTTTCAAAATTTGGAATTGACCTTCAGCATGTCATACATTCCTAACAGTATGTTCAGGGATGAATACACCGATATTTAAATTGTTTCTATGTGATCAATATATAGAATTAAATTAGAATAACATTTACAGCAGAACTGCCATGATTGTTATTTCATTCAAATCCCAAAGATAAATATCTCCTCCCCTCCAGCTAAATCCAGCTAAAGTGTGCACATGTGCACCTGGATGTACCATATTATGTTGCAAGTGGTGCAACACAATTTTTAAAATTTACTTCCAACTCTAAAAGGGCAGAGCGATCATTCAGAACCTGTGGGATAGCCCCCAAAATGGGTACCTGCAAATATGAAGGATCCCCCAGATGTACCATGGAGGGATCACATGGTACATCTGGAGGATTCTCAATAATTGTAGGTCCCTCCATTTCCGAAGCACAAATGCAGCCTCCACAGGTTTCTGTGAGGACCGCTATGCAGTCAGATTCACCAAGTCGGATCGAGTCAGATTTACCAAGCAACCCCAATACTAATGCCATCTCCGGATCCCTCTCTGTCAGTCGCGCATGTATATTGGTTGCGGAGGACCAGAATTAGGAAGCAGTGTGGTAGCATTACGCTATTATGCTGCTCCTAGCTCTTGGCCAGGACAGGTTCTTCTCAGTGCCCGTCTTCTGGAAAGCGATAAATAGTGAATCTTGTGAAAATATTCACACCCGCATTAAAAATTCACCTCAAATGTAAATGCGTTCATTTGTGTATACCTAACTACAGTGAGCAACCACTAGAAAATAATAACCCATAGGTAATATCATACATATGGTTGAAATAAAAATTCAGTGATGTTATAGACACATACTGTATTACTTGGAAAAAAAAAGTCATAGCTTTTCTGCACACATATCTGAATATACCCGATCGGAATATCACACCCAGATTTACCAATGCCCTATTAATGCCAATGTTATTAATAGGGCAGGAAAACAACAGACAGGAAAGACAAAACATTTGTCCCAAAATTGTATCTACACCTCACAGAAAGGGGCAGATTCAATGATCAGCAAGGTTCCATCAACGCCTCACGTGTTACTTCAGTATATTGTGGGCTGTCTGGGGAGGATAACCTCAATTGTTTTTGCTCTCACCCTATAGAGGATCCATGAAATTGAATCTTCCCCTAAATGTAACTTGTCTCCACTTCACATGAGACCATTTCAGTTGATGTTTCTCATTCCTCTTGTACAGTAAGGTACACTACTTGCTGCTCAAAGATAAAGCACAGCTCAGGCTAAATAAAGTACCTTCATCGCTCAAAAATGAGTAATGGGAAAAGGAGTGCATGGAATCCTCAAGCCTCAATATCTGACTTGCAGTGTTAGTATAAAGAGGGAAGGATGGCTGATGCCATAAAAAGAAGATTTTAAATACCAGAGTGTATTATAAACACCTGTAGTGGGAAAATTAACTGGTTGAACAATCTTATGGGTGTCTTAGTGGTGAAGTTGATATATGTAATGAGCACATAGTAGGTGTACAAACAAGGGTAGCAGGGACACATTAACACGGTACATCATGTTCTGTTATCCCCATTCGCAGGTTCCTCTGCATCAATCACAGATACATTCCACTACTTTTTCCCACCTCTTCCTGATTTGGCCTACTTTGTCCTTCTGCATAAACACATTGAATTCTCATTGGTTCACACTTTCTCATTTCTGCATGTTCCTATGTACACAAAGACATAATACACATTCCCCACCTATTGTATCTCCTCAGGCAATCCTCAAGGTGGTAAATTCACCAATTCATCCCAGGCGCTTTATCACAATAGGTTACCAGTAGCAGGCAACAGTTCAGGTCTGTGAGCAACTGGTATCTTAGAATGTTACATAGTTAGTGAGGTTGAAAAGAGGCAAAATGCCCATCGGGTTCAACCTGTATTTTGTGATCAGCTGTTCATATTATAATGTACCTGCTGAAGTAATGGCTTAGTATCAATTGACAACAATGATTCTTACCACTGAATGTCACTATGTTAAATGCTATAACCCTGGATACCCTTTCCAGTTAGAAATTTGTCCAATCGTTTTTTTAATGCATTTACAGAGTCTGCCATTACTACCTTCTCCGGCAAATTTTTATTGCCCTTACCGTGAAGAACCCTTTCCTACATTGTGCATGCAATTTTCTCTCCTCTAGTAATTGGGAAGTTGGATTTTTAGGATTGTTCAGTGTAAGAAAATTATTTTTTTGAATGACACAAAATGTGGTTTGTAGATGCTATGTATATATTGGATATTATTTTTATTGAAATGTGCTGGAAATAAAAGCTTGTATTGTTTCTTAAAGTCATTTTAAAAACAAAGGCACTAATCTATAAAGCAACATAACCAGCTAACAGAGAATGTAACCACAATGGCTTGGGCCTTATCTGGATACTGACATTAGATAGTATTGCTAGACTGTCCATCTGTGCAGATTTATTCCTGTTATACTGCTGATCTTTCTCCATATTTCTTTCCTGTTTGTAATAAATATATATCAAGCCATACTAAAATGTAATATGCATATTTTTCACTGCCTAGTCCTGAAATTGAATTGCAAGCCCCATCAACAATTCATACCCCAAAATATGAAATCCCACCCCTTTTTGACACTCGGAGACTATTTATATTTATATAACACTAATGCTGGCCATACACTAGGTCGATATCATGTATGAATACATGATATCGATGCATCATTTGTCCCATCGCATGCACATCATGCATGTTTTGGGTGCGATTACGATGCGATTCGCGGCCCAGCAGGTTTGCATCTTATGCGAGTCATCCTAATGTATGGCCAGCATATGGGGCAGATTTACCAACAAGTGATATTCTTGTTATCACTCGTTACTTATATTATATGGTGCACCATTTAATCAGCTCCTAACTGTCATGTGTTCGAAAAATGACAGGAGCTGATTAGCTGGAGCACCATTTAACATTAGTAACGAGTGATAACAAGAATATCACTCGTTGTTTAATCTGCCCCTTAGGCCTGAAATTTATCCATAGAATATTGTCATCTTTTTATCATTGTTTTAGGTACCCCTGGTTATGTCAGAAATATATAATAGAGATATTTATCAATTATGCTATATATTGTACATTTATATGATCATTTTAATAATCTCTAATAATACAGTATCTTATATTCCCATCTCATTTTTCCCAGTCTAGTCTATTTATTTCTCAATGCTGTAATGTTCCATTTTATTCCCTGTCAATATAACAACCCTAAATCCACTAACTCAATCCCCCTCTGGCCAGTTCTCTTTTCCATTTGCACTTGCAAGATAAGTAGACCAGAAAGACTCATGCAGCAATTGTTATCAGGTCACTTTCCATGTTTTGTATCTGCTGGTGCAATCACTGCCACTTTTATCCCTAATTTTTGTTGTTTTGTCACTTTGCACTGTCCCTTTTTAGCAGAGCAAATACAATAAGAGCTTAGATGCATGGGTATATCTATCCCTTTGCAAGGATGGCACCTGCCAGGGATGCCGGCCTAGGTGTGGAAGGGGGCACAGGGTAGTGCCACCCGCAACTAGGGGATAGGTTCAAGGCAAGAGCACCATTTGGCAGCTATCTCGGGGTGGCCACTGGAGGGCGCTGTGGAGTCTGTCATATGAATAGGAAACATTTTGTTTGTCTTTGTAAAATAAACAAAATGGTGTGCACTGTCTGATTCCCACCTCACTCTGTTTCAGCTCAGGGATGGATCACATAGCCGACATATTCCAGGTCTAACTGGTACTGTGCTCAGATCGACTGGTCCTTCCTCCAGGACCAGCCACCAATGAATTGCTGAGAAGATATCCCTACTCCCTCCCCTTCCTGGGACTCCACCTCTTTTGTGTTCGGAGGAGTCACTTGCCTTTCTTTTCCTCTGTCCTGACCTGTGACATATCTCACGCTCTATCTTCCATTGGAGTTGCACAGTGTGCAAAGGTCACCAGTCACAAAACTAAAGAGAGTCTTCTTCAGGAGCGTGGTAACTATCTGGAGATCGGTGGGAGTGTTTTATTATGTGGGGTGGGAGTTTATTAATCCTATCTGATGGGTGGAGGTGTATTACTAATGTTATCTGAGGGGTGGGGTGTGTTATTAATGTTATCTGAGGGGTGGGGGACCAGTGTATTATTATTTAGGACGGAGGTTTATTATTGTTATCTGAAGGGTTGGGTGTATATTAATGTTATGTGGTAGGTGAGGGGTGTATTATTATTTAGCTTTGGGGTGTATCAATGTTATCTGAGGAGTTGTGGGTGTATTAATGTTATCTATTGGCTGGGAGTATATTATGTCTGTTGGGGTGTATTAATGTTATCTGAGGGGTAGGGGATAATATTATGTAGTTTTGGGGTTTACTAATATTACTGGAGGGGTGGGCTTTATTACAGTTATCAGATGCGTATAATTATTATTGCATGGCATGGGTGTATTTAAGTTAAGGGACATATTAACAAATGCTTTACATCTATTTTACGTTTTTAATGTGTGGTAAAGGGGAAAAACCTAGGGAAAGGAGAATATGGGGGGTGGGGGTGTGTGTCAGTCTGGCCAGGGGTGCACTGACCCCTAGATACACCCATGCTGAGATGCATAAGAATGTTAAGCATAACTGTCTTAAAATGATTTTGTATCATAATTTAGGACAAAAGACCAATACCACACTTAGGGGAATATTTATCAGGGATGCAGTCAGTTTACCTCCAATCAAAATCCCGACGTTCAAAATCCCGACAAGGTAAAAATCCCGACATGGACAAAATACCGACATTTAAAATACCGACAAGGTCAAAATACTGACGTGTAAAATGCCGACAGGTCAAAATACCGACATGAGTTTTTCATGATTTTTTTCATTGAAACCGACTTGTTCATACTTTACCATCCCAGTGGACCTGGAGGGGGAATATAATAGTGTGCCGAGCGCAGCGAGGCACCGTGCCCGAAGCATGGCGAGCGCAGCGAGCCATGCGAGGGGATGCGGTACACTTTATATGGTGTCCATGTTGACTTATGTCGACATACACACAAAAAACAACAAAAACGGCATGTCGGTTTTTTGACCTGTCGGCATTTTACATGTCGGTATTTTGACCTTGTCGGTATTTTAAATGTCGGTACTTTGTCCATGTCAGGATTTTGACCTTGTCGGGATTTTGACCATCGGTCAATTGGTGTCGGGATTTTGAACGTCGGGATTTTGATTGGAGGTATTTCATACCGATCCAATTTATCAACATAATGCTTATTAAAATAATGTGCAAAAGTGTGTTTTTTTAGTATTACCTGAATGTATTAAAGGGCTATTGGAGCAGCTTATTTTAGTATCACCTGAATGTATTCAAGGGCTTTTGGAGCAGTTTTTGTGAACTACTGCTCCAAACCCTTTAAGTCTCAGTTTTTTGTAACAAGATCGCATTTCCCGTACATATAATGGGAAATGCGATCTGGCCAAATTTACTAAATAAAGATGTAAAAAAATACCACCGTGTGCCCTGCCATAATTATGGATAATATGAACAGCGCTTAAGCTCTATGTGGTAAAAAGAATTAAAATTGCATTTATTCACTTAAAAAATAATCACAATATTTGCTCATATTCTATGAAAACATGAATGTATATACACTGTTGCAACAGAGAAATTATTAAAAGGCACATTAGCACTGCTAAGTTAAAATAGCTGGGATTGATTTGTACAATTGTCCATGGCGATCTGCCACAGTCCTGGGAAACGTTTTAAGTACTTTGGATGTAAATTACCAGCTTTGTGGTGATGTGCGGTGACCTCAAAGGCTTGATGCAGACCACAGTGAAGTCCTTATTAAAAGCTCTGGTCTTTGCCACAATCCATAGGTAGTTGCACAATTCCTGTAATTCTGGACCTCTAGGCTTTATGTCTCCAAGGTAATCAGATACCCAGCTCCTTCACCAACTCGTTTCAATGTGTAAAGCAGCTTTTTTTTTTTACCTTGAAGCTTTTAATAAGGACTTCACTGTGGTCCGATTCCATGAGTCCTCAGATGCGGATGGTGATAAATCGGCCCCTTAATATTCAACTAATTGTATTACAAATCAAACAATTACTAAGGCTAGTGGCTCTATACGAAAGAGTTTCCAGTAGCATTCATGTCCAATTATGTGGATTTTCTGGTTGTCCATAGAATCAGTTCCTAAACTCAAGGTCCCTAAATCTTATTGGACTCCTTCATTAATTCCTTTAGGTAATTCGGTAGAGGCTGTTATCTACAGCTACACAGAGTCACAGGTAGTCACAAAATTTTCTCACTTGCCCATCTTCTAGGACAGTGGTGGGGAACCTCAGGCCCGAGGGACGTATAAGGCCCTCAAAGCCACTTGATCCGGCCCGCCCAGGCTCACCTAAACGAGAGGAGATGCCGAGCGCCCGCTGAGATTTTACCACCTGCGGGCACCCGGCTCCTCCTCAGCAGCAGCCGGAGGCAGGAGCTCACTCCTGAGCTCCAGCTTCTGGCCCAGGCAGGTTAAATGTGTGGCTGTGCGGCGCTATGGGAGAGACGTCATGACATCTCTCCCATAGTTTCGAGGAGAGGGAGGGCAGCGGTCCGGAAGCAGGATCAGGGCTGGTGAGCATTGTGTTTTGTTTTTTCTTTTAATGTGTGTGTGTGTAAGCGGCGATACTAGGGGGCATATTTAATGGGGCATAACTACAGGGGGCATATCTAATGGGGCATAACTACAGGGGACATATTTAATGGGCCAAAACAACTGACAGTGTGCATATCTAATGGGGCATAACAACTGACTGGGGGCAAATCTAATCGGGCATAACAAGTGACTGGGGGCATAACTACTGACTGGGGGAAGGCTAATTTTTAAGTTGATAATTTTTGTATGGCCCCCGAAGGATTTTATAAATATCCAAATGGCCCTTGGTAGAAAAAACGTTCCCCACCCCTGTTCTAGGAGCATCATCTTACTGGATGCAAACAATTATTATCTGACAATTTCTAGACCTTCTTACATTCTTGTTAACTAAAGAACATCAGCACTGTTGCTTCTCCAAGTTTGGTGTTCAATAAAATATTATGCTTAATTATCACAGGAGATTTCTAAGTGCTGGTTGGAACTATTCATACTTTGAAAGTTGGAGGTCCCCAGCCCAGCAGGTGCAAGGATTCTCTGTGCCATATATGATAACCCCAACAAGTGAGGAACAATGACAAGGCTTTAGTATAACAAAGTTAATATGAATAAATTCAAGTTCAAAGTCAAAGTTCTAACAGGATGCAATCCCTGCATATATCCAAAAAGGACGAGTCACTGTGTCGGCACAAGCCGTAATTATGAAGTTGAGCAATAATCCCTTGTAAAATGTATGAAACCTAACATTTGTTCTGTTCATCTGAAATTACTTGTAAAAACTAAGAGTACTAAGGTGAGCATACGAGCCCCTGACTGTTTTCAGCCAATTATGTTACTCTCAAAGGGTCTTTGCATAATGTAACTCTCTTATATGCACTGTGCAACTACACAATTAACTGTTAAAAATAATTACTGAGAATTCAGATTGATTCCATGTGGCCCAATGCATCCAGTTTATTCATTCAGTAATTTTTACATTGGACAGATCATTTCTTAAAATTTTCTCTTTTTAATGAGCGATTAATCTTTCAGGAGCATTAAGCCTTAATACACAGGATGAAGGATGTCTGGCCATGCGATTGTACTCTCCTTCATCAGCGCCTTGTTTATTGAAATGTCTCCTGATAACACCTTTAACCTTTTTCAGTGTAAGGCAGCACACATATACAGGATTTTTGGGCACATAAAAGCAACAAAGTGACAATATTAATATATGAGAGTTGCCTCTGTCCTGCTGCAATAATGGACTGATTAAGTGATTTCAGTCATTTGGGCTGACATTGCAACCAAGGCTGGATAAAGATTTGTGGGGGCCCCAGGGAACTGCTATAATTTGTGGGTTGCCCTACCAATAAAATTGTCAATATGATATGCTGATGATGATAATAAAAAGTATAATATGGATATACTTACCTGCAAATGTGTTTAAAGCACTTAAGTGCCCGCAGTTCACATTGTGCCATGTAGAAACCCCAGTTCACGTGGTAAACGGTATCCGTTCAGATGGTCGCCCATGTTATGGTCGACAGTCATTAGGTCGACCACTATTGGTCGACATTGACATGGTCGACATGGACACATGGTCGACACATGAAAATGGTCGACACATGAAAGGTCGACACATGAAAAGGCCGACATGAGTTTTTTAACTTTTTTTTTCTTTTGGGGAACTTTCCCATACTTTACGATCCACGTGGACTACGATTGGAACGGTAATCTGTGCCGAGCGAAGCGAAGGCACCATGCCCGAAGCATGGTGAACGAAGCGAGCCATGCGAGCGACCGCGGTGCACTAATTGGGGTTCCCAGTCACATTACGCAAAAAACGACACAAAAAAGTTAAAAAAACTCATGTCGACCTTTTCATGTGTCGACCTTTCATGCGTCGACCATTTTCATATGTCGACCATGTGTCCTTGTCGACCAATAGTGGTCGACCTAATGACTGTCGACCATAACATGGTCGACCATTCATACCGGAACCGTGGTAAACACCCTGGTGATGTAGCTGCGTGTGCCCTCCTGTTGTTAATCCAGCACTGATTGCAAGCTATCTGACCAACCAAAGGATCATTCTCGCTGATCTCACCAGGCAATTTGGTTGATCAATGTATTTTTACCCAATCAAACTTTGATTTGATCGATATAACCTTCTTCCACTAGCATTACAAACACATTTTCATCCTAGATAAGCTAGTGTTTTATACTTGATTTTTATGTTTATAACTTTACGCCTAAACTGCATTGAAATTTTTGACACCTGGGAAAGTTAATTACAGAACATAAATTCATTGGTCTGACGTTACATAATACATTGCAATGCAAACTGTTGTATCTCCTGTACTGTATTTATATATTTTAGCAATGTTTTCTTATATAGTCATATTCCACAATGGATTTTCAGAGTGCATTCAAACAGAACTAATGGGCAATCAATGCACAGCCTAAAATGAATTGCAGCAGCCAGCTTTTAAAGAGAACATCCTGCTCCCTAGACGACCATATATATTTTTAGACTGCAGGCAAAAATATCACATGTTTTGTGTCATCACTTGAAGACTAGATTTAAATGTGTCCTACATAGAGAACTCCTACCTTGGTCTAAGTTATTGCACACACTGACAGCATTAGTAAATTATTATGAGTTTAATTCACAGCTACTCTAAAGTACCCCTCCTATTCTGTCATCTGACAGTACGGGGTACATTAGTAGGTATTTATATGAATAAGAATCTCCTTTGAGGGGGGGGGGATTCAATTGATCGGTGTAAATTTTGCAGTGAAAAAAAAGGGCTTTATCGCAATTTTTTGACTGCTGTTTTTTATTGGGCAATTCAATTAATACTTGTTTTTTTTGCAGTAAAATGTACCCACTATCATGCAAAAACATGATCCTGGATCCATGTGTTTTCAGGATAGCGTCTGCGAAAAAATGGCACTTATCGCAGATTTTGTTTCTCTAGCCTCGAGGTGGTTGAAACAAAAGCCAGATCATTGAATTGCCCCCAGTATCACTTAGCAACAGTAATTAACTGTGGTTGATTGAATCCTCCCCCATTGTTTTTTTTGTGTGTGCAATTTGTTAAATGGCAAGATTATTTAACTCTCATACAGACAACAATATCTTGGTTGGTCAAGCTGGTCATGCAAATAAATCAATCTTCCTGTTGTAGATTGCAATCAAACTGATAGGGTTTATTCACTTGAATTAGAGTCAATATGGCAAGATGAAAATCTGGATAAAGATCCCCATCAGCGTGTATATGAGGTCATTGTCCTACCCTTAAATAGTAGGGTACCAGTTGTAGCCAATTTAAACTGCTTAATATATTGCAGTCATATTGAAAGATTGCAATAAATTAATATTTGTGCCCTACATGTATGGCCAGTCTCCACAAATCTGATTATTTGATTCAAACTGATAAAATGATCGCAGTCACTGGTTCTCTTTCCTCACTCAATTAACCCATTAATTGCTGAGACTTTTGGCACTTTTTGTTCTGGTCACATTCCAACATCAGTAAAAAAAAATTATAGCTTTTTCTTTTCTTTGAATTGAAGACTTTGAATTTTCAGAAAATACTAATAGTTTTATACTCCTGACATGGCGCAAAAAATCTATTGAAAATGTCAAAAAAGAGTGTTTTTTTATTTTTATATAATTGCCAGAAAATTAACTAAATGTTAATGTGAGCTTCTAACCACCACCAAGAAGAATTTTCTGATTCTTTCTTCAATAATAATCCACCTTTCCAAAACATCAAAAGCTGGAATCTACACATAGGTTTTCATAATAAATGCATAGGAATAGTACCATAAGCTAAGAAGCCATAATAACAATAAAAGAAAAATAGAAAACCTATTAAAATTGAGTAGATCCATGTTTTTATTTGATCTGGGTATTAGATCCCCTGATCTCTGGGAAGCGTCATGTTTTCTATAATATACTGTAGGGTGTCACTGCTGAGTACATATAGTTATTAGACAATAAAGTCCAGATTTATCAAGCCTTGAAGAGTGATAAATTGCACAGTGATAAAGTACCAACCAATCAGCTCCCAACTGTTATTTTTCAAACACAGTCTGAAAGTTAGGAACTGGATGGTTGGTACTATATCACCGTGCAGTTTATATCTCCAAGGCTTGATAAATCTGGGCCTAAATATTAAGGATTCCCCCAAGTGCCAGGACAGAGAAGATACTGTAGGGCATTTTCATTGTTCTAGCCTGATCATTGGGAATTGCAGCGTTTCCTGTTGTGCAGGGTGATATTTTCTTGTGATCACAGTTGATCACCAGACTATAACTACTAAAGGGCACGTCATCTGAAAGAGGTGACTGCACCTTTTCAGATGAGTGTGCCCTAAATTAATCGAAGCTAGAATGGGAATTTTTCCCCATCACTCCAATCCTATCTGTTGATCATACTGATCACCAAACAGTAAGTTTCCCCCTCTTTCAAATATGGTTGCCCTCAAATCTGTAAGTGCTAGTCCCCCATTTCCTGCACTTTAGATTTTTTATTTCTGTAGTGTAGTGTAAGTTCTCTTCCCCTCTGTGGCGTCATCACACACCGGTAGTAATTACCAGTGGGAGGCTGGTACTGTAGTGCTGAGGCTGAGTGAGATTTGTCCAGTTACGGATCAACAGGTCTACAGTAAAAAGGTCTACAATTATTAGGTCGACACCACATAGTTGACAGTGAAAAGGCAGACATGGACCCTGGTCAATCTGTCAGTATATGAAAGGTTGACACAGGAAAAGGTTGACATGTACAAAAGGTCAACACATAAAAAGGTCAATATGGAAAATGGTTGACACAGGAAAACATCAACACAACATTTTATTGGTGTCATTTTTTGCCATCTGAGCACATGGACCCCCAATTAGTCCACCGCATCCCCTCTCATGGCTCGCTTTATTCATCATGCTTCAAGCAGGTTACTATTCCAAGTGGTAGTCCACGTGGATGGTAAAGCATGAAAAAGTTGAAAAAAGTGAAAAAATAAATAAAAACTGATGTCGAGCTTTTGAACCTTTCGACTATAAGCATTGTCAACCTTTCATAGGTCAACGTAATGATCATGTCAACCTAAAGCATGTTGACCATATGATATCGACCTAGTGACTGTGTAACTAGACACTGTAGATCTATTGACCGCATACTGATTTGTCCACAGCATTTTTGATATTCAATATAAGGACAAATCAGGCTCGTCCATAGCACTGAAGTGGTTAATATACCTCTCATTACTGATAGTTCCATACCAACACATTACATGACTTTTTTAAGCTTGTTACCTTCATCCTTATCATGATCAAAGAAAAATCATGCTTTTGCTAAAATTAGCACAAGAAGTGTTGCAGAGATATGGAATAATGTTTAGTATAGTGCTAGTAGTATGACATTTCCATCAAAGATAAGGACCATTTTCTAAGACTATATTTCCTTTTATGTATATCTCTAAAAATCTTTTGGTTAATGATCAGTTATCCTACTAATATCCCTTTCAGTCATAAGCCAATACCCAAGGTTGTTTGCTATTCACATGCATTGACCTGGGTCCAGCTTATTTTTGAAAGGGTCTTATCCAGGTTGACAGTCCTGGATCCATACCCCTTCAGTTGATATGGGTTATTCCCGGGACTTGCAACCCAGGTCAGTGCCTCAGCTGGTGTGTGAAAGGTATGACCTGAGTCTTGGGTACAGCAGTTCTTGGAGATAACATAATCTCAAAGCTCCCACTAAAAGCCAGAAGACCCAGGTTCAGTGTGAAGGATGACGATTCAGGAATAACCCTGGTCATCACCCATGTGTGAACGGGTGTAAGTACAGAAAACCCGGCTTCAACCCTGGCTCAGTGTTCTGGGTCCGAGCTGGGATAAAGCCGGAGTTTTAAGTCTGAAAGGGGTATTAGTCACAAAGTGAATGTTTATGTTTGGGAAATGAGGTATAGGGAGGAATTCAATTGCTGGAGAGTATCTTGACCTGACCGACACCCAGCACACTGTACAGTAATGGGATCTTGCTTAAAAGTGTTCACTACCCCATGGTAGTGAGCACTTTTCAGTGAACAGGGGTGCGTATTGCTCGGGCGAAGGGTGTGAAATGGACTGCCGCAGCAAAGGCAATTCGCAACCCTTTGCCAGCAATTGAATTCACTCCATGGTATCTCTGGTAACATGTAAACTAACATCAGTTTGTTACATGCCATGTTGATTCACATACTAGCAAGTAATGCTTTGATGGCAGATACATAATTACATTTTTAATGTAACAATATACGACTATTATTTCAACCACATTGGTATTGTAGTTTATAAAGAGCTTAATTATCCATCCAATCAAAGTCACAGAAACATTATTTATACTCTCTTGCATTTAATGCCGCACTAAAATCACTCATGTTTTCACTAAACACTTCAGCAGTTTTCATGGCATTGATATTTCTTCCAAAACACATGCATTGTGTAACATGGAAGACAGAATAATCTGCACAGGAGCAGGAGAACATATTATATGCCAATTAGGGGTGTGGCATGGAGGGTTGACAGTAACTAGGTCTACAGTGTCTAGGTCGACCACTATTGGTTGACAGTAACTAGGTCGACAGGGTTTCTAGGTCGACAGGGTCTCTAGGTCGACATGGTCTAGATTGTCAGGTCAAAAGGTCGACATGAGTTTTTTATGTTTTTTGGGTGTCGATTTATCCGTACAGTGACCTGGAACGCCAATTAGTGCACCGTGTCCCCTCGCATGGCTCACTTCGTTCGCTATGCTTCGGGCAAGGTGCCTCGTGCCGCTGCGCTCAGCACAGGTTACCATTCCCAATCATAGTCCACGTGGATCGTTAAGTGTGAAAAAGTAAAAAAAAAGGGACAAAAATGTGAAAAACTCATGTCGACCTTTTGACCTGTTGACGTAGAACATGTCAACCTAGAGACCCTGTTGACCTAGAAATCCTGCAACCTAGTTACTGTTGACCAATAGTGGTCGACCTAAACACTGTCGGCCTAGTTACTTTCGACCTAGAGACCGGATACCGCCAATTAGGTAGGGCCCTAATGCTTATCATGCTAATGTTTAATACAGATTGTTTTAACTGAAAATTTGAATAGATAATCAAAAATCAAGCCTGTTTATTTATTTAAATATTTACCCCACAATTCATTGACCTGCAAACTCAATAAATATTTTTGTAGCAGTTTGTCCAGAGAGAATATTTTCACACCCAGAGATTGGATACACAAAGATTTAATATACTGTAGGTATTTACATTATGTTAAACTGGAACAAAATCTCCAAATAATCTCAGTTGTGAATTGTACAGATTCTCAGGCTCCCTAAATGGGTTTTATCTGGGGTAATTTGAAATTGACTTAATGGGGTGTATGGGAGTCGTTTTTGCTGATTAGGGCCGTGAAATGGGCATATCAGTAATGGGTTATATTTTGTAGGCTTTAACAAAAACCAATGGAAAGCATGTCTAAAGTCAGTGAAAGCCCCAGCTGTTTCTGTTCCAATTCATCATCCAATTTTGGTTTTGCCAAAATGCTGTGACTGGTTTCGGTTTTAGTGTTGCATATTTTTTTTAAAAATTGACAAAAAAAAGGTAACATCAAATACTTTTGGCATTTTTTGTTTGTACAGTATTATTAACTTCAATAACATTAATTCACACTCATTTCCATTCAATTTTGACTACTTCACAGCTTACAATATTGTTTTCATCCAGTTTAGGCCAAAGGCTGCAGTGAGCTGGCTGGTTACTAAGTGACAGAGCAGCAGCACAAGCACATAGCAGTTTATGGCACATCTATAAAACATTACCATACAGCAGTGACAGAAAAGAAAAGTGGTGTAAGATGGAATTGTCCTTGAGCCATCCCACCCACCCTTATATGGGATATTAAAAAGGACATGCACATTTTAACAAACCAAGCAACAGGGACTGCCAGATTTGTGGCTGAAGTGCTTGGCTTGTTTGGTCCCCAACAAAGCAAGCTACCAATGGACTTTAGGCAGCTAAGCTAAAGGGGGGTACACATTGGAAAGATATATCTGCAGATCAATTGATCTGCAGATATATCTATGGACGGATCGGGCAGTGTGCTGTGCATACACACTGCCCTATCCGTCGGGGACTGACGTCATGAACTGGGCGGGAGTGTACACACGCCCGCCCAGTTCAGCTGTCAATCACCGCCGGCCGCCGCAGCATGTGTACGGGTGGTCGGCAGACCACCGTACACACACAGCGACGCGCCAATATATCAGTAGATATATTGGCCGTCGGCTGTGCTGCGGGGCCGACGCGATACGTCTGTGAACGACGGAGGTCACAGACGTATCGGCCATACACACTGGACGACGGACCCGCGATCTATCGGCCGTTCAAGAGAACGGCCGATATATCGGCCAGTGTGTATGGGCCTTAACAGTTCTGCAATGGCAAGATGTCATCGTCATTACCATCCCCATGCTCATCTGTGTGTACATCATCCTCACACAATATCAATTCATACCTGATCGAATCCACCTTTACAGAAGTCTGTGTACTTTGATGTAATTGCTGGTAAGGGTCTTACTCGTGGAATTTGTAGTTCACTTTGATGAACATCATCTTTTCCACATTTTGAGGAAGTAGCCTCCTACACTGATTGCTGACAAGGTTCCTGGGTGTGCTGAAAACTCTCTAGCACACACTGGAGTGGAGGGTGAGCAGCTTAAGTAATGCAGAGTCAGTTTGTACAAGGGCATCCAAATGTACTTTTTTTCTTTCCAGTAGTCAAAGGGAGTCTGTGAAATGCCTGTTTGTACACTGTCATTAAAATAACCCTCCACCATTCTTTGGATGGTAACCGTATTAAATGGAGTTATGGTAGGGTTGTCACTAATTTTGGGCAACTCTTTTAGTACTGACCAGATGTCAAAATTTTGTGTTAACTCCTCTGCATCACCACTGGGCCTTTTGGGAATGCTGCATTTTTTCCTTGCAGCAGCTGCAGCGATAGTATTGTGTTGTTGCTCCTGCTCTTCTCTAAACTGATCATTATCCATTTTTTTAAACGGACAGCTCAGCTCACACTGGGTGGAGTCAGACTGCTTTTATATGTACGTGAAGTGATCAGACACACACACACACACACACACACACACACACACACACACACACAGCACAGTGGTACAGAGCATACTGAGGTAGAGAGCACAGAACAGTACAAACAAATTATACAACAATACATTTTTTATTCTTTTTAACTGGCAGCTCGGCTCCCACTGTGTGGAGTCAGACCACTTTTATATGTACGTGAGGTGAACACAGAGCACTGTGGTACAGAGCATACTGGGGTAGATTGCAGAGATCAGTACAAACAAACTATACAACTATATATATATATATATATATATACATACATACATACACCAAAAGACTCGGCACTCCCATAAACGAGAAAAACTTGGTCCAGTGCCTTCAGCACTGCATGGCAGCAGTATATACTCAGAACTTGGAAGCGGCACTCAGGACACAGATACAGCGATATTCATATGTAGATCTACATATGAATATCGCTGTATCTGTGTCCTGAGTGCTGCTTCCAAGTTCTGAGTATATATATATATATATAAAATTTATTTTTTCATTTTGTTAACTGGCAGCTCAGCTCACACTGCATGGAGTCAGACCACTTTTATATGTATGTGCACAAAACACACTGGTGCACAGGTTATACAAACGTAAAAAAAATCTTTTTTTCTTTTACTTTTTTAACATTATTTAACTTTTTTTTTACCTTTTTTGCAATGGACAATACGGAGTCATATTGCTTATATGTGAACGCAGTGGGTGGGGTGTGGCCTGCAGAGTCAGTGCAGCACCGCTGTGTGACAGAATTACACTAAGGGTACTGGACACAGCTTGTGGATGGACACAGCACAGCCACTTGTAGATGGACACAGAACAGCCACTTGTAGAAGGACATAGCACAGCCACTTGCAGATGGACACAGTACAGCCACTTGTAGATGGACATAGCACAGCCACTTAATGGACACAGCACAGCCACTTGTAGTTGGACATAGCACAGCCACTTAATGGACACAGCACAGCCACTTGTAATTGGACATAGCCCAGCCACTTAATGGACCCAGCACAATCACTTGTAGATGGACACAGCACAGCCACTTCATGGACATAGCACAGACACTTGTGGATGGACATAGCCAGCCACTTAATGGACACAGCACAGCCACTTAATGGATACAGCACAGCCACTTGTAGATGGACCCAGCAGAGCCACCTGTAGATGGACACAGCAGAGTACAGTGCAGGACACAGCAGCGTGACTGGAGTGAAATGGTGCAGAGTCACTGCTGCCAGGTTCTTATATAGCATCCAAAACCTGCGAGAATCCGACAGCGGGAGGACGACGTTTTGCCTCGTTTGGAATCTGAGCTTGGTAGGAAAACTCGAGCCAGGGCTCAGATTGACTTGGCAACAAGGCCTATCTAATAACAATATTTATTATAACGGGATCAGTATGATATGTCAGGATCCCGGCAGTCAGGAGACTGACGTCGGGATCCCGAAAGCCGGGTTACTGAGTGCAGTGTGTTCCATCATGGGCTCGCTGCGCTCGCCATGTCTTGGGCCCGGTGGTGACCTTTGGTCGCCAGAGGGTAATATTCCCCCTCGGGTGGTGGCGTGGACAGACACCCGAGTGGGGATTTAAACCGGCGGTTGGGATTCTGACTGCCGGTATTTCATTGGGTGTTGGTATTCCGGCATCGGTATCCTGGCAGCTGAGATGCCGACAACCTGCCAATTGAATGCCTCCCATTATAATTGTCCGAAGCACTTAGCAGCATTGCTGATGCCGCTGGCTGTTTCCCTCCATCCTTTAACTTGATAAATAGGTAACCTAAAGCTTAAAAAGTAAAAAAATAAATCTAAAATGTTATGTTTTTTGTAACTGGTAGCTGTCACAATAATCACTCTATTATTTGATCGTACAGTGGTTGATATAAATTAAAACAAATAACCTTCAATGCATAACAATGCAGCAGCCTATTTAAGCATTTAAGAGGTTTGGATTCAGTAGTTAAGTTGAAGTAGGGTGATCAATGGAATGCTCATTTCAGATGGATACAAGTAACAGTATATTTGCAGCTTTGCCAGTTGTTAGTAATGAGTCTATGCAGGCCCTCGGCTGCAGCGCTGACCACTCAGTACAGCGGGGGCTGCTTAGCACATATAAACGTACATGTTTTCCTGAATGTAATATATGTGCTGGCTAGTTATCCAAGGGAGCAGCAGCTCTGTGTGTATTAAGCTGCCAGCGGCACCCGGGAGTTATTCTTCGCTTCTTCTTCTAAGTTCGTCCCTAGACTCCTGTGAAACTAGCCAATGGGACTCTGGGGACGGGCTTAGTAAGAAAGTAAAGGCTGATGCTGCTGAGTCTAATGCTGCTTAATACACACAGCCAATCTCCAGGATAAGCAGCCAGCACATATATGTGCTAAGCGCTTCCCCCCTTTCCTGTAGACTGTGTGGTTGGCAGGGACGTGCGGTGAGGTAAATAGCTCAGGAGGCACTGACTAGAACCAGAGCCAGATTTGCACACAGTATTTGTAGCCAAAGGATTCATGTGGGCACTGGCGTAACTAGAAATTTTTCTCCCCCAAGCCCAAAACTTCTCTCCCCCCCCCCCAATTTGCATTAGAAAAGTGTAGAATGTGTGATCGCCGTAGGTGTGCACCACAAAAGGGGCGTGGTCTTGCTAGAAGAGGCATGGCTTCACTAAAAGCATGCCCAGTCATTGGCCATCACAGGAAAACAATTATCCTGATTCATGCCCCTTACATTCTTTGTCATTTTTCCTTTCTAGTAATGCCCCTTACACATTATACCACACACCGCAATGGCCCTTGAACATTATGCCATGCACCATATTGCCTATTACACAATATGCCACACACCGTATGAGTAGCTGAATATACATGTCATATCTTTAAGCATTCTGGAGTGCATCTTTTGCTGCTTACGATTGATGTACAAAGACATCTGCGTCTACATGGGCACTGTGGTCTCTTGGAAGAACCCTAATCCAGGGCAATACATGTGGGCTGGAAGGGCTCTGGCATCTGCTAAGCCCATGTATCATGTATTGTGAATTGGATGTGTCTGTGTTCCTACAGCAGATTAATTTAGTGTTGTTGGTGGGCCAGACAGGAAATCGGCTTTACCTGTTGTCAGACTTTGACAGCAGATAAAGCAGATTTCATGTGAATATGAAAGCAGAAAATTAAATCTGCTTATGTATGAGGCAATAACAACAGAGAATGACAACCTGAGCCTCCGCTCCGTCTCTCTTCTCTCAGACTCCACACCACCGCGCCACGTGCTGGGTGTACTCACCCACCCTTACACAGCTGCTCAGAAGAGTTAACTCACCAAGCGTGGCAGCAATGTCTCTCTTCCACTGTTCCTGGGCCAGGCGACTGGAGTCGCGGGACGGCACCATTGACGCAGTACAGCCTGCTGCCCTGACAGGCCAGCCTCTGCTCCGTCTCTCCACTCTTCTCCACACACCACGCCACGTGTCGGGCGTACCCACCCTCCCTCACTCATATTTATACACCTCACCTCAATCTAATTGGTAGTCAAATCTGTCTGTCAGTCAGGCTAAGCTTATCACTCAAACTCCCGGTGCCCACATGCCACGGCGGGGTCTGCGTGGGCAGTAGTTACACCAGTGCATGTGGGCATTATACACAGGTGCAGCAGTATACAGTGCTGGAAATTTGTTGAGTTTTGAATAATACAAAGAAGATATTTCTGACATATTCTTTAGTCAAATTTCTGGCACAAATGTTACTATGACAGGAAAGGCTCTGCCTCACACCACCGCACATCACTGGTGGTCGGCGCTGCAGCCGCCGCTGAGTCTAAGTAACTTCAGATGCAGTAAGAAGAACTTTTATTTGACAATTTCATGTTAATTTATTGCACCAAGAGAGCGGATGTTCGAGAAAATCACTCCATGGACTAATTGCTACCTATCAGACAATGCGGCTAAAGCTCTACTCAAATCTTTGGGGGATTTACACTGACCCCTCTGCACTCCACCCCGCCCAACAGATTTTGCCATAGGGGGTCTAGGGAGGGGACCCGAGATTTCTCTAGACAGCCCTGAGTGGATGGGATCGTTTCATACATGTGAAAATGAGAAATCAGTATTTTGGTACTAGCTTATATCCGTAATGACTGAGATGTCAGGAGGGTAACATACCGCCGCACAGGCTCCCGGCGATCACATACCTCCCAACTGTCCCGATTTTCGCGGGACAGTCACTTTTTTTGGGACTGTCCCACCCGTGGGCCACAGTGTCCCGCGGTGGGGGGTGCAGTTGGGAGGCTCCTGTCACTGCTGCTCTGCTTAGCACTGCTGCTCTGCTTAGCATGAGTGACAGAGGGAGAGGGGGCATTCCAGCAGCTCACAGAGCGCTGGGCATACCCCCTTAGTGACGGAGAAGGGAGGCGTGGCTTACAATCGCGGCATCACTGCAGACCCATGCCCCTTTTTGAGGCCACGCCCATTTTCGACGCGCGTGTGTCCCGCTTCAATAGGTAAGAATGTTGGGAGGTATGCGATCACAATACCGATGCCGTGATCTTGCACAGCGGTACAATGCCGGTGCTGGAAAGCTGACGCCACAGACTGTTCTCCCTGTATGTGTATCCACGACACCCATAGAGGGAGAATATAACCTGTAATGAGCGCAGGCTTACTAGTGCTCGCCACTCTGCCAGCATCCTGATGGCCGGGATGCCAGTGTCGGTATAATGACGGCCGGCATCCCGGCCATCAGTAATTCATACTGATACCGCCAGGAGATACCTTTCAATGTGCAATACCATGCTAAATATGCTGAGAGCAGAGTATCCTGTAATAATCTAAATTATCTGATCTTGTTATCTATTTTCTTAGTTTATATTATCCGCAGCACTGAAATCAAACCATACAGTCTTCTAATAGTATTATGTGTGAATGACTGTAAGGTAGAAGGAGTCAGCCTTGCTGAGGATTCTCTTCTTATAAAACTGTATGTAGAGGTTAATGAGCGTGCTTTAAATAGCATCACTACTAAGAGTACTGTTTTTGATTAAATAAAGTTACTAACTAGAGAAGGGACTGTTACAGAAATATGGAATTGTGTACTGGCATATCAAAATATAGAACACTAGCTGAATACCCGTGCTTCACTACGGAATTTTAAGTATAATGCCAATCTTTGTCAGGCCACAGCTCTGGGCGGGCCTTCCCTGGATTGATTATGTCAAAAGGCTGGTGCTGAGGAGAATAATCCGTCTCCTTCTCTGCCCCGTCCCGCCTCTGATGCTGCCCTGCTCACTGTAAATGCTGGGACGACAGGCCAAGCTCCGCCCGCTGTATGTTAAATATGTAAGGGTTGCAGGCTGACTCTGTTTCAAAGGGCCCTATGTCTCCTTGCTTAGCTTCTCGCTCTCCTTAGGGCCATACCTCCCAACTGTCCCGATTTTCGCGGGACAATCCCGTTTTTTGGGGACTGTCCCGCTGTCCCACCCGCGGGCCGCAGTGTCCCGCGGTGGGGAGGGGCAGTTGGGAGGCTCCTGCACGCGCTGCTCTGCTTAGCAGAGCAGCGATGAATAGACGCTGTGCGCATGCGCACAGCGTCTATTCAGTGCAGACAGAGGGAGAGAGGGCATGCCAGCAGCTCACGGAGCGCTGGGCATGCCCCCTCAATGACGAAATCGGGGGTGTGGCTCGCGATCGCGGGTCCTCCCGCGAGGCCACGCCCCTTTCTCATAGGCCACGCCCTTTTTCGGGAGCGCACGCGGCTTCGCCGCGCGTGTGTCCCTCTTTGCAAGCGGCTAAAGTTGGGAGGTATGCTTCTCCTTTGAGGTAAAAATTTAAAGATTTTTGCAAAACACTTAAGGTCACTGGGAGAGCTGTCATTACCCTTTACACAGCAGATAAGCAGTTGCTGACTATCAAGCTTTCCTTTAATGCATCTAAGAGTCAAAATATCTATGTCTCCTTTCCTCCGATTGCTCTCTGAGAGGTTCAGCAATGTTTAGTTCAAGTGACAGGTTAACCTCTGATAATTGAGATTCAGATCCGATTGCAGCAGCAAATTTGTTTGCAAATGGGCAAAACCATGTGCACTGCAGGGGAGGCAGATGTGACGTGCAGAGAGAGTTAGATTTGGACGTGGTGTGTTCAAACTGAAATCTAAAATGCAGTGTACAAATAAAGCAGCCAGTATTTACCCTGCACAGAAGAATATAACCCACATATTCGGCGTTCAACATACAAGGTATCAAACTGGCTTCACCTGTGAGGGTGATCCTGATCCATTGTAAAAAGGATTATCACAGCATCTAATCCCAATGTATGTAGCTATTGTTTTGGTGAAGCCAGTTTGATACCTTGTTTGTTGAACGCTGAATATATTACCTACACATTTTGGATGTGACACACTGAGAATTACAACCGGTGGTAATCTTTTCCGTTATAGAAAATTTGATGTTAACCCCTGATGAAGTCCTAACGGACGAAACGCGTTGGTTTTCTTCAATTTGGCTGATTAGAACTTGCATCAGAATCATCTAGTTGAAGATTCATCCTTTCAAATTTTAAATAGAGATCACCAAATTGTATTCCCCAGACCAACATAAAAACAACATGTGTTAATAAGATTGATGTGTGTAATCCTGAAAAAGGTTTTTATATATTTGCGTCAATGACGTATGTGACAATGTTATAAATTCCATTGTTCATTTTATGTGAATAAAAATTATTTTAATATTGTATTGTGAATTTTAAGGCAGTACAGCTACCATGAGAATCCCCTACACCTCTCCATATATATATATATATATATATATATATATACACACACATATATATAGAGAGAGAGAGAGAGATTAGATAGATATGCTTTTTGTACATACTACATTATTTTTACTGTGCTTTCTAAATTGAAAATATAATGATATAACTATTAATGTTACTTAGAATATTTAATAATACTTTTAAATTAATTTATTTCAGGATTTTTATTATATTTGTAGTTTTGTCATCACTTGGGAATACATGTGTAATAATAACTTTTGCAGTTTATGTCAATAGAAAGCATTTGGGCGATGGCAAGAACTCGTCGTATGCAGTAATAGAAACAGAGACACCTGCAGGTTACTGTATACAATATAAATTGTACAAATGTGTGCCAAACTTTCGCATGACGTATAACATACTAATTGGAACAACATGAAGGATGAATGCTTCCTCCTAGATGACACAAAAAGTATTTTCTGGTGTCTCCTATATTAGAACTTGTGCAGGGATAGGATTGCTTACCCAAACTGACAAGGCTTTACCAGTAAAATCCATGAATTAGCAGCTGTGCAGCAATGTCCGGAATATTAATGCAAGATAAAGTTATGTAATAAAAGTGTCTGAAATGTAATAGGACATGATGTGAGAAGGAGTGTGAGAAGAAAATTAGATTATGTGCATTCACTAATATAGGTGCCTGTCCATTTGTACTAAAGAAAAAGTCCCACCTACTAGTGGCACATAACTCCCTTTGAAAGTGTTTTAGAATGGAATGTTGCCTGTTACGTTATTTTGTTGCATAATAGAGCGTGTAATTTGAGAATGACAGAGCACTGAATACCATGAAAAAACATTGGAAGTAAGGAACTGGACGGCTGCTGTAAAGGGTTACTTAATATGCAAATTACATTTATAATAGATTACCCCGGAACCCCAAACAGCTCACATTTTCCAGGTCACCTAGCAGGCACACAGGTGCAGTCCTTATTCACTGACACGTTTTAAAAGATCCACAGGTGGAGCTAATTATTCACTTGTGATTCTGCGAGGATTCCTGGAAAACATGAACTGTTTCGGGTCCTGAGAACTGAGGGGCAGGTGTATTAACTTGGAGAAGGCATTTGGAAGTGATAAACCAGTGATAAGTGTAAGGTGATAAAGGAACCAGCCAATCAGATACTAACTGTTAATTTACATATTGGAGCTGATTGGCTGGTGTCTTTCACCTTGCACATATCACTGGTTCCTTATGCCTTCTCCAGGTTAATACATCTGCCCCTGAGTTTGATAACCTATGCAATAACCTACATACTGTATTATATTTACACTTGAATTGCTCCATTGGTTGCCATCGCGTGCCGCCCGCACGCAAAACACTTTAATTCCCCCTAGAGAGGTGAGGAGCAGCGTTAACCTTTTATTATATAGGTTCTATCTATTTATTTGCAGTGGCTTGCATATGTTTTTAGATGGTTCTAGTCAGTCATTTTTGGGGCTAATTAAGTACAAATTTAAAATTATAATTCATTACTTTTCTGTAGATGTTTTTTTATAGAACGGCATAAAAACGGACACTTGCTTGCATAAGTATTTAACCCTTATGCTGTGGAAGCTCCAAGTTTATACAGATGAAAGATATTGCCCTAACTAGGGTGACCATATTATCCCTTTTACCTGGGACGCTCATGGATTACACAGGTTCTGTGGCTGGCTGACTTCAAGCCTACATTTCAGCTGGTTTTAATCAGCCACAGAACCTGTGTAATCCATGAGCGTCCCAGGTAAAAGGGATAATATGGTCACCCTACCCTAACAATTGACTTTCAATTAGCCTCTGCCTGTGAATAGTTAAAAGGGTGTAGTACGGTAGGCCGGCGCTCGGGCTCCCGGCGACCAGCATACCGGTGCCGGGAGCCCGACCTCCGGCATACCGACAGCGTGGCGAGCGCTAAGGAGCCCCTTGCGGGCTCGCTGCGCTTGCCACGCTGTGGGCACGGTGGCGCGCTACGCGCGCCACACTATTTTATTCTCCCTCCAGGGGGGTCGTGGACCCCCACGAGGGAGAATAGCTGTCGGTATGCCGGGATCCCGACATTCGGCATACTGAAGACCACCCAGTTAAAAAAGGTTAGCTCTTATGGATAAAATACACCCTAATTCAAATAACTATAGTTATAGGCAGGGGCGTTTCCAGAGAGGAGGAGGCCCGTGTGCAGGCTCCGGCTGGGCCCCCTCCTCTCTAGCCGGCAGCGCTGTGTAAACTCTGGGCACTAGGGTCCCTAGGGGACCCTAGCGCTGTCCCAGAGTCTACAGCGCATGCGCAGATCTCTGGGGAAGTGACGCAGCGGCCATTTTCCCAGTGATTTACCTACTGCGCATGCACGAATCACCAGGAAAATGGCGCCACGCCATTTTCCCAATGATTTCAGTGGTACGGGACTCCGGAGGTAAGTATTTCTATTAATGGGTGCAGGGTGTGTGGTGTGGGCCTCCCTGAACCCCTGGGGGCCCGTGTGCACCGCACACACTGCACCCACTATAAATACGCCACTGGTTATAGGTCTTCCTATACTACTTCAAATAACTATAGTATTTATTTATTTATTTATTAGCAGTTTCTTATATAGCGCAGCATATTCCGTTGCGCTTTACAATTAGAACAACAATTATAGAACAAAACTGGGCAAAGACAGACAGACAGAGGTAGGAAGGCCCTGATCGCAAGCTTACAATCTATAGGGATAGGTCTTACTATGAACCTGAAGGAAAGCATTGGAAATCAGCTCCAAATAGCATTCTAATAAAATGAAATATAAAGTTTGTAGGTAAATGCTACGCAATAATATCCACGTACTTGGCCATTCCAGTGACCACTTAGTTGTTAGTGAAGAAATTCAACTGGCCTGTATGTGAGGATGGCTATTAGCCATTACTGAAGAAAAACCATATCAAAGCATGTCTGGGGTTTGGCAGAAAACATCAAAGATCCAATGAAAAAGTACAATAAAGTTTTGTGATGAGACAAATCTGGATATTTGTGTTCCTCCTTCAAGATGCTATGTGTGGCATAAACCAATACTGGTCATTCCTCAGCTAAAACCATCTCAACAGTGAAGTATGGGGTGGCAGTATCATGTTATAGGGATGCTTTTCCTCAGAGGGGACTGTGCGTCTTATTGAAATTGAAGGATGAATGGATTGTGCAAAATACTGCAGTTTTAGTCTAGTAGAAAACTAAAGCTTGAATGAAAGTTATCTTTCACCAGGACAATGATCGCAAACACAAGGACACAGCGAGACTGGCATGGTTGAACAACAAAAAGGTGAATGTTCTACATTGACCTTGTCAAAGTACATATCGTAATTCACTTGACAATCTGTGGCACTATCTGAAAATTGCAGTTCGCAAACGTCATCCAATCAACCTGACAACCTGGAACAAATCTGCAAGGTAGAACAGCCAAAAATCACTCCCAAACATTATGCCAAACTTTTACACTTTCCCAGCGGCTGCCATTGTCTGCAGCCGCTGGGTGGGGGTCCTGCCGTGCTGTCCAATCAGCAATGATTGGCAGCGCAGCAACACTGAGGGGAGGGTGCAGGGAGCAGAGGGACCTCCCGGTCCCTCTAAGAGCAGCAGCGGACGGAAGGTTGCGGAATTGTAGACAGCACGCACATTAAATTTATATTAATAATAATTATATTATGATAATAATGATGATAGTAATAATAATAATAATTACTATTATTATTATTATTATTATTAATATACAATTATATTAAAGATAATCAATATTTTTTTATATTTATCTGTTTCTGCTGATCTGCTGAGGAATGAGGTATTGTGAGGCACACATGCCAGCCAGAAAAATATAATATTTTGAAATACTTATAGAATACGTGTATTTCTTTTATAGGTTGTAGTAGAATGTGGTAGAGCTTGTAATGGAGGTTTTTAAAAAAACTCAGAAACAACCTAAGGCTGGGCACACACTTAGACAATAATTGTGCTGATCGTCTTATGTGTACCCTCCCGTGGGTCGCATGCTCATCTTTCGGTTGGCCATGCAGCACGGCCAACCAGAAGATGTCATGTGTGACCCGATGCAGTGTAATAAAGGACAGAACAAGATGTCATACCATCATTCATTACATTGCTTAGTGTGTGCCCACTATCTGGTTTGGTGCTGATCGAAGGGAAATTGCCCCAACCAATGGCCCAATTGCCAGTCGTTCTAATGTGTACCCAGCCAAACTGTTAAAACATTTCAATCCATGTCTCAGTCTGTGCCATCATATGCATCGTTAATCCATATTGGGGGCAGCATGGGTGGTGTAATGGTTTGCATTACTGCCTCACAGCACTGAGCCCCTGGGTTCAATTCCCACTATGGGGTGTATTCAATTGTAGTCGGAACTGCCATCTTGTTGGAAAGACTGCAGTTTCCGACTTTTTTAGTTCAGAAACTGTTCCTACCTATTCAATAGGCCTCCCCTTTTTACGTCAGGTCGGCAATTTCAACTTGTCGGAAAACACGTGGATCGGCGGAAAAGCCGCAGATACACGTGTTTTGTCGGAATCGCGGGCAAATCCGACAGGTATTAGCCTCGTTTCTGACAATGTCAATCCTACGTTAAAAAAGTCGGATTGGCATTGTCGGGAACGGCCAAATTGAATACTCAACGGCTAATTGAATACTCAAATGTCGGATCCTTTCCGTCGGAAAGGATCCGTCATCAATTGAATACACCCCTATAGCTCTAATTGTGGTTTGTGTGTGCATTGTGGCTTAACACATGTATACACAATCCTCATTCCTTAGAATATAGACTGTAAGATCCATTGGGGCAGGGTCTGATGTCAATGGCCAAACATCTGTAATGCGCTGCAGAATATGAAAGTGATAAATTAATAACTGATAATATTGCCAATTTCATTCATGATCATTTCAGCATTCCATGGAGCAGAGATCATACAATCTACCAGTATACTGTACATTCCCCAAGTAGGAAAACCCAGTAAACGGTTACCATGAATATATTGTAGTAAATACTGTTACTTTCCTTGCTCCTGTTGCAGTTTATATCTTTATTGGCCATGTATCATGTGTATCAGAATTTCTGTTAGCGCATGCATAGGATTATAGCTGACGTTTAGCCTTGATTACAGCAAACAAAAAAAATAGTGAATGTTGTGTTCAGCTAAAACTTGTGTTTAACCAAAGCAGAAGTGTTACAGGGATCACAACCATGTTTTGAAACAATTCTTTGAATATTCCCAGTACTGGCCATTAATAAGAGACCCATAACAAATATTATTTAACAAAAATACTTCTCATCAGTGCGAAACCTCAAGATTAACAGGTGACTGAAATGTGATTTACTGTGTAGTTTGTTTCCAACCTCTGTCACTGAAACATTTTATTTATTCTTGTCACATGCTTTACTTAGAAAACCTACTGTGATTCTTTGAAAGAAATAATGACGTAAAAGCATTTTTGTTTTAGTCTTGTGTAACACTTTAACTCAATGCGTGACCAACTGCAGAATAATCAGCTTCATTTATTACAGTAATACTTAAGCCCAGTACCCACGGGCCGATGCAGGAGAGATGTGTGCTGAGCGAACCGCTCAGCACACATCTCTCCTGCCGCTCAGCACAGCGCGATCTGTGCTGAGCGTGCGGGGGGAGACGGGGGGGCCGCTGGGTGAAGTGAGCGACCCGCTAGATTGGCCTGCATGCAGGCCAATCTAGCAGCAGAGATAGCGATGTGCGGGGACGCGCATCGCTATCGCTGAGGAGGCTACACACGGAGCGATCATGCTGATATTCTAAGCAATCTAGTCAGATTGCTTAGAATATCACTCCGTGAGTACCCCCCTTTAGGGGGGAATTCAATTGTTTGAAAAGTCGGTTGCATGTCTGTTTTTTTCTGCCTATTAGGAAAAAACAGACTTCCAAATGACTTTTCAAACAATTGAATACCCCCCTTAGAATCATATTTATACTGTGGCCTTCTACAGAGTATTAAAGGGATATTTTTCCAAAGTTTCACTTCTGAAAAGCACAGTGGACGGCATGTAATGGAGTCTGAGATCCGCGGCCGTGCGGGATGCCGGCCGAACTCGGCCATTTTTTAAAAGGGCCATTCATCTAAATGGCATGGTTTAGCCTTGTACATGATTGCCTCTTTAAAAAAACATCCGAGTTCAGTTGGACTCGGACTTCATGACATCCCAGCCAATATTTGTTAAGGAATAATACATTTTTTTCTTGATTGCATTGGACATTTCTAGTACAGTATTTAATGATTTGTCTGCAGTTTCAGTCTTAATGTTCCTTGACAAGTATTATCCTGGATTGGAGGCAGATCATAGTATTTGTTATTATATTAATCTATAAAGTAAAATATATGAAAAAAAGTTCCTAAATAGAAGTATAAGCTATAGTTTCCAAAATGATGATGGTTATGTTTTCTTGGGAAGGAGTATGTCCGATGTCTGTATAGAGTTTAATGGAATTCTATAATGATCATGTGTCGTGGCCGAATCCTATCTGGTAGATATAGAATTCTATGTTATCTACTATGATAATATGCTGTGGTCGGCCATGCTGCGTAGGCTTAGTGTTGTGTTTCTGTATCGGGTATAACACAACTATATTATGATCATGTGCACTGGCCAGATCATGTTGCTTGGTTTAGTGCTCACGTCTGTACAGAGTGTTCTGAACACAACTGGCCATCATTAGACTGTAAGTGGATATTTTGTTGAAATTTGGCAAGGATAAAAGACTAGCACCATGTAAGACAGATATATTATTTTGCATCATTTTGGCTTATGTGGAATTTTCTTTTGCTATATATGTAATATTTAATTTCACCTTCACCAGGCAAACAAAATGACTGACATTTTATTAAATGTAAATGAGCACAGAAACAAGGCAGTTTATGCAAATGTATCTATCCCTATGTATAGTATGTTCACACTGGCATTTAATAGCATGGTTCAGATGAAATTGTCAACATCATTACTTTGAACCCTTTGCTAAATCCGTTTATAGACTTCATTGAGAGTCACATGGCATAGAGAGGGGGACGATGACTTGTCTGAGCAGAATGATGTAGCAGGGTTCTACATAGGAGGATAGGGGGGTGGAATCCCATCATCTCCCAAAAAATTTGCACGGGGGTCCAGCAATCGTATGTTATATAACACATTAACAACCTCTTTGGAGGTCAGAGGGCGAAGTCTTTGTGATGAAACCGGTCAGTGTGTGACCTCACGACTCGCTCTCTGCTCTCACCTCTGGCATCCTCCTACTGCACCAGCGTAATCCAGCCTGGAGCCGTATGCACACATGGCTGGTCCGTGTAACAACTTGTCGGCTGGCGGTTTCACGTGGTCTGCCCCAGGAGACTCGTTGTTCTGCGGGACAAGTATTGCCTGGAGGGTAACATTTCATGTCTTGTGGTAACCAGCGCACAGTGTTTTATTCTCTGGTACGAATTTTATCTCTCTGGAGTCACAGCTTTTTATTGCTTGTCAAAATAAAACTTGTATGCACTATGGAGCGCCCCCTCTTCTTTTGTGTTTTTGTTTATTTATATATATATATATATATATATATGAATATATATGGTATAATCTATTTCATTGATTGCTGTGATTTATTTGACTGCTGTGAGATACTAGGAATATGTGTTTATTTACTTCCTAGTGCTGTGTGATATCTGCTGCCTCACATTTGATCCAAACTGGGATTATACTAATAATTTGATTGCATAAGTATATTTAGGCCCTCTGTTAAATATAACTATCCACAGAGGTCTGTTTCTTGCTTTCTATTACTGGAAATATGAGTATCAGTATTGAACCATAAAATGTTCTTCTGTGAAGCTGCAGTTAATAACGGATTATTGTTACAATTGTTGTCAGACATTACCAAGCTCTGTCTGTATGTTACAATGTGACAACTTTTTCACACAGTTGATATACTACATGATTGTTATTCTTACAGCTTTAAAGGGGTACTAAATTATGTCAGCATATGAGGATAAAAATATTATTTTGTATCCAATCTACCTCTGTTTCCCACGCCATTTATGACTGCTGCCACTAAATATCAGTGTGCTGCAAACATGGTTGCTATCTACCAATTAAAGGTATAAATTCTCAGTTGTAGTACCATGCTAGGGCACACTGTCCATAATTAAATGGAATAATACTTGCTATATTTTCGCAAAAAAATCACACAAGATTCAACAGTTTATTTTTAATATATGGATCAATTACTGTAAATTATTGAGACACTGGAGCACCGATTTTTGTGATTTATCATTTTGCTCCTACAAATGCATTTTGCTAAATTTAGAATTTTTTCTTTGTTCTATACTTTCACTGTTTAATTTTGTTATACTATTTTAAGCGATTTTGAATTAAAAGTTGTTTTAAATAACTAACAAATCATATTAAAAGAGTGCACCAAAATGGAAGCCTTCTTAGAGCGAGCTTCTCTTATTGCTCACTCATCCCCTAACCCCAATATTGTATTTTTTGCTTTCAGGTGCACCTCCAGCCCGTTAAATTAAATAATTACTATACAGATTATGTGATTAATTCATAGATTGGCTGGTTATACTTGACTCACTGCTATTGTTTGTCCTGTGCATAATCACCTCAGGGGTGACCCTCCCTCTGTACAATATTTCTATTTTAAACAGCTGAAACTCATTTTCTGTGTGACATAGTTTTCTGGAGTTTAAGGGGGACATTTACTAAGCAGTGATAAGAGCAGAGAAGTGAGCCAGTGGAGAAGTTACCCATGGCAACAAATCATCACTGAAGTAACATCTATAATTTGCATACTATAAAATGATACAGAGCTTCTGATTGGTTGATGGGGCCACTTCTCCACTGGCTCACTTCTCCGCTCTTATCACTGCTTAGTAAATGTCCCCTAATGGTGTGTACACACAGTGAGATATTTTCTTACAATTTTGACTATATAGTCAAAATTTTAAGAAAAGTTAGTGCAGATCGCAAGGTGAACGTCACCTTACGATCCCGGTTTGATGCTGATGCGCGGTCCCGCGTGGTCGGCATCGCAAGCCTAGATAGACTGTGCAGTCAAGTCAAGTTTGACTATCTCTATAGAAGAGATAGTCAAAATTTACACTTAGCCAAAATCGCACATAGTCAGTATCGCAAGCACACTCATTATGTGCTTGCGATGCCGACCTAGCCCCTGCCGCATAGTGAGAATCGGGCATAGCCCGAATCTCACCGTGTGTATGGGCCATTATTCTTGGTTTAAGTCTGTGAGTAAAGTACTTACCCTTTTGTTTGTGAAAGTTACATTTTGAATAACCCTGCAATTGTTACTGTAGTTTCCATCTTTTTCACACTATGATTTGGGGGTATATATGGATTTAAATGCTTAATTTATGCTGATGTAAAAAAGCGTTTTGCAAGTTGTGATGCAATGGGAACTGCTTTGCTATGACCATCTGTGCTGGAGCCTTCAGATGAGCAGGAGTACATGTGTCCTACACTGTCGCATCAGTTGCACCAAAGAGGTTCCCTGTGGCTCGGCCAAGCGCCTTTTTCTGCACTAAATGTACTGACAGTGACAAAATTACATTGTTGGCTTGCACTGAACAGTCTGATGTGCAACATTAGTACATCTGTGTGCGACTGAGTCTGAATCTGTATACAAAGTGTTACGATGCAGTGGCAGCGGCTTTTTCTCAAGTTCCGTTGTGGTTCATGTAACAAGCAGAGAAAAGGGTGGAGAAGTGAGCCAGTGGAGAAGTTGCCCATGGCAACCAATCAGCATTGACAAAACACTTATGGGCTCTACACACTGGAATTTAACACTGAACTCGTTCATGTCATTCAGTGTGTAGGCATGAACGATGCATGGCCCCGCGCTCGTTCATCGTTGGTGCCCCGTTGCTTATGCATGCAGGCCAATATGGACAATCTGGTCCATATTAGCATGCACTGCTATGGAGCACTGCTATGGAGCCACTTCCCTCCCCCCGCCCCCGGCTCGGTAGGGGGCCCATTAGAATTTGCATACAAAAAAATTATACAGAGCACCTGATTAGTTACCATGGACAACTTCCCCACAGGCCCACTTCTCCACTTTTGTCACTGCTTAGTACAGATCCCCCTTTAACTATGTGGTTAAAGTTGCAGCCCAATGTCTCTTGCACAATTTGATCCGATAACGGGTGATTTACCACACGGTAAAAACGGGCTGTAATTGGATAGCCCGATAGCATTATCGGGCTAAAAAGCCTGTTATTACCATGTGGTAAATCACTGCATCTAATAGGATACTGCTCCAAGTGTAACTGCTAGCCTAATGATCTAGCACAGTATTTCCCAAAACCTCATGCACCCCCAACAGCTTATGTTTTCAGGATTTCTTAATCTACATCAGTAATTATGTCTATTTCCACAGATAGAAGTCCTGGAAACATGAACTGTGGTGCATTAGAACTGGAATTGGAAAACACTGATCCCCAGTAGCATGCAGCGGCGTCACTGGTGTCACCCAGTGCAGGCTGCGTGTGTTCCAAAGGCACCTTCAGCCTGCGCCCAGCACAGTGTGGATGATGAGCGCATGTGTGTATCATCCGTCTCTGTTATCTCTGCTGCTCGGTGTGTCACCCGGTGCTGTCCGCACCCCCTCATCCCCCCTAGAGATGCAACTGCTAGATTATTCTACCTCTATCCCTTGACACTCTCTCTCTCTCTCTCTTTTTCTCTCTCTCTCTATATAGATATATAAACAAACAAATAGGGCGCTGACACTTAATTGATTGTCAGATTTTCTTTCTGCTGTCCAGCAATCTAGTTGCTGCTGTTTCTGCTGCATTTTGTAATTTTTTTATACTTGTATCTTTACATACCTCCCAACTGTTCCGATTTTCGCGGCACAGTCCTGTTTTTTGGGACTGTCCCACCCGCGGGCTTCAGTGTCCCGCGGTGGGGGGCAGTTGGGAGGCTCCTGCACTCTCTGCTCTGCTTAGCAGAGCAGCAGTGAATAGACGCTGTGCGCATAGACAGAAAAAGAGGGGGCATGCCAGCAGCTCAGAGATCGCTGGGCATGCCCCCTCAGTGACGAAAATGGGGGCGTGTCTCGGAACCGTGGGCCCTCCTGTGAAGCCACGCCCCCTTCCCATTGGACACGCCCCATCTTCCGGCGGGCACGCGCTATGTGCTCGCAGATGTCTCTCCTTGCCCAGCCATAAAGTTGGGAGGTATGCCTTTACATTCTTTACATACTTGTCCTCTACTTCACCTGTGCCTCAATCCTTTAATACAGATTCTGGGACCAGGATCAGGAAGTAGCTGAGCACCTAGAGCATCCTAAGACATACTTTACAACATTTTGTTTCTCCGCTCCAGGAGTAGATCAGAGAAGAGATGCAGCTGGCCACTTTGGGGGGCGGGCTCTCCTATCATTAGACCCCACCCCTGTTCTGGCAAAATGCTGCAAATTACTAATCTGCGTGGAAGGGGTAGGGCCAGAGCTTAAAGTGGTCCTTGAGAGGTGGGGGAACTCATTACCCCGAACGCCGAAGGTGCGCGCTGCAAAAAGGGGGTGTGGCATCACTAGGAAGGGGTGTGGCCACACAATAGTACCGATTCAAAATAACGCCTCACAGCAGTATAATCTTATTCATATTGCCCCACATATCAGTGCCCTTTTACACACGCAATACCCACAGTAGGAGTAATGCCCCTAACAACCCCCCCCCATCTTCCCCCTAAGCTATAGGGATTTTTATGTTTACATTTAGATGAAAAGCACAATATAGTAGGATATGTTGAACAACCTTTGCTCACCTCTCCTATGTCTTCCATGTTTACTTTCTGCTTTCTTGCTTCCTTTGTCTGTCACTCTCCTTGTGTCTATATCTTCATCCTACGCAACCCTTACTCCCTATATACTGTACTTTTCTTTGTGTCTGATCACCTGAATATCTCTCTCCTTTACTTACCCCTTACACCTCTCACTCACTGCTACCCTTTCAGCCTCTGCTTCTATCTCACCCCTGTGCCCCTCACTCTCCCATCTCAGCCACATCTTCTCTTATACACCTTTCAGACCACCACCTCTGCACACGGGTTATTGGCACATGAATGTGCATAACCCATGTTCATGTGCAGTCTGAAAGGTGCCAGGATTGAAATACCGGGTCGAGCGACACAGTATTCCAACTTGGGTAGCGAGCAAGGTTGAACACATGTTCAACCCGACTCGCTGTGCGGTGTGAATGGTAGCCTGGTTGAGGTGACCTGGCACTTGTTCACTGTGCATGGACGGGTGGCGCTTGGATATCATGTGATCTCCAAGCACCGTCCCCCTCTGTGTCACTGCTGACATCACCAACCCGGCAATATGTTGGGTTGCAGTCAGCGGCGGCAGGGCGCCTGAGGTGGGTCGCCCGCTGGGAGCTTCCGTGTCAGGCTCCAGGGTGCAACCTGCCTTAGGTGGTCTGAAAGGGGTGTTACTCTTCCATCTCACCCCATGCTTCTCCCACCACCCTCACACCAATCTCACCCCCTGCTCCTCTCTCTACCCCATCCCAATCTCACCCCTGCTTCTCTCATCATCCTCTGCCGTCTCACCCCCTCTTCCTCTCATCATCCACCTGCCGTCTCACCCCCTGCTTCTCTCATCATCCCCCTGCCGTCTCACCCCGTTCCTCTCATCATCCGCCTGCCATCTCTCCCCCTGCTCCTCTCATCATCCGCCTGCCGTCTCTCCCCCTGCTCCTCTCATCATCCGCCTGCCGTCTCACCCCCTGCTTCTCCCATCATTGCCCCCCACTATCTCACCCCCTGCAGCTCTCATCACTGCCCCCCACTATCTCACCCCCTGCAGCTCTCATCATTGCCCCCCACTATCTCACCCCCTGCAGCTCTCGTCATCCCCTGCCATCTCACTGCACTGCCCTGCCCATTTCGCCTCCCGCTTTTTCATCATCCCCCCGGCCCCGCCATCTCACCCCCTGCTGCTCATTCCCCACATGATCACATCCACCTTCCGCGTCCGACGAGCGTCCTGTTAGCGGCCGCCAGACAGTCCTGAGTTTCGGATCGTCTGCCTGGCAGCGCCGCTGCCGCCACTGCCTGCTATAACGAGGGGGACGCTCATTTGAAGCAACCACGGATCGCGGGCCGTCAGCTAATGAAAAGCTGCCACTTGGCTGCTTCTCATTGGCTGGTGATCCACGAGCTGTGATTGGCTCTGACGCCAGTCCAGCGAGCAGAGATTGGCTGGCAGCTGCTTTTGCTGCTTCCAACTCCTGCTGGTACCTGAAGCATTTACTTGATGGTGGACTGACGGAGGCGGAACTGGTTCCGCCTTCAATTAGAAGTGGCGGAACGCAGTTCCGCCCCGTTCCGGCCCACTTTAACCCCTGGTTAGGGCTAAAATTAAACAATTTGCATCATTTTAGCCCCACCCCCTCCATACAGAGCCATGATTACCAGTATTTTCTCCCTATATTGGGGGAGATCCAGTCACTCTACTGGAGGTACAGGGGACTGCATGAAAAATCAAGAGTCTCCTGCAATTTCCGAGTGGGCAGTACCTTGAATGGCAAAGTACTGTTCATGGTACTGTTCTCTTGGCCCTGAGCATTGGACAGTGACACTGCTCGCATACCCCTAGATAGAATTAGCGAGTATTTAAATAATCTTAAAGTGGAAAAGCCAGCACAAGGCTTTATCAACCACGGCTACTAGAACCACAGAGGGGAGACCAGCTGAAAGCACTTGTGCTTGTTGCAATATATGGGGATCCCCACACTTTAAAAAACACACACACACGCACACACTCACTCACTCACTCACTCACTCACTCACTCACACTCTTTCAACAGTTCCATTTATTAATTTTCTAAATTATTGTTTGGAGTTTTTGAATGTGTCGTCCAGCAATAATGCCTTCTTTTAATTCTCTGAAACTTTTTACACAGACACTTGAAGCACTCTCCTTCTTTTGGCAAGGTCTAGCAAATTGCTTCATTTGGCGTAACTTTATATGAAGAAGGAGTAGGAAGGCTTTTTTTTTAGCATAAAACAAACATTCACGGATAACATTTTTTTTATTCATTGTTGTTTGATTAAGTGTTGGCCCTTCGCTCGGCTGTCTCATTCACACAAAAGCCTGGGTGCTTTGTGTATACTCCCTTCTTTCCATGTAGCATGGTCAGTTTGTGGAGTGGAATGATTCTCTTTATGATGACCCATAGCACAGCCATCCACTTACTGACCCCATGCCTTAATTTTGCTCCAAAAATAATAATTTTACAGATTTGTCAACTGATACTAAATTCTATAAACAAAGGGGGTTACATTTAAATTAAAATAATAGATTTTTATTTGTAAGATTGAATGAATTAATGGTTGCGAAATTACATTTTGATAAAAAAAATTGTATATGATGGAATTTGGTAAATATTTTTTTAACTGAGATCAGCACCCAATAATCTATGGAAAAGTGTGACCATTATTTAAAAAAAAAAATGCTATAGCAGACCTGTGATAATTAACACTACATTTGGCCTATAGCAGTTCTTTCAATACTCATCAAAGACCCCTACCAGTGCATGTTTTCCATGTCTCCTAGTTGCTGACTGATACATTTTGAAAGATTCACAGGTGATGCTAATAATTTCAGTTGTGATACTGAGAAGAGCGGTAAAATATGCACTGTTTGGGGACAGTTTGGGTAACACTGGACTATAGTATAGGCAAATGAGAGAGTCTATAAAACAAACTTTCTGTTTCAAACATCTAAATTAAGTGATCAGTGAAAGCTTAACATCCCATACTAATTATTCAGACATTATAGCAGACATAGTAGCAGAGAGAACATAGCTTTCTACAGTAAGTACACATTTTCCCTGCTCATGTTAAGGCCCTTGTCTCTTCTTGCTGGAAGCTGCTCTCTTGTCTTTCTGGTTTGTTGCGCTGGTATGGTGCTTGAATCCATGCACACAGCAGACTTGGTTGGAGAAGGTACATCCACTGGGCATGAACAGCAGCTCTGATCCACTCCTTATACTGCATGCTGTGACCACAGTTCCAGTAAAATTATATTACAGACGTGTCCCCCTCCATTGTTGCATCGCATCATGTGAGTCGTGGGCTAGCGGGAGCGCGCGTACTCACGCACCTGCTGCCGTTACACTTTAAACAGAGGACCTGCTGCGATTGAGCTAAGAAGCATGCTTCAGCAACAAAGGAGGAGGACACATCTGTATATATTACTGCTACGGGTGCTGTATATATTACTGCTATGGGTGCTATATATATTACTGCTACGGGTGCTGTATATATTGTGACAAGAACACTGGGATAGTGTTTGAGGGCAGGTATATTTGTCCCAGGTTCTTGTCTTACATGTTTTAGAAAATGTTAACTTCTAGGAAAAATGCTTTTTGTTCTGTCTGAACCTTTTCAGTTTGCTGTAAAAGCTGGGTAAAGGCTCTGAGAGAGAGATAAGGCGAGTTCTAGACATTGGGCCCAGTTCGGGTCTTTGGCCTCACAGAGGGCTAATCAGGGTTTCAGCTGTGTAAGAGTGTTATAGTGCTGCTAGCCTGATTAGTTTGGGCAGACTGCCTGGGAAGGCTGCAGGATCTGTGTGTGAGAGACACGCTTTCTGATGCAAGTAAGCTATACAGTATGTACTGAAGAACTCTGTGTTTTGTTTAGTGACAGTTAGGAATATCTTATGTTTAGTTAGTGCCGGACAGGCAAGGTATTTTTATTTTGGGGTTTGTTTTATTTTCTTTTTCAATAAAACTGGCCGGGGTCAGTTGTACCAGAAACTGGACTTGTGTTGTTCCTCAGCTGCTGCGTGCGGCCATATTCCCCAGGAAAAGGCGCCTTGCACCCCTACAGTGTTACAACTTGGTGGAGAATGCGAGCACACCGTTCTGCGCATAAGTGAAAGCAGCAGCTTTGTGAGGCCTGCAGAAAACGGTGGTTTATGCAGATACAGCCCAGTGTGAAGTTACTGAGACTCACCCCTGAGGGTTTGATATATGTCCTGGGTGAAAGCAGCTACAAAGCCGCCTGAAAAATCTGTCGACATGGAGGATCTGCTTAAAGCCTTGCTGCAAGCTACAGCGGCTCAGCAGGAGGCCAACCGACAGCAGCAGGTGGCAATGGAGGAAAATAGGAGACAACAGCAGGTGGCAATGGAGGAAAATTGGAGACTACAGCAGGAGGCCAACAGACAGCAGCAGGTGGCAATGGAGGAAAATATAAGACAGCAGCAGGTGGCAATGGAGGAAAATAAGAGACAACAGCAGGCAGTTGTTGATGAACTTTACAGGCAACAGCGTCAGGATAGAGAGGCCTTAGCAGAAGTGGTGCAGAGACTTGCAGCTCGGGTTGGAGATGTGGCCGTCAGTGCTCCAACCAGCTCTAGTTCTATACGGGCCAGTCACTTCCTGCAGAAAATGACAGAGGCTGATGATGTGGAGGCCTATCTGACCACGTTTGAAAGGACTGCCGAGCGTGAGAACTGGCCGAAAGCACAGTGGGCCAGTCTGCTGGCACCTTTCCTGTCAGGTGAGCCCCAAAAAGCTTACTTTGATTTAAGCCCTGCTGAGGCTCGGGACTATGATAAACTAAAGATTGAGATCCTGACCCGCCTGGGAGTCACGCTGTCAGTACGAGCACAACGGGTGCACCGTTGGCTGTACGCCATGGAGAAGCCTCCGCGCTCCCAGATGCACGACCTTATTCAGCTAACAAAAAAATGGCTACAGCCAGAGACATTAACTGGTCCCCAGATGGTGGAAAGAGTCGTCATGGACCGCTACTTGAGATCTTTGCCCATGGTCCTGCGCAAGTGGGTGAGCCATGGAAACCCGGGTACTGCTGACCAATTAGTGGACATGGTAGAGAGGTATTTGGCAGCAGAGGAACTACTGATGACCACCCAGCAACCCATAGATCCTCGACAGCGCCCTTCAGTAAAGACTGGTAAGACTGTTCCGTGGGAAAACGTTGCTGGGCGGTTAAGAGAACGCAAGGCTGGAGAGACTGTAAACACTGGCCCTGGAGACAGGCCAATGGGGATAGAACGGTCTATGCTGCCCAAACGGGTTGATAATCGTGTGGTTAAATGTTTTAGGTGTGGTATGCCAGGTCATGTTATTGCCAATTGCCCAGTCACGCAAGAACCCATGCAATGTGATGCTGCCTTTGAATGTCGCAGAATGTCTTTCTTTGCTAGGTTAGCCTGTACTGTGGTACCTTCACCTGAGCTGGAAAAACAAATGTGTGATGTGTTCTTAGAGGGTAACCGGGTAGAGGCCTTGCTAGATTCAGGAAGTTTAGTTACCCTCGTGAAAGCTGGGTTAGTGAACCCCTTAAAGGTCCAGCAAATACCTATTGGGGTAACTTGCATACATGGGGATACCCAACATTATGCCACTGCTGAGGTGAATATAGAAACTTGTTGTGGGTCAGCAATGGTTAAAGTGGGACTGGTCCCTACCTTGGTGCATGAGGCCATAATAGGGAGGGATTTTCCTCATTTTTGGAAACTGTGGGAATCACGGTTATCAACAGATGTGAGAAGTAAAAAGCCAGTTGATAATACCGGTGATTTTATGGATGTACGTGGGTCTTCGGAACTTTCTGGCCCTTTGCCTTTTGCTAGTTTGGCTGGGGAAGTGACAGATGGGGAGTCCAGTGAGGACCCTCTTGCCGGGAACAGAGACATAGTAGTTAGAACTGAAAGCGTGCCTGACCTGGAGGTAAAGAAGGATCTGTTTGCGTCTGAACAGTTAAAGGATCCTACCTTAATAAAGGCTAGAGAGAATGTTAAGATTGTTAATGGGGAACCTGTGGTACCAGGTGACAGGGTTACGTATCCCCACATGGCCATCTGTAATGAGCTCTTGTACCACATTGTCAAAAGGGGTGAGGATGTGGTGGAACAGCTGGTAGTTCCCCAGCCTTATCGGAGAACGGTACTAGATTTAGCTCATAGTCACGTTACCGCAGGACATTTAGGGGCAGAAAAAACCACTGAAAGAGTTTTACAAAGGTTCTTTTGGCCAGGGGTTTATAAAGAAGTGTCTGAATATTGTTCTTCCTGTCCTGAATGCCAGTATCATGCCCCTAGACCCCATTTCAGGAGCCCACTAGTTCCCATGCCTATTATAGAGGTCCCGTTTGACAGAATAGCCATGGATCTCGTGGGGCCCTTGTTAAAGTCTGCTCGGGGCCATCAGTATATCCTGGTAATTATGGACTATGCCACTCGATATCCTGAGGCTGTCCCTTTACGCACTATCACAACCAAGGCGATAGCTAGGGAGCTGGTGCAGGTATTTAGTAGAGTGGGAATACCAAAAGAAATTTTGACTGACCAAGGTACTCCATTTATGTCAAGGATCATGAAAGAGTTGTGCAAGTTATTTAAGGTCACTCACCTCAGGACGTCCATCTACCATCCCCAAACTGACGGGTTGGTGGAAAGGTTTAATAAAACATTAAAAAGTATGTTAAAAAAGGTTGTTGAGAGAGATGGGAAAAACTGGGATTGTTTGTTGCCCTACTTGTTAATGGCCGTCAGAGAAGTTCCTCAGTCCTCTACGGGGTTTTCTCCATTTGATTTGTTGTATGGTAGACACCCCAGAGGGCTGTTGGATATTGCCAAAGAGACGTGGGAAGGACAGCCCACTCCTTATAGAAGCGTTATTGAGCATGTAACACAAATGCAGGATAGGATTGCAGCCGTGGTACCTGTTGTCAGAGAGCACATGGAACAGGCCCAAAGTGCTCAACAGAGGGTCTATAACCGGAGTGCCAAGATACGGGAATTTGCTCCTGGAGATAGAGTTCTTGTTTTGGTACCCACTGTGGAAAGCAAATTCCTAGCTAAATGGCAGGGTCCATTTGAGATTAGGGAAAAAGTGAATGAGGTTAATTACAAAGTATACCAGCCGGGAAAGAGAAAACCCGAACAGATCTACCATGTTAACTTAATCAAACCCTGGAAAGATAGGTTGTCTCTGTCAGCGGAGCCTTGCCCTTCGGTGTCTTCACCCCGGTTGCTTCCCGCAGTGAAGGTGTCAGAGACATTATCAGCTGATCAGAACAATCAGGTTAAAGAATTTCTCATCCAAAATAGGGAGGTATTTTCAGAGCTGCCTGGCCGAACGACCATAATAAAACATGACATTGTCACAGAACCAGGGGTCAGGGTTCATTTAAAGCCATATAGGATTCCTGAAGCTCAGCGAGAAGCTATTTCTAAGGAAGTTAAAACCATGTTAGAACTGGGAGTCATAGAGGAGTCTAACAGTGAGTGGTCCAGTCCCATAGTGCTCATCCCGAAGCCCGACGGTAGCATACGCTTCTGTAATGACTTTCGTAAGTTAAATGAGGTGTCCTAGTTTGACGCATACCCCATGCCCCGTGTGGATGAGCTTGTAGAAAGGCTGGGAACAGCCAGGTTTCTCACCACATTGGACCTGACCAAAGGTTACTGGCAAATACCTTTATCTGATAGCGCCAAAGAAAAAACAGCCTTTTCGGTTCCGGAGGGGCTGTACCAGTATAAGATGTTACCCTTTGGGTTGCATGGGGCTCCAGCAACCTTTCAACGGGCGATGGATAAAATTTTGAGGCCCCATAGAAAATATGCAGCTGCCTATTTGGATGATGTGGTAATTCACAGTACAGACTGGGGGTCCCATTTGGTTAAAGTACAAGCAGTACTGGACTCAATCAGAGAGGCAGGGTTAACTGCTAACCCAAAGAAGTGCTGCCTCGCAATGGAGGAGGTCAAATACTTGGGCTTCACCATAGGCAGAGGTCTGATTAGGCCCCAATTGAATAAAGTTGATGCTATTCAAAACTGGCCTCGTCCAGTGAATAAAAAACAGGTAAGGGCTTTTTTGGGAATTACTGGGTACTATAGACGGTTTATTCCTAATTTTGCGACCACAGCGGTGCCGTTGTCAGACCTTACCAAAGGGAAGCAGTCAAATGTGGTGAAATGGAACCCTGATGCAGAAAAGGCGTTCCAAGCGTTAAAAGTGGCTTTGTGTTCACAACCGGTGTTGATAACACCAGATTTTTCAAAAGAATTTGTGGTACAGACAGATGCCTCAGAGGTAGGGATAGGTGCTGTGCTGTCCCAAACCAGAGATGGGGACGAACACCCTATCATTTATTTGAGTAGGAAACTCAATGAGCATGAAAAAAGGTATGCCATTGTGGAAAAGGAGGCTTTGGCCATTAAGTGGGCACTAGATACCTTGAGATATTACCTCTTGGGTAGACAATTCAGACTAGTGACAGACCATGCCCCTTTAAAATGGATGTATGTAAATAGAGGCAAGAATGCTCGTGTAACTAGATGGTTTCTAGCGTTGCAGGACTTTAAGTTTACTGTCGAACATAGACCGGGAACAAAATTGGCCAACGCAGATGCATTGTCTCGCATCTTCTGTTTGGGGGCTACAAGTGTTCCGGCCCCTAGGTCGAAACAGGGGAGGGGGATATGTGACAAGAACACTGGGATAGTGTTTGAGGGCAGGTATATTTGTCCCAGGTTCTTGTCTTACATGTTTTAGAAAATGTTAACTTCTAGGAAAAATGCTTTTTGTTTTGTCTGAACCTTTTCAGTTTGCTGTAAAAGCTGGGTAAAGGCTCTGAGAGAGAGATAAGGCGAGTTCTAGACATTGGGCCCAGTTCGGGTCTTTGGCCTCACAGAGGGCTAATCAGGGTTTCAGCTGTGTAAGAGTGTTATAGTGCTGCTAGCCTGATTAGTATGGGCAGACTGCCTGGGAAGGCTGCAGGATCTGTGTGTGAGAGACACGCTTTCTGATGCAAGTAAGCTATACAGTATGTACTGAAGAACTCTGTGTTTTGTTTAGTGACAGTTAGGAATATCTTATGTTTAGTTAGTGCCGGACAGGCAAGGTATTTTTATTTTGGGGTTTGCTTTATTTTCTTTTTCAATAAAACTGGCCGGGGTCAGTTGTACCAGAAACTGGACTTGTGTTGTTCCTCAGCTGCTGCGTGCGGCCATATTCCCCAGGAAAAGGCGCCTTGCACCCCTACAGTGTTACAATATACTGCTACGGGTGCTGTATATATTACTGCTATGGGTGCTATGACTCGAGCCAGGGGCCTGGGGTGGGGCGTAGGGTTCTTGAAAACTGTACCCTCCCCTCCTACTTTGCTTATAAATGGTCTAGCTTAGATATGAAAGGTGCAAATACTTGTTCACTTTCCACAATACCAAATCACTAATTTTCATGAAGCCTTTGCAAATAAAATTTCAGGATTTTAACAGGATAATTAATCTTTTTACTGAGGAGGCCCTTGCCTAGGCCTTTAATTAAGCAGTGTTATCTTTGCAAACTCTTCTATTTCAGCCATGGGCCAAGTTGGTTGAACCAAAATGTCTTTTGAAGATAATTCACTTATTTAGTGAACTGCTAAATATATGTATATAATAGACAGCTGTTATATAACTATATTTTACTTTTACAGTTGCAGTTTATTAGTCGTGTACAAAAAACACCCCCTGAATTATGTGTCAATAAATTGTACACCCCCTACAGATGACATTGCCACACCCCCTACAGGTCAAAATTGCTAACTATTGGCTGACAAATGACCAACTGTATGGCAAGCTCAAAATGGTTTTGTCTTTAACCATGTTAGTTAGATGGCTACGTATAAGTCTGCTCAGATTTCAAATACTGTACAACCTGTGCTCTAAAATATCCCACCAACACTGGGCATCAGCTAACAGTTACTGTAAATCAATTAAATGTTTGTTGGCCCAATAAAGAGAATATATATTAGCTGTGTCTACGTTAAAAATAGAAGGGCAGTGGTAGTAACCTTTATGCAATTATAAGATATATTTTACCTAGGCAAACTCAGCTCCAGACTGTTCTGAGACATATCTTTAAAACATTCCAAATATTTGTTGTTTTTTTTATACCGTCTTGTGTTTTGTAAATGGAGGCCTGTATTTCACAGTGGTAATTAGCTACTTTTGGGTTTCTAACCAGTATTTAAATTAGAATCTGGTTTATATGGGCCAAATCTGTTGGACTATCCTTGTGTCTGGAATTCAGGGATCTTTTCCAAAGCAGTAGGACGTGGTGAACCAGCGTATGGTACAACGTGTTCTTTAACTGTGCATACCATCTTTAGCCGACCCGTTGCCACCAGTATGTGGGTACTTTGTCATTGATGGATCTAGACAGCTGGCAGGCACCCAGGTCCAAGTAACACGTATCAGAAAACGTCTCTGTTCTGCTGAAATCATGTGGTATTTTATTTCAGATGCCTCCAGACACACGCTTGCTTTCAGCAATTTATTGTGATGGACTATTACAATGAATTACATGTTCTGCATTCTGTAAAAATTTAACTTTTTATTATTCTTATTATTATCATTTCTTATATATCTCAATGCAGTTTTCTGAACAATAGCATATACTGTAAGTTGCAATGCAGTTGTCTTTCTTTCCGTATAAATATTGGTAAATTATCACTAAATCAAATAATGGCGTTTTTTTTGGTTATCTAGATATTCAGATATTTATACTTTGTCTTGCATACTAAGGGGTCTATTCATGGAGCAGTGAAAACCCCTATATCAGTGATAACAGGACTTTTCAGCGCTTCGTCCTTTTCACAGTAGGGGTTACTGTGGAAATATCTCACATTTCTCCGGAGGTGCCCCAGCTTTGTGTCAGGACCCCATTGTGGGTCATTCCGACCCGTTCGCACGCAGCGGTTTATTGCTGCGGTGCGAACGGGTCCGGAATGCGCATGCACAGCGGCCGCAATGCGCGTGCGCAACATTCCCCGGCGACAAGGGTCGCCGGGTTACGTAGCGTCCTACGATGGAAGCGATCACAGAGCCGACTACAAAGAAGATTGACAAGAAGAAGGCGTACCTGGGCGGATCCGGACCTTCGGAGACCGTTTTCGGGGAGTGGTAAGGAAAACGCAGGCGTGTCCAGAAGAACGGAGGGTGGATGTCTGACGTCAAAGCCGGCTCCAGCTTCGCAGAGATCGTCGCACAGGGTAAGTAGGTATAGGGCTGGTCTTCTTCTGCTAGAATTTTTTTTAGCTTAGCAGAGCTGCACAAGCGATCGCAGCCCTGCTAAGCCAAAATACACTCCCCCATAGGCGTGGACTAGTTGATCGCAGCAGCGGCAGCAAAAAGTTGCTCGCTGCGATCAGCTCGGAATGACCACCATAGGGTAGTATGGGGAAAGCAGAATAGCGTAAAAAGAGCTTACTGACATGGAGAAGGGCAGCCTTCTTCCTGATCGCCCCTTCTCTATGATCGGCCAATCAGAGAAGCCCAGGGTAAAAAAATCTGCTACCTCATCAACACCAAACTGAATTTGATGTGCCGGGTATTCTGCTCCCACCACCCTGATAGCAATCTCCCGTAACCCTGCCCCAACCAAGATCTCCCTGCTACCGTGACATGTGGGGTGACCTGGCGCTTCTCAACTTCCCGCTAACACAGAGTACTGCAGGAGAACACAAGATCTCTGGTGCCCTGGGTTACGGATCGCTTTGCTAGTAAGGTAAGTATACATGAATTGCTACTTAATAAAGCTATATATTGCATCAAACTGATGTGATATCAGTGACGTGCGGTGGGGTGAGGCAGAGCCTTTCCTGTCATACTGACGTTTATACCAGAGGTTTGACTGCATAAAGTATATGAAAAATACAAAGAATATGTTTGAAATAATCGTCTTTGCATTATTCTAATCATTTTTATAGCCAAAACTCTGGAGTATAAAGTCTATGGCAGGTGAGGTGGTGCCTCATCTTTATGTTTTCTACACATCTCTGATCAAAATTCTTCAAATTACAGGAGGTTATAGTACTGCTGCACCTGTGTATAATGACCGGATGTACCCTTTGGCTCATATATTGCATGTAAATCTGTCTCTGGTGATAGCCAGTGCCTTCTGAGCCACTTACCTCACCTCACGGCTCTGTGTGATATATAGTGAAGAGTAACAATTGTCTCTTCACTTTTTTCATGAATAAGCCACTAAGTTTCAGTACAAACCTTCGTGACTACAGTTTATGTTAATTACAGTTTGACAATTTGCAGCCAGTGGTGCTGAGTTAAATGTGTGTCTATTTGCATTGTGTGAATTCAAACTGCTCATGCCCATATATACAACACATGCAAGTGTGGCTATTCAGAGTCATACACTATGTGGACGCATTGTGGGAAATCCAATTAGCTACAGGGTTTGCCGCATGGGGAATAGCTCCAGGTTTCATGTCCGGTGCTTTCAAATAAAACTGCTTTATCCAAGCATTGTAAACCCTGGGTGACACGCCCTAACCCATTGATTCCACATAAAATGCAGAATTAACCCTTCCCTGGTTAGATTTGGGTGTGGTGTGTTTAATCTGCAATCTAAATTGCAGTGTAAAAATAAAGCAGCCAGTATTTACCCTGCACAGAAATAAAATAACCCACCCAAATCTAACTCTTTCTGCACATGTTATATCTGCCTCCCCTGCAGTGCACATGGTTTTGCCCAATTGCTATCAAAAATCCTGCTGCGATCAACTTGGAATTACCCCCTTAGTAAATTTACCCCCAGGTCTATGAGAGTCTTTTGTATTTCTGCATTGTTTCAGGAACTTTATGATTATTGATCAGGAATGACATCAAGAATGGAAATAGAAATCCCTTTGTAATCTCCAACTACGATTTTTTTTTATTAATTCACCCCAAAAAATTATTATAAAGTATTACATTTCCTGTCCAGTATTTTTAAGCATTCCTCACACATAAATTTAGCAGGCTCCATATAAAGAAAATTATTACATGATTTTTCACAGTAATATTGTGTTATTCTATCCTTGTTGATGCATTTGCTGCATCTTCCTCATTTTCTTTGCGGGGGCAATTTTTCCATACATTAGTGACTACAGGCACTCAAAAGAGTCACTTCAGTACTGACACAGGGTCTCTCAGACCCGGCAGACAAAGGAAGGGCTGTTGCAGCAATCGCGACTAGCACATCGTTATGATTTATCTCTCAATGGACAAGTAAATGACAAAGGAACTGAAAAGTTTATCACTCCTTCTCCGAAATTCGACCACATAAAACAACAATCACAGTGGCTTGGTCTCACAGACCCAGCGTCAACAATGAAGGGTTAATGGATTACAAACAGTGGCAGTCAATAGCAGCATCACAGCAGCGTGTTGACATTTCGGTCCTTCATGGACCTTTGTCAAGATCAGCAATCTCAAAACATCAGGTCACCCAGCAGTACAAATGCCTAATGAGCCAATACCACCTCATTAGGCATTTGTACTGCTGGGTGACCTGATGTTTTGAGATTGCTGGTCTTGACAAAGGCTGGTCAAGACCAGCCGGTCTTGACAACGTCGACACGCTGCTGTGATGCTGCTATTGACTGCCACTGTTTGTAACATGTGAGGTAAAATAAATATATGCTGCAACTAATTGGTGAGTGCCTATATCCTTGGATTTATATTATGGACTGTATAGGCCCTTTATGGAGCACCGCCTTGTGGATGAATTGAAGCAGTGAGTGTGGATATACTATATATATATATATATATATATATATATATATATATAGGTCCAGATTTATGTACTGAGTATTGTCCACACAACACTATCTCTGCTAGGACATTGAAAGATAGAAACAGTGCCCTTCTCAACCTTATTGCTTCTCAGTGGATAGAAATAATGCCCTCCTCAACCTTATTTGTTCTCAGTAGATAGAAATATTGCCCTCCTCAACCTTATTGGGTCTCAGTAGATAGAAATAGCGTGCTTCTCAACCTTATTGGCTCCCAGTTGATAGAAATAGTGCCTTCCTCAACCTTATAGGCTCTCAGTAGATAGAAATAGTGTACTTCTCAACCTTATTGGCATTCGGTAGACAGAAATAGTACCCTCCTGAACCATATTGGCTGTCAGTGGATAGGAAGAGTGCCCTCCTCAACCTTATTGGCACTCGGTAGATAGAAATAGTACCCTCCTGAACCTTATTGGCTGTCAGTAGATAGAAAGAGTGCCCTCCTAAATGTTATTTGTTCCCAGTTGATAGAAATAGTGCCCTCCTCAACCTTATTGGCTGTCAGTAAATAGAAATCAGGACCGTAACTAGGTGTGTGCCAATGGTGCAGTGAAGGCTCACCATCTTGCAGCACACCCCTACATACGGCCGTGTTAGTCATAGTTACATAGTTACATAGTCAGTGAGGTTGAAAAGAGGCAAAATGCCCATCGGGTTCAACCTGTATTCTGCATTAATCTGTTCATATTATAATGTGCATGCTGAAGTAATGGTTTAGTACCGATTTACAGCAATGATTCCTACCACTCCCAGATAATTTTAATGTCGATATGCTAAATGCTTGATACGTTTTCCTGTTAGAAATTTGTCCAATCCGTTTTTAAATGCATTTACAGAGTCTACCATTACTACCTACTCCTGCAGTGAGTTCCAAATCTTTATTTCCCTTACGGAGAAGAACCCTTTCCTACGTTGCGTCAGTGATGGACGAGTGTAATTTAGGCTGTCTGCCGGCGCCTAGCTCCAGCCGCTGCCTCTGTGAGGGACGGGGAGCGCGCCATTTGGTGTTCCACACAGCCTGTTGTGCGCGGAAATGCCGCCTGTGAGCCCCAGCCGCCTGCTCCGTTATATGAGACGGCACTGTCTCTGCTGATAGCACCTGTGAGACCCGTAATATGTAAACAAGGGGGACCCTGCTGCTGTAATGTGTAAACAAGGGGGACTCTACCTGCCATAATGTGTAAACAAGGGGGACTCTGCCTGTGCCGTACTGTGTAAAATGGAGCTCTGCCTGACGTACTGTGTAAAAGGGAGCTATGTGGCCAAGGGGCGTGGCTTCCCCATGAAGCCACGCCCCTATATTTTTGATGCATGCCTATGGCGCGTATTGGCCCTGTTCTATATTTGGTGGTGGTGGAGGGGCAATGCTTTTTCTTGCATACAGCGCTAAAATGTCTAGTTACGGCACTGATAGAAACAGTGTACTCAACCTTATCAGCTCTCATTAGATAGAAACAGTTTACTCCTCAACCTTATTGACTGTCAGTAGATAGAAATAGTGCAATCCTCAACCTTATTGGCCCTCAGTAGATAGAAATAGTGCCCTCCTCAACCTTATTGGCTCTCATTAGATAGAAACAGTTTACTCCTCAATCTTATTGGCTGACAGTAGATAGAAATAGTGTTCTCCTCAACCTTATTGGCCCTCAGTAGATAGAAATAGTGTTCTCCTCAACCTTTATTGGCTCTTAGTAGCTAGAAATAGTGTACTCCTTAAACTTACTGACCCTCAGTAGATAGAGCTAAAGCCCACTTCAATCTTACTGGCTTTCAGTAGATAGAAATAGAGCCCTCCTCAACCTTATTTGCTTTTTAAATGTAGATCCTGGTTTCAGGTAACAGGATTGTCCAGGGAAAGGCACCCTCTCACTATTTGTATTATACAGGGTGAGAAAAATTTAGAAACTGCCAGAAACAAGTCAAACTCATTAATTTTTTTCAATTAGATAGAGGGCGTCAGGCTTCATGTATGAGAGACATATCCAAAAATGACAGATATTGAATTTTTTTTAAATATGGATATGTGCTGACACTGCATGGGGCAAAGAGAAGATTAGGGCTTATCAACAGGACATAGCTCATGTTATTGTGAATTTGACACTGTAGGTGTGTAATGTGTTTGCCTACATTTAACGCAAAGGGTAAAAAATGTAAGTGCGATTTAACAGAGGGTTCCAGTACACACTACTTATTTACGTATTTTTTTTTTGTAGATTTATTTGACTATGAGTTACTAAGCTGCTGCTACAACATAACATATTTTTCATTATATTAGCCAGCTTCTGAACACTGTACAAGCAATAAGTCAGCAAATTTCTTTGATCTACATAACAAGTTCCAGCCGGTTTGTTTTGGATTTTGGGATTTTTTAAGGGTTGTAATTCACAGCAGCGTGTGTTACATCTTCTGCATAAGTTTAACGTAAATATTTAAGGGAACAATAATGTTTACAGCATAATTGCCCTTTTATGTTTCATGTTAACCATAATACCCCTTAGGTATGCCTTATAGCCAGTTCATCCAGAGAATTTTGACATGGGTTATTATCTTTTATTAAAGGAAAGAAAGAAAAAATCGTTCATAACTTCATGTACACTTTCATTACACTTTTATTTATTTTTGAGTGCAGTTTTTGTATATTTTGTGGTTTTGTAATATAATTTTTTTTTGCACTTTATAAATATAATGCTTCAGCACAGGATGCTTTGGTTTTAATAAAAAAAAAAACTATCTAACCTTTAAAGTGACTCCAGACTCCAGAAATTACTGTTCCAGCTCATTAAGTAATAATATAAATGATGCACCCACAGGAACAAATCTAATTCTAACAGTTATTTTTAGTACAGTTTAGAACATTTCTAGTATAAAAAATTCTGTATTGGTTACTGTAAGTTACGGTAAATTTGTTAGCATACCAGTTTTGATGAATTTTCCCAATATCTTGGATGGGTATAATGAAACATCTGCAGCTTATTTCATTTCAAAAATAAATTGTGATTTTAGCACTGTAATGCACATCTTTTTGGCATGATGGTAGTAGCTTGCTGTTTATGAAGTGGTTTTGACAGAGCTGGAATTAACATACTGTACGTCACAGTCGGCCTTTGCTGGGAACATCATAAACCATGTCGCTGCAAAACTCATATGTCAGTTTTTTTATTTAATTGTTATTATTATGGAAAAATGAAGAGGGGATATTAGAAAAAAAGAATCAGTGCGAGTTGTGAGTGAAACTAACAAAGTGATCATTAAATTGTCTTTGGGTGGAGTAAATTACACTTGCCAATATTTTATTAAAATTCTCCCGGAGGCATGGGTGAGAGGTGTGGAGGGCACGGCACAGTGGCACAGTACAACCTGCTGAAATCTACAGCACAGGGCAGTGAGGTGGTGGGGTCATGGTGATACGATTCACCACAAGCTGCATCATAATGCCCCTGGTGAAGTGGGTGAATCGGAAAGCTAGTCTACTCAGTTGGGCATCTGGTAGAGCTCCCCAAAATATGTGAGTTTCCTGGACATTGCAGAAGAGTAAATAAATGGAATAAGCTGAAGGAAAAATGGCCAGATGATAGCTTGTGTCAGGTAGCAGGTATTTTTCTTTGTGACATGCTTGGTATACAGTTCTTTAGATGATCCACCCAATATCGTCAGATTATTGTACAGTATAATTGCTCGATCGATGTGAAAATATTGTTCATCCAGCATGCATGTCCATCTGATGTAATATTTTGAACTGTTGGCCGCATGGGGCAGTATATGCCCTACCGCAACCGACCAACTGACATTTCCCCTGTTCCTTCACAGTGGAGGCACAGGGAAATGTCTCCTCCTCAGGGGAGGAACACAGATATCAGGTGCCATACACTGTGAGAGATCTGAACTATGGGTCTTTTTGTGGTCAAACCTCAGAAAATGCTGTTTTTTGGGGCTTGGCCGCATTTCATGTATACACCAAGCTCCAGAATGCAATACATTCCGGAGCTTGGACTCAGTAGGTAACGCCATCTGTAGAAGGCATTACCTAATAGAAAGCTATGGGATTCTTATCTTGAGGTGCACTGAGAAGGATTCAAACATATCCCTCCCAGTGTCCCCTGTGGTGTGTGTGTCAGCCGTCCAGTGTATGCCCATGATATTTGATGGGTGTAAGGCTGTCAGATATGAGGGGATATTCAATTGTTTGAAAAGTCGGTTGGGTGTCTGTTTTTTCCTGTCTATTTTCTCAATTTCACAATAAGAAACTTTTGGCCTAGGGGTGCGTGAAAAAACCTCTGGTGCCGTGATTCAAAAAAGTTTGTGAACCACTATCTGTCTCAATAACATACTAGTAAGCAACGCGTATTGAAATATGGAGAACATAGGATTTTTTTTTCCTGCAGTAGCTGCAAAATATACATTGTTGGTGTAAATACATTTATTTTGTATGTTTTTTTATGCTACAAAATATTCCTGTATACAGCATGTGAGGAGCGCTTAAAATTTACAACATATTGTGTTTACGTTAATATTACAGTAAATCTGTAAAAAATGGATTAGTTAAGGCTGATTATTGTGGCAGAAACATATTTTGTGCTTTACAATTATAATTCTACTGTGCATTACTTCTGTGCATTACTGTACTGTGCATTACTGTACTGTGCATCACTGTATTTGTACTGTGCATTACTGTACTGTGCCTCACTGTATTTGTACTGTGCATTACTGTACTAACTGAACTGTGCATCACTGTATCTGTACTGTGCATTACTGTACTGTGCATCACTGTATCTATACTGTGCATTACCACTGTGCATTACTGTACTGTGCATCACTGTATCTGTACTGTGCCTTACTGTACATCGCTGTATCTGTACTGTGCATTACTGTAATAACTGTACTGTGCATTATTGTACTAACTGTCCCTTTTTCCTTTCTAGTTGAGCCACGAATTGCCAAGGTCTACTTCACTCTGCATAGCTGTTTACCGCAGGGAAAATGAGGGACTTTTGGGGGCAGATGTGTTTCCATTACACTACCATAATGCCCCTAAAAATCCTTATTGCTCTTGCAGTGATCGTCTGAGCTTCTGGACCCATCTGAACATCAGGATGTAGCTGGGATGTTTTTGGAAAGCCACTTTAGACCACCACAATCACTTCCGAGCTTTATTTTTGGCCACACTTATATATAGAAGAGTAGATGTGCCAACATATACAAAGTAATTTTGCCAGCGAGGCCAAAGGACACAGGAGAGTGAGCTGTATTAACTCCTTCATAACACATGGGCACTTACTGTATATTGCTGAATGCTTGGCTGCGATGAGTTGTTAAAAATTCAATAAAAGGTTTTAGCTGCAATTTGCAATAAAACATAATGTATATGTAACAGATCTACCAAGTGTGCAATTAAATGAATAATAATGTAAACATTTATAAAAGAAAAAGTATATATGTCATTGTCAACATGTTATAGTGTTCAAGACATACCAATTGAATAGTGAAGGCTGTTTTGTGTTTTTCTTGTTGCTACTTAATTTAGAACAGTGATTTTCTAGTTTCTATTTTTGAAGAAATGATACACATGCATTATTACCTTACTACTATATTGCTGCTTACATTTTAAATGTGATAGGTGCTAGTAATCTCCACAGCTAATCGCTGAGTCATTTCTGTCCCTCTGTCTACACTAACTGTCGGGCCCTGCGACAATGTCAGGTGTTTTGAAGCCATTTGCAGGTCTGCTTATCATTATTATTATTATTATCCTTTATTCATATGGTGCCACAAGGGAACTGCAGTGCCCGTTACACAGTACATAAACAAGAAAACAGCACTTACAGTTTAAGACAATATAGGACAAGTTCGGAATACCAGAGGTTAGGTGCCATCAAAGGAAGTATGGAGTATAAGACAGTGTAATACCCCTTTCACACCGCCTGAAGCAGTCACACCCAGGAGCCTGACACGGGAGTTCCCAGGGTGCGACCTGCCTCAGGCACCTTTCACACCGCAGTCAACAGCCCGGCATATTTGCAGGTTGGTGATGTCAGCGGTAACGTGTCGGGGGCGGCGTTTGGAGATCACATGATCTCCAAGTGCCGCCCGTACATAGAGAGTGAACGGGAAACAGGTCGCATTGACCCGGCTTCCGTTCACACTGCACAGTGAGCCGGGTTGAACATGTGTTCAACCCTGCTCACGACCTGGGTTGAAATACCAGGTCACTTAACCTGGTATTTCACCCCTGGCACCTTTCACACTGCACATGAACACGGGTTATGTGCGTTCATGTGTCAATAACCCGTGTTCAGGGGTGCTGTGTGGAAGGGGTATAAGTAACAGAAGGAAAGGCACATAATGTTTGTAGGTCAGGAAGATCATTACTATGTTTGTTAATACATATCATGAGGTAGTAGTATGAACACAAGGTGGATTAGTTTACCAGAATAAAAATATATAGTTTATTTGATTATAACAGTGGTTGCACTATTCACCCAATCTTTAGTAGTAAAAGTATTATTCTGTGAAACGCATTATGCAGAAAAAATATGTTTTCTTAAATTAATGTTTATGTTTTCTATTTCTTATTAAGCATGAATTAAAATGAAAACAATAAAAAATAAATACTGTGTCTTAATATCTGTGTCTGATGGGATGAGGAGATGGGTGACCTTGTAAATACACGTTAGTCTTTCTCTCAAGGTGTTTTAAAACCAGTGTCAAATGCAGGATTTCTATAGGGGGTTTCCAAATGCAGTCTACAATCTCCCACCATGCGGAACATTAAAGCAAGTGCGGGAGTCTAGGGTAACAGTAGAAGAACCTAGTAATGACCCTGGACATTAATGTAAACATTGGTCTTTTTATACACTCGATACTGTATAGAAGACCTTAATATTTAACAACACTATAGATGGTCTATAGCAGTGGTTCTCAAACTGTGTGCCATGGCACCCTGGGGTGCCGTGAGACTCTTGCAGGGGTGCCCTGGGTTGGTGGTCCAGGACCAATTGAAATTATTTGTGGTCAGTGTAATAGGCAAAATCAGTGCTGGTGGTTGCCAATCATAAACTGTGTGGACAAACAAAAGCAAATCTTGTCCCTCACCACATAGCTGAACCCAAGAATGACAAATAAACACAACTTAATTTAATATTTCTTTCTAAATTTCTCAGTAAAAAACTTTTACCCTAGGGGTGCCATGAAAAAAATTGTGATACTCTAGGGCGCCGTGTTTAAAAAAGTTTGGGAATCACTGGTCTATAGTATAGGCTGTATTAACCATTTATATAATATAAAAAAGTGGTCAGGAAAAGGTTAAACATACCATAATAAACATAATAGAACTAGTACTGCACTTTATAAGCCCAGTTTCTCCCACCTAATGGTAAGACTCCTGTCTCTTCTTCCTGGTAGCTACTCTTTGGTCCAGTGCACTGAATGAGCACTCAGCTCCACACACACAGCAAACGAAAACCCTAAAACATTTCTGTCTCTAGGCTGATTGCTCACTGACATTGAGATAAAAACAATCACATTTAACAGGCATTGGTTACCAATTACTCATGAGGGATCAGTGAGAGATGCTCAAGTCTGACCCCAGTGCGTGCACTTGCGGTAAAAGCAAGGACTGTAAGTAGAGCAGAACGTGTTGTAAAAGTGGCATTACAGTTCAAACAATCTATATGGAGAGGGGGCCTGGACTGCACATCCTAGCTTCTTATAATGGGATGTGCTACCTTGCTGGGACGTAGTACTACAATATTGGAACAAGGGTGCAGGTGCACCATACACCATTACAATTTTAACAACCATAATATACTATTCGAGGTTCTTGGCATATATTGGCCAGTATATGAGCCTGCCCACCTACTTCACGGTCACCTATAGGGGTTTGCCTTTGGGGCGCAGAGCACTAAAAACTAGCCCAGCCACACCACCCCAGGTCATCACACAGAAAAAGGATAGGAGTGAAAGATCAGTGTTAAGCAAATGAAAGAGGCTGCTGAGTGTTAAAGAAAAAAGAAGTAAGCAGTAAAGTGTCAGAGTGTTAGAAAGTGAGGTTTAGCTGAGCAGTGTTATAAGTGTAAAAGATATGTGAAAAATGTCACAGAAATATAAAATAAACACAATGTGATATAAGTGTTAAAAATAAATGTAAGGTGGTGATGCCCCAAGGTGGCCCAGCCAGAGCAATATAGGGAGCTCCACGCCCCAAAAGCTCACCCCCAAACTGACTTTGTATATAATTAAAAGGATCATACCTATGTCTTTGTGCAGTCAGCATGTGCTGGTTCCCTGTTTAAAAGCCTGAGAGGCAGTGGGTGGGGTGCTAATCCAGAGATGAGGGTGTGCCAAGCCCTCAGGTGTGTATACACACACATGATATAGACTATATGGAACAGGGCCTGGACTGCACACCCTAGCTTCTTATAATGGGATGTGCTACCTTGCTGGGACTTAGTACTACAATATAGGAACAAGGGTGCAGGTGCACCATACACCATTAAAATTATAACAACCATAATATAATATTCAAGGTTCTTGGTATATATTGGCCAGTATATGAGCCTGCCCACCTACTTCACGGTGACCTCGTCAGACAGGTCCCTAACACTATAGGGGTTCACCTCTAGGGCGCAGATAGTGTTAGGGACCTGTCCGACGAGGTCAATGGCCAATATATGCCAAGAACCTCAAATATTATATTATGGTTGTCATAATTGTAATGGTGTATGGTGCACCTGCACCCTTGTTCCTATATTGTAGTACTAAGTCCCAGCAAGGTAGCACATCCCATTATAAGAAGCTAGGATGTGCAGTCCAGGGCCTGGCACACTCTCATCTCTGGATTAGCACCCCACCCACTGCCTCTCAGGCTTTTAAACAGGGAACCAGCACATGCTGACTGCACAAAAGACGTAGGTAATATTCTTTCAATTATATACAAAGTCAGTTTGGGGGTGAACTTTTGGGGCATGGCGCTCCCTGTATTGATCTGGCTGGGCCACTTTGGGGCATCACCACCTTACATTTATTTTTAACACTTATTTCTCATACGTCCTAGAGGATGCTGGGGTCACTTCAAGAACCATGGGGTATAGACGGGATCCGCAGAAGACATGGGCACTTTAAGACTTTCAAAGGGATGTGAACTGGCTCCTCCCTCTATGCCCCGACTCCAGACTCCAGTTTAGAATCTGTGCCCAGGCAGACTGGATGCACTCTGAGGAGCTCTACTGAGTTTCTCAGAAAAGACTTTATGTTAGGTTTTTTATTTTCAGAGAGCACTGCTGGCAACAGTCTCCCTGCTTCATGGGACTTAGGGGAGAGAAGTCAGACCTACTTCTGTGAGTTTAAAGGCTCTGCTTCTTTGGCTACGGGACACCATTAGCTCCTGAGGGTCTGATCGCTAGGTACGCCTAGATGCTCGTTCCCAGAGCCCGCCGTCACCCCCCTTGCAGACAGGTGAGTAGAAGAAGATCAGAAGACTTCAGTGACGGCTTTGAGGTACCGCACAGCGATCGCACGCTGTGCGCCATGCCCCCACTACACAGCGGCACTACAGGGTGCAGGGGGGGGGCGCCCTGGGCAGAATATCTAGCCTCAATAACGTACTGGCAAGAGTGGACTAAGTGCCAGGGCACTGTCCGGACCCCCGCCAGTATAAATGTTTTTAAAAAAGCGGGTCTGAAGCGCGCCATTACGGGGGCGGAGCTTAGCCCTCACAGCAAACAGCCCGGCGCCATTTTCTCTACACAAGGCTGCAGAGACGCTGGTCCTTCCTCACACTACTGTACAAGTAATAGGGTGCAAAACGGGGGGGGGGGGGGGTACAGTTATTTTGGTGCATTATATGTGGTGTTTTCAGACCGGGATTGGGTGCTGGGGTGTGAGCTGGCAATAACTCTCTCTGTGTCTCTCTGACAGGCTTTATTGTGGGTCTGTCCCCTATAGGCCCAGTGTGTCTCTGCGTGTGTTGGGTGCACGTGTGTCGGCATGTCTGAGGCGGAGTGCTCTTCCCAGGAGGAGACTATGTTAGGGACACAAACAGTTGCGGTAATGACCCTGTCGGCACAGCCGACACCTGATTGGGTAAATGTGTTGAGTGCTTTGAATGCTAATGTGGCTCTGATAAATAAGAGATTGGATAAATCTGAGTCTCAGAACCAGGCATGGAAGAAATCCGTAGAGGATGTGTTGTTTCAAGTCCAGACCCCCTCGGGGTCACAAAAACGTTCATTTGCCCAGCTGGCTGACACGGATACCGACACGGACACTGACTCAAGTGTCGACTATAGTGATGCCAGATTAGATCCAAAACTGGCAAAGAGCATTCAGTACATGATTGTGGCAATAAAAGACGTATTACATATCACTGAGGACCCTACTGTTCCTGATACTAGGGTCTGTATGTATAAGTGCCATCTCCACAGTGCCATCAAAGGAGTGCCAAACTACAAAGCCTGCCAATATAAGCTACCTGCCTTCATGGACCAGCTTTGACCCAGTGGATGTAAAGAACACCGCTGAAATTGCTCGGATTTTGCGTTCCACCACCTGTGATCTGGACCCAGCCTCAACCAAGCTTCTAATAGGTTGTATGGATATAATTGGTCCTGTCTTTACAAAAATTGTTCAATGCTCTTTGCAGACAGGCATTTTTCCTGGACCCCTAAAGGAAGCAATTGTTAGACCGCTTCTTAAAAAACCTAATTTAGATCCCGACTGCATGACCAACTACAGACCGGTATCAAACCTTCCTTTCCTAGGAAAGGTTATTGAGAAAGTCGTTGCAAATCAACTGGAAACCCGCCTGACAACCCATGATATTTATGGTCCATTTCAATCAGGATTCAGGAGAAGACATAGCACTGAAACAGCCCTGGTGTGTGTGTTAAATGATCTTCTGATGGCAAAAGACAGAGGTGACTGTTCAATATTAATCCTTCTGGATCTCTCGGCAGCATTTGATACCGTGGGACATGGGCTTCTGATTGAGCGACTGATACATTTCTGTGGTCTGGATGGCACAGTCCTAAGCTGGTTCAAATCATTTCTCACAGGCAGGTCACAGAGAGTATCATCTGGATTATACTCATCACCACCAGTGGCATTGCCATGTGGTGTCCCACAAGGTTCTATACTATCCCCCATGCTTTTTGCAGTATACATGCTCCCATTGGGCGAAATAATCAGGCACCATGGCCTGGTCTACCACTGCTATGCAGATGATACACAACTGTACTTGTCCTTTGCTCCGGGCACTGATAACCCAATAGAAACCCTAAATGGCTGTCTAGCTGAACTACAGGAGTGGATGAGCGCCAGTTGGCTGCGACTGAACCCGGATAAAACAGAGGTCCTTATGATACGACCGCAACATCTAAGGACAAGACTGCAGCATAGCCAACCAACTGGACTTACACTCGGGGATTCAGAATTACAGACCAGTGATCGTGTGCGGAATCTTGGCGTTGTCCTGGATGGTGGCTTGACACTTAAACATCAGATATCAGCCACAATCAAATCCTGATTCTTTCACCTGAGGAACATAGCCAGAATCAAGCACTTAATTCCCTCAGATGATATGCCAAAAGTCATACATGCATTTGTATCATCTCGTTTAGACTACTGTAATGCCCTCTACCTTGGTCTACCAGCAAAAGAATTGCAACGCTTACAGCTGGTGCAAAACACAGCTGCCAGGCTATTAACCAACACCTGGCTTACTGAGTTTCAAAGCACTACATGACCAAGGCCCAAGGTACCTGAAACAGCTTCTGACCCCATACTGCCCCACTCGATTACTGCGATCTGTAGATGAAGGAATTTTAGCAGTACCTAGAATCTACCATAATTCATCTGGGGGTCGAGCTTTTAGTCATGCGGCTCCAACTCTATGGAACTCACTTCCCCGCACAGTGCGAGAGGCCCCAACTATAGAATCCTTCAAAAGTAGACTCAAGACTTTTCTGTTTACTCAAGCATTTCCATAATGTCCTTTTTAGTATCTTCATGCTTCTGTATTTTATGAAAATGTACTTCATTATCTTCTGTACTATATTATGCTATGTATCTGTTAAGCGCCTTGAGTCCTATTGGAGAAAGAGCGCTATATAAATACAATTATTATTATTATTATTAAAGGAAAGAAACCTTAGGTAACGTTTCCTCCCTCTCATGAACTGAACGCGCTTTGTGAAAAGGTTTGGGAAAATCCTGACAAAAGGTTTCAAATTCCCAAAAGGATTCCAGTGGCGTATCCGTTTCCCTCTGGGGATAGGGAAACATGGGAGTCACCCCCCATTGTGGACAAAGCTCTATCTCGGCTGTCCAAAAAGGTGGCTCTTCCGTCCCCTGACACGGCAGCCCTAAAGGATCCTGCGGATCGTAGGCAGGAAAATCCATTGAAATCCATTTATGTCACCACGGGTATGCTACTCAGACCAGCCATTGCATCTGCGTGGGTGAGTAGCGCTATTGAAAAATGGGCAGATAACTTGTCATCTGAAATAGATACCCTGGATAGGGATAGCGTTCTTTTGACACTAAGTTATATCAGGGATGTTGCAGTCTACCTAAAGGAAGCTGCGAGGGATATTGTCCTCTTGGGATCAAGAGCCAATGCCATGGCAGTCTCAGCTAGGAGAGCATTGTGGATTCATCAATGGAACGCTGATGCTGACTCTAAGAAAGCTATGGAGTCTCTACCATATAAAGGTGGTGTATTGTTTGGTGACGGCCTCGCTGATTTGGTATCTACGGCTACCGCGGGTAAGTCATCATTTTTACCTTATGTGCCTGCACCACAAAAGAACACCACCATCAGATGCAGTCCTTTCGGCCCAATAAATACAGAAAAGACTGAGGGTCTTCCTTCCTCGCTAATAGAGGAAAGGGAAAAGATCACCGGCCGTGGCTGGTTCCCAGGAACAGAAGTCCTCCCCGGCTTCTGCCAAATCCACCGCATGACGCTGGGGCTCCTCTGCGGGAGTCCGCACCGGTGGGGGCACGTTTCAAGCTCTTCAGTCAGTTCTGGGCTCGGTCGGCCCTGGACCCATGGGTTTTAGAAATAGTGTCCCAGGGATACAAACTGGAGTTTCAAGACGTTCCCACTCACCGATTTTTCAAATCGGCCTTACCAGCTTCTCTTCCGGACAGGGAGGTGGTATGCGCCGCAATACAAAAATTGTGTCACAATCATGTCATTGTCAGGGTTCCCCCGTCGCAATAGGGAGAAGGCTTTTACTCGAGCCTGTTCGTGGTCCCGAAGCCAGACGGCTCAGTCAGACCAATCCTGAACCTCAAATCCCTAAATTTCTACCTAAGGAAATTCAAATTCAAAATGGATTCTCTCCGGCCAGTGATCTCCAGTCTGGAGGAGGGGGATTTTATGGTGTCGGTAGACATAAAGGATGCCTACTTACATGTTCCCATTTATCCTCCACATCAGGCTTAGCTGAGGTTTGCAGTTCAGGATTGTCATTACCAATTTCAGACGTTGCCGTTTGGTCTGTCCACGGCTCCGAGGATTTTCACCAAAGTAATGGCCGAAATGATGGTTCTCCTGTGCAAGCAAGGGGTCACAATTATCCTGTACTTGGACGATCTCCTGATAAAGGCGAGGTCCAAGGACCAATTACTGCAGAACATTACGCTCTCCCTGACAATTCTGCAGCAACATGGTTGGCTCCTAAACTTGCCAAAATCGCAGTTGGTTCAAAAGTATCGATACATCAATGCACTCGGTTGCTGGGGAAGATGGTGGCGGCCTACGAGGCCATTCAGTTTGGCAGATTCCATGCCAGAGTGTTTCAGTGGGACCTGTTGGACAAGTGGACCGGGTCCCATCTGCACATGCACCGAAGGATAATCCTGTCTTCCAGGACCAGAATCTCACTCCTGTGGTGGCTGCACAGCTCTCACCTCCTAGAGGGACGCAGGTTCGGGATCCAGGACTGCATCTTAATGACCACGGATGCGAGTCTCCGAGGCTGGGGAGCAGTCACTCAGGGGGAAAGCTTCCAGGGAAGATGGTTAAGCCAGGAAATTTGTCTACACATAAACGTTCTGGAGCTAAGGGCCATTTACAATAACCTTCTGCAAGCGGAACATCTTCTTCGCAATCGGCCTGTCTTGATTCAGGCGGACAACATAACAGCAGTAGCGTACATAAACAGCCAGGGTGGAACAAAAAGCAGAGCGGCAATGGCAGAGGCCACAAAGGTGCTCCGTTGGGCGGAAAGGCATACAAGCGATCTGTCAGCGATCTTCATTCCAGGAGTGGACTTCCTCAGCAGACACGATCTCCATCCAGGAGAGTGGGGTCTTCATCAAAAGGTCTTTTGCAGAAGTGACAAGTCTTTGGGGAATTCCTCAAATAGACGTGATGGCGTCTCGTCTCAACAAGAAACTTCAGAGATATTGTTCCAGGTAGAGAGACCCTCAAGCAATAGCAGTGGACGCCCTAGTGACACCGTGGGTGTTTCGGTCGGTGTACGTGTTTCCTCGGCTTCCACTTATTCCAAAAGTGATAAAGATCATAAGAAGAACAAAGGTTCAAGCGATCCTCATTGTTCCAAACTGGCTAAGGAAGGCTTCTATCCGGATCTTCAGGAATTACTCATAGGAGATCCCTGGCCTCTTCCTCTGAAGGAGGATCTGTTACAGCAGGGGCCGTGCGTGTTCCAAGACTTACCGCGACTTCATTTGACGGCTTGGAGGTTGAACGCCGGATCCTAGCCCGAAAGGGTATTCCTGAGGAGGTCATCCCCACTTTTTTACCATTACCACCGTATTTGGAGAAAATACGTGTCTTGGTGTGAATCCAAGAAGGTTCCTACGGAAGAATTTCAGTTAGGACATTTTCTCCATTTTCTGCAAGCCGGTGTGGATGCGGGCCTAAAGTTGGGCTCCATTAAAGTACAAATTTCAACCTTATCGTTTTTTTTCCAAAAACAATTGGCTTCCCTTCCAGAAGTTCAGACCTTTGTGAAAGGCGTGTTGCACATCCAACCTCCCTTTGTGCCCCCTTTGGCACCATGGGATCTTAACGTGGTGTTGCAATTCCTTCAATCTCATTAGTTTGAACCTTTACAAAAGGTGGAGTTGAAATTCCTCACTTGGAAAGTGGTCATGCTGTTGGCTCTGGCATCTGCCAGGTGGGTGTCTTAATTGGCGGCCTTGTCTCACAAGAGCCCTTATTTGATCTTTCATCAAAATATAGCAGAGTTGAGGACTCGTCAGCAGTTTCTGTCAAAAGTGGTTTCGTCGTTCCACTTAAACCAACCTATTGTGGTGCCAGTGGCTACTGACGCCTTGCTGGAATCGAAGTTTCTTGACGTAGTCAGAGCTTTGAAAATTTATGTCGCCAGAATGGCTCAGTTTAGGAAAACGGAGGCTCTGTTTGTCCTGTATGCTCACAACAAAATTTGGGCTCCTGCTTCCAAGCTGACTATTGCACGCTGGATCTGTCATACGATTCAGCAGGCTCATTCTACGGCTGGATTGCCGTTACCAAAATCGGTGAAGGCCCATTCTACCAGAAAGGTGGGCTCGTCCTGGGCGGCTGCCCGGGGGGTCTCGGCTTTACAACTTTGCCAAGCAGCTACTTGGTCGGGTTCAAACACCTTTGCGAAGTTCTACAAGTTTGATACCCTGGCTGATGAGGACCTCATGTTTAGTCAATCGGTGCTGCAGAGTCATCCGCACTCTCCCGCCCGTTCTAGAGCTTTGGTATAAACCCCATGGTTCTTGAAGTGACCCCAGCATCCTCTAGGACGTATGAGAAAATAGGATTTTAATACCTACCGGTAAATCCTTTTCTCTTAGTCCATAGAGGATGCTGGGCGCCCATCCCAGTGCGTACTGTATCTGCAGTTATTAGTTCTGGTTACACACATGTTGTGTTACGTTTAGTCAGCCTGTTGCTGACGTTGTTCATGCCGTCGCTTTGCGTAATGTTAAATGCCATGTTGTACGGCGTGCTTGAGGTGTGAGCTGGTATGTATCTCACCTTAGTTTAACTATAAATCCTTTTCCTCTAAATTTCCGTCTCCCTGGGCACAGTTCCTATAACTGGAGTCTGGAGGAGGGGCATAGAGGGAGGAGCCAGTTCACACCCCTTTGAAAGTCTTAAAGTGCCCATGTCTCCTGCGGATCCCGTCTATACCCCATGGTTATTGAAGTGACCCCAGCATCCTCTACGGACTAAGAGAAAAGGATTTATCGGTAGGTATTAAAATCCTATTATCACCTTGTGTTTGTTTTATATTAATGTAGCATTTTTCACATATCTTTTACACTTGTAACACTGCTCAGCTAAACCTCACTTTCCAACACTCTGACACCTTACTGCTGTCCTCTTTTTTTCTTTAACACTCAGCAGCCTCTTTCATTTGCTTAACACTGATCTTTCACTCCTATTCTTTTTCTATGTGATGCCCTGGGGTGGTGTGGTTGGGGTAGTTTGGGGGTGCTCTGCGCCCCAGAGGCGAACCCCTATAGTGTTAATGACCTGTCCGACAGGGTCACCGTGAAGTAGGTGGGCAGGCTCATATACTGGCCAATATATGCCAAGAACCTCGAATATTATATTATGGTTGTTATAATTTTAATGGTGTATGGTGCACCTGCACCCTTGTTCCAAATAATATTGTAGTACTAAGTCCTAGCAAGGTAGCACATCCCATTATACTATATTGCAGTTCAAACAATCACATGTTCTAGGGGAAATGTGGGTACGGGGTGATTAGAACCAATTGGTTCCATTCCAATTTACATACTCTTTTCAAAAATGCTAGTAAAAGCATATACAGTATTTAGACATCAATGCAAATGGATAAGGGTCTTAAGGTGTGTGCTACATAAATCAAGGCCTGAAAAAGTGAAACCATTGTTAAACTACTACACTTGTATATGATCAAGAGAAAAATAAGGTTTATGTTATATTTTTGCTAATCAGTAAAGCAGGGGTGGGGAACCTTTGGCCCTCCAGCTGTTGTTGAACTACACATACCAGCATGCCTTGCTACAGTTTTGCTATTAATCATGCTAAAAACTGTTGAAGGGCATGCTGGGATGTGTAGTTCAGCAACAGCTGGAGGGCCGCAGGTTCCCCACCTCTGCAGTAAAGTATTACATATATTTCTTTGCTTCCTGGAATTTACTACTCTATGGACATCCTGAAAACTAACACTAAGTGGCCTCTTCATCATCCTTAATATGCCTGTTACACATGTGGTAATGCTAGGTTCCACTTGTTTTAAGTAACGGGCCCCATTCAATATTTTGGGCCTGAAAACTGAAAGTTTTTCAGACATTGCCTGTGGAAACCAATGCCATCTTCAGTTGATTCCTGGAGGCCCATCCCTTCCTATGGGTAGGAGGTTCAGGGTTGTGTAGAGGGATCAGAGTGGATACCTCCACTGCCTCTGCAATTGTGCTCATGTATTATCTCAGGTCACGCATGTACAATTGGCCCGGCAACACAGTGGCAGGTGCAGATTGGCCCAGCGGGACTTCGGTACAGGGCTCCTTGAGCCAGTTCAAATGTGTCTGTACCCCCTGACCCTCCCTCTAAAAGCAAGGGTCCCTAGTGCCTATTACCTATGCTGGGCTGCAGGTGCTGCATAACAACCAATGCAGGCTCAGTCAGTGTCTAGCGCTGTCTGTAGAGAAAGGGTGGGCCACATGGACAGGAGTGTAGTGTGGCCAGTGTCTCAGCCTACACACCATGTTCAGCAGCTACCACCCTAATGCACATTGCTCCAGCAGATCCTGGAGGATCCCTTCGTAGTCCAACCACAGAAAGATGCATAAAATGTATACTGCAGCATCTGTGTGTCACTGTGTCAGCATCTGTGTGTCATCATCTGTCAGTGCATTTGTGTGTCAGTGCATCTGTGTGTGTGTGTGTGTTTGTCAGCATTCGTGACTTAGTGTGTCAGCATCTGTGTGTCAGTGTGTGTCTGTGTGTCAGTGCCTGTGTGTTAGCATCTGCCTGTGTGTCAGCGTCTGTGTGTCAACATCTGCCTGTGTGTGTGCCAGTGTGTCGGTGTCCATGTGTCAGCATCTGTGTGTGTGTGTCACTGTTCACGTATCAGTGCCTATGTGTCAGTGTCAGTGGGTCAGCATCAGTGTATCAGCATCTGTGTGTCAGTTTCTGTCTGTGTGTCAGTGTGTAAGTGTCTGTGTGTCAGCATCTGTCAGTGTCTGTGTGTCAACATCTGCCTGTGTGTGTAACAGTGTGTCAGTGTCCATGTGTCAGCATCTGTGTGTGTGTCACTGTCCACATATCAGTGTCTGAGTGTCAGTATCAGTCTATGTGTCAGTGTCAGTGGTTCAGCATCTGTGTGTCAATTTCTGTCTGGGTCAGTGTGTCAGTGCCTATGTGTCAATTTGTCTATATGCCAGCATCTGTGTGTATGTGTGTCAGCATCAGTGTGTCAGTGTCTGTGTCAGCATCTGTCTGTGCATCAATATCAGTGTGTCAAAGTGTGCTAGTATACAACAGTATATCATACTGGCTTCACATTTTATTTTTAGCAGCCATGACTTCTCTTCCTCTGAGTCCCAATCACTGTGGCCAGCAGGGCTTGTGCGGCCCGTGGCACCCCCTCCCACCCCCTCCCACCTTGCGTCTGCAAAGCAGCCTTGCACTGTGTCCTGCTGTGCCGCTGCATGCCTGTGTAATTACTAGACTGCAGTGCCACCCATTCCCCACCTGCTGGAAGGTCTGACTCTGCAGTGCAGTACCCTAACTGTTGCCCCTCCTACTGGGCACCTGTCACCCCTCATACTGGTTGACTGTGGGGCCTCTTGGCTTCCCCTCTCCTCCCTCCCTAGTACCACATTTGCTGACACTCGCTCCCTGCTCCCTTTCTCATCTTTCCCCCAGATCCCTCTCCACTCCACTGGTAGTACAGCACCTCTACAATGCTCAGTGACCAGACTGATGCCATCATAATGCAGCTGACAGTTGCAGCCTCCTCAGCTAAGTTACAGAAGCAACTGGTGATTAACACCACTGTTAGTTTTCTTACCCACCACACCACCCCTGTGTGCCTACCACCCATGTGCCATAGCACCGCAGTCTGCTTCACCACCTCAGTCTGACTCACCATCCCTGTCATCTTAAGGACATGCTCCCTTTACAGTGGCCATGCCCCCTTTTTCGGCATGTGCAACAGTACAGTACACCCTAGGATGAACACTAAATCCCTTTCAGATTTCCATACCCCCACTTTAAAATTGTCACTTTGACCACTGGAAGCAACTGTAATCAAAGAAAGAAATGTGATTGACACTCTGGATTTCATGTAAAGGATATATTATAAAAATCTTAGTGTCAGCTTTTCATCATATAACCTGTTCTTTAAATATGGAGATTGTCAGTCCTGTTTCTCTCTGTATTTACAGACTCAAACAGTTATTTGTTTCCATTCCTAGAGAAGGTACCTAGTTAGTTTTTACAATATGGGGGTCATTCCGACTTGATCATAGCTGTGCTAAATTTAGCACAGCTACGATCAGGCACTCAGACATGTGGGGGGATGCTCAGCACAGGGCTAGTCCGCCCCGCATGTCTGTGCAGGCCCCCCCCCTCCCCGCAGAAGTGCAAAAGCATCGCACAGCGGCGATGCTTTTGCATTTGAGGAGTAACTCCCACCCAGCGCAGCTCCTGAGGCTGGCCAGGAGAACCTCTTCACTGCCCTGGTCACGGCAGCTGTGTGTGATGTCACGCAGATGCCACGGCCTGCCCCCCCAACGGTCCAGCCATGCCTGCGTTGGCCGGACCGCGCCCCCTAAATGGCGGCTTAACACCGCCATCCAGCCCCCTCCCACCCAGCGACCGCCTCTGCCTGTCAATCAGGCAGAGGCGATCGCTAGGCAATGATGCCCTTTGGCCGTCTGGCATGTGCCGGCGCATGCGCAGTACTGACCCGATCGCACTGCTGCGATAAACTGCAACGTGCGATCGGGTCAGAATGACCCCCTATATTAAGTATCACTGCATTGTTTCAAGGGAGAACCACAGCCCCCAGTCGAAAACAGCGCCCATTTTTGACTGCAAAAGCTGCCCGCCACACTCCATCAGTACTTTACCCCATGTCCACTCTCCACGGCCCTGACCCAGCTCCCTATTTAGAGCTTCTTCCAGAAATTTCCTGAGCTGGTTTTCATCCCAATCCTCCCCTGCACAATGGTAAGTTACAATGCTACTTTGGTAGCAGAGTTAAGAATCGTGGAGACAGCTGCTATTCGGAATAACTGTTCCCGTAGAGGATCAATATTGAATTTCTATATTTGGGGGATACCGCACAGGAAATATTCAAAGTTTAAGATATGATATTAGAATGACCAAAATACAATGATAGGATTGAAGAAAGCCATACTTTCTAATCCATATTCAATTTGGCGGTGCACCCTGAGTCAGTATTGAGACAAAGAACAATATACAGGAGAAAAGTAGACTCTTTTGTGGGTGCACTCTTGACTTAAGACAGTATAAGAATGTTCAAGATAAATTTTTAATAAAATCAATTTTTATTGATATCACATAAAATAAAGTAATCAGTAGTAAGATGAAAAAATAACAATGAAATTAATACAAATATTAGGTAACAATTTCCGGCTGTCTGGGTTAGATCAAAATCATGTTTAGGAATTTGCCTAGATAATAAAAATACAATAATTAATGGATGGGTCTCTATCATGCGCCTGTGCAAGGTTGTAATAAACAAATGGCCTAGGTGACGATTGCGGTTGTGGGCTAGATATTTTAATTAGGTAGCTATTGATAGCAAAAGAACAGAGTAAAGAAAGATAACAGGGTGAATCTGCTGTCAGTGTTAGACACTAAGCATGTGGATCCAATTTATGCTTTACTAAACTGAGTCTTCCTCAGCGGTCTCCCACTTGAGTACTGACCCAGCCCAACACTGATTAGCTTCCAAGATCGGATGGATTCGGGCGTTTCCAGTGTGGTATGATAGTAGAGAAAATAAGGGGTGATCTGAAGCTCTGGAATCACTGATGAGAGTTCACAAATTTTACAAAATGAGTAGTAACAGTATTAAACCAATAGAAAGGAACTAGAATGGATCTGCTGCCAATGCTAGACAGGAGTAAACCCCTGAATCAATAGTGAGAGTCCATGAAAACAGATATAGAAAGAAAAAAAGAAAGAGTTACACAATGGTGACGATCCTATTAGGCAGATTAATTCAATTCTTACGTACTTTAGTCAAGAGTATGTGAATATATATGTGTGACATATAATCTGTCACTTGTGAGAAGAAAGTGGAATTGACGCCAGAAGGCGGTGCTAATCTTAATGAAATGGATGAGCTGAATCAATTATATGTACAGTCAAGCTGATCTTTGTAGCTATGGTATTCTAGACCAGGATACAATGAATTCAAAAAGTGTCTAGAAAGTATCAATTGTTGAGCAGTGAAAAGGAAGGGGAAACACTGTATCCAAAGCACATGCAGTGTCCCTCAAAACTGCTAATGCATGAAGATAATAAAATTAAATTACTGACAAATGATCAAGCCCAGTGGACGGGTGAAACGCGTCTTCCTTTCGACTTCTGTGTTACTCCTGGCTGTTCGGAGCCACAAACGTCTCTCCGTACCTGTCTGCACCCAGTGTATACGCCTTTCAGCTCAGCGGCACCTCCACTCACCTCACAGACTGATTCTAGCTGCAGCCTGTCAGACGGACATCCCGCCTGAATTCCACATACGGATCACGGTAATATCGGTTTCCCAGTGAAACACGTCATCAGTGTTTTTTCAGCACTAGTATTAGTATGATATTGATAGTGGAATCTTATCATTGCTGCACACGCTGACATCATTATTTATTCACTCGCATGAGATCCAAGTATACATTGTGGTTACAGCTACTGTACTTCATCAATTTAACTACTTATTCTGACATTTGACAGTTATTTAATTTTATTGTCTTCATGCATTAGCAGTTTTGAGGGACACTGCATGTGCTTTGAATACAGTGTTTCCCCTTCCTTTTCACTGCTCAACAATTGATACTTTCTAGACACTTTTTGAATTCATTGTATTCTGGTCTAGAGTAGCATAGCTACAAAGATCAGATTGACTCTGTACATATAATTGATTCAGCTCATCCATTTAAGATTAGCACTGCCTTCTGGTGTCAATTCCACTTTCTTCTCACAAGTGACAGATTGTATGTCACACATATATATTCACATACTCTTGTCTAAAGTACATAAGAATTTAATCTGCCTAATAGGATCGTCACCATTGTGTAACTCTTTCTTTTTTTCTTTCTATATCTGTTTTCATGGACTCTCACCATTGATTACTCCTGTCTAACATTTTCAGCAGATCCATTCTAGTTCCTCCTATTGGTTTAATACTGTTACTACTCATTTTGTAAAATTCGTGAACTCTCATCAGTCTACTATCATACCACACTGGAAACGCCCGAATTCATCCGATCTTGGAAGCTAATCAGTGTAGGGCTGGGTCAGTACTCAAGTGGGAGACCGCTGAGGAAGACTCAGTTTAGTAGAGCATAAATTGGATCCACATGCTTAAGGCCAGTACTCACTGGCCGATTTGGAAGAGATGTGTGCTGCGATAGCGATGCGCGGGGCTGCGCATCGCTATCACTGTGGGGGCTACACACGGAGCGATCCTGCTTAAAATCTAAGCAATCTAGTCAGATTGCTTAGATTTTAAGCAGCGATCGCTCCGTGAGTACCCCCCTTTAGTGTCTAACACTGACAGCAGATTCACCCTGTTATCTTTCCTTACTCTGTTCTTTTGCTATCAATAGCTACCTAATTAACATATCTAGCCCACAACCGCAATCATCACCTAGGCCATTTGTTTATTACAACCTTGCACAGGCGCATGATAGAGACCCATCCATGAATTATTGTATGTTTATTATCTAGGCAAATTCCTAAACATGATTTTGATCTAACCCAGACAGCCGGAAATAGTTACCTAATATTTGTATAAATTTCAATGTTATTTTTTCATCTTACTACTGATTACTTTATTTTATGTGATATCAATAAAAATTGATTTTAATAAAAATTTATCTTGAACATTCTTACTGTCTTAAGTCAAGAGTGCACCCACAAAAGAGTCTACTTTTCTCCTCTATATTGAACATTGAATTCCTCCAGCAGTCAGATATCCACTGACATAACTCATGCATAGTCTCCAACATGACCTGTTCCATTAGGTACAAAATGTTTTGTTCCTGGATTTCCTTGCCAGTGGCAGTTGCGGAGGTGGGGCTGCAGCACAGTCCACAATTCAAATAGGGGAGCAGCAGCAACTGCCAATAAGTCCCGGCAGGCAATGTTTGGCAGTTTGGGGTGGCAATTGGTGTGGCTCCCCTAGTTGAATTTTGGACTATGCTGCAGCCCCGCCTCTGCAGCATCTCTTCCGGACAGGGAGGTAGTATGCGATGCGATACAAAAGTTGTGTAAAAATCAAGTCATTATCAGGGTTCCCCCGTCACAACAGGGAGAAGGCTTTTATTCGAGTCTGTTCGTGGTCCCGAAACCGGACGGCTCGGTCAGACCAATTCTGAACCTAAAATCCCTCAATTTCTATCTAAAAAAAATTCAAATTCAAGATGGAATCTCTCCATCTGGATCTCCAGTCTGGAGGAAGGGGATTTTATGGTGTCGGTCGACATAAAGGATGCCTACTTACACGTCCCCATATATCCTCCGCATCAGGCTTACCTGAGGTTTGCCATTCAGGATTGTCATTACCAATTTCAGACATTGCCATTTGGTCTGTCCACGGCTCCGAGGATTTTCACCCAGGTAATGGCGGAAATGATGGTTCTCCTGCGCAAGCAAGGAGTCACAATTTTCCCATGCTTGGACAATCTCCTGATAAAGGCGAGATCCAAGGACAAACTGGTGCAGGACATTACGCTCTCCCTGACGGTTCTGCAACAACATGGTTGGCTCCTAAACTTGCCAAAGTCACAGTTAATTCCGATGAAACGGCTGTCGTTTTGGGAATGATTCTGGACACAGAATTACAGAGAATTTTTCTTCCAGTGGAAAAAGCTCTAGAAATTCAGAGTCTGGTCAAACAAATTCTGAAACCAGCGAGAGTGTCAATCCTTCAATGCACTCGATTGCTGGGGAAGATGGTGGCGGCCTACGAGGCCATTCAATTTGGCAGATTCCATGCCAGAGTATTTCAGTGGGACCTGTTGGACAAGTGGTCCGGATCCCATCTGCACATGCTCCGGAAAATAATCCTGTCCTCCAAGACCAGAATCTCACTCCTATGGTGGCTGCACAGCTCTCACCTCCTAGAGGGACGCAGGTTCGGGATCCAGGACTGGATCCTAGTGACCATGGATGCGAGTCTCCGAGGCTGGGGTGCAGTCACACAGGGGGAAACCTTCCAGGGAAGATGGTCAAGCCAGGAAATTTGTCTACACATAAACGTTCTGGAGTTAAGGGCCATTTACAACGGCCTTCTTCAAGCGGAACATCTTCGCAATCTGCCCGTCTTGATCCAGTCGGACAATATAACAGCAGTAGTGCACATAAACCGCCAGGGCGGAACAAAGAGCAGAGCGGCAATGGCAGAGGCCCCAAAAGTTCTCCGCTGGGTGGAAAGACAGACAAGCTCTCTGTCAGTGATCTTCATTCCAGGAGTGGACAACTGGGAAGCAGACTTCCTCAGCAGACACGATCTCCATCCAGGAGAGTGGGGTCTTCATCAAGAGGTCTTTGCAGAAGTGACAAGTCGTTGGGGGAATTCCTCAAATAGACATGATGGCGTCTCGCCTCAACAAGAAACTTCAGAGATATTATTCCAGGTCGAGAGACCCTCAAGCAATAGCAGTGGATGCCCTAGTGACACCATGGGTGTTTCACTCGGTGTATGTGTTCCCTCCGCTTCCACTCATTCCAAAGGTGCTACGGATCATTAGAAGAACAAAGGTTCAGGCGATCCTCATTGTTCCGGACTGGCCAAGGAGGGCTTGGTATCCAGATCTTCAGGAATTACTCATAGGAGAGCCCTGGCCTCTTCCTCTACGAGAGGATCTGTTACAGCAGGGGCCGTGCGTATATCAAGACTTACCGCGGCTACGTTTGATGGCTTGGCGGTTGAACGCCGGATCCTAGCCCGAAAGGCTATTCCCAGTGATGTCATTCCCACACTTCTTCAGGCTAGAAAAGGAGTGACGATGAAACATTACCACCGTATTTGGAAAAAATATGTGTCTTGGTGTGAATCCAAGAAGGCTCCTACAGAAGAATTTCAGTTAGGACGTTTTCTCCATTTTCTGCAAGCAGGTGTGGATGCGAGCCCAAAGTTGGGCTCCATTAAAGTGAAAATTTCAGCCTTATCGATTTTCTTCCAAAAACAATTGGCCTCCCTTCCAGAAGTTCAGACCTTTGTGAAAGGCGTGTTGCACATCCAACCTCCCTTTGTGTCCCCTTTGGCACCGTGGGATCTTAACGTGCTGTTTCAATTCCTTTAATCTCATTGGTTTGGACCTTTACAAAAGGTGGAGTTGAAATTCCTCTCTTGGAAAGTGGTCATGCTGTTGGCCTTGGCATCCGCCAGGCGGGTGTCTGAATTGGCGGCCTTATCTCACAATAGCCCTTATTTGATCTTCCATGAAGAGAGAGCAGAATTGAGGACTCGTCAGCAGTTTCTGCCGAAAGTGGTTTCATCGTTCCACTTGAACCAGCCTATTGTGGTGCCAGTGGCTACTGACGCCTTGCTGGAATCAAAGCTTCTCGATGTAGTAAGAGCTTTGAAAATTTATGTTGCCAGAACGGCTCAGTTTAGGAAAACAGAAGCTCTGTTTGTCCTGTATGCTCACAATAAAATTGGAGCTCCTGCTTCCAAGCAGAATATTGCGCGCTGGATCTGTCATACGATTCAGCAGGCTCATTCTACGGCTGGATTGCCGTTACCAAAATCGGTGAAGGCCCATACTACCAGAAAGGTGGGCTCGTCCTGGGCGGCTGCCCAGGGGGTCTCGGCATTACAACTTTGCCGAGCGGCTACTTGGTCGCGTTCAAACACCTTTGCGAAGTTCTACAAGTTTGATACCCTGGCTGATGAGGACCTCATGTTTGGCCAATCGGTGCTGCAGAGTCAACCGCACTCTCCCACACGTTCTAGAGCTTTGTTATAAGCCCTATGGTTCTTGAAGTGTCCCCAGCATCCTCTAGGACGTATGAGAAAATAGGATTTTAATACCTACCGGTAAATCCTTTTCTCTTAGCCCGTAGAGGATGCTGGGCGCCCGTCCCAGTGCGTACTGTATCTGCAGTTATTAATTATTAGTTATGGTTACACACATGTTGTGTTACATTTGTGGTCAGCCTGTTTCTGATGTTGTTCATGCCATTGACTTGCGTTGTTAAATGGAACAAGATATATATGGGCACCAATGCGCTAATCACAAATGTTCATATCAAAGTCCAAATATCTTACATCAAAAGATATATCAGAAGTATTCAGTCTCTGTTCCAAACTTCCTCCCAGAATAGTCGGTGCACCGTGTGGAAAAGGACCATAAATAGGGATATATCCTCTTGTCCTCACATATGTAGCCTCACCACAGAGATAGATGTCACCTGAAAATGACGGGATAATAACAACTACAGGTGATAGGGGTCTCTCTTGTTCTGTCTACTATTTGGGAACCTGTGAGGAGTCCTTTTTTGGTGTACTAAAGCTGCTGTTCACGGTTGGCGCGATATACAGATAAAAATTTTCTAAAGCTAATTATTGCGTTGTTAAATGCCATGTTGTACGGCGTACTTGAGGTGTGAGCTGGTATGTATCTCACCTTAGTTTAACAATAAATCCTTTTCCTCAAAATGTCTGTCTCCCTTGGCACAGTTCCTATAACTGGAGTCTGGAGGAGGGGCATAGAGGGAGGAGCCAGTTCACACTCCTTTGAAAGTCTTAAAGTGTCCATCTCTCCTGTGGATCCCGTCTATACCCCATGGTACTTGAAGTGTCCCCAGCATCCTCTACGGACTAAGAGAAAATGATTTACCGGTAGGTATTAAAATCCTATTATTCCTGTGTCTCTGCCTGCACTGTGTACTATCCTGCTCGCATTCTGGCTGCTGATTCTGCTGCTGCTTAAGAGGGAATGCTAGTGATGTCAGTGTGCTCTGGCCAGGGGGCCCCCTGACAAAGGGGGGGGGGGGTACAGTATGCCCTGCATCCCCTCTTTAATCTGGCTATAGTAATGAAACAAACATAGTGTGCACTATGTGGAAAATTAAAATAACTTCAATACACTAGTCAACTTTTGGGTAAGAATTTCAAGCATATAATTAGAGCAGTTCGTTATATGCTATTCATTTTTCATATGAAGCTTTTACTCAAAATAAAATGAATATCTGTCAGTTTGACATTCTTGATAATATAGAAGAAATGACATAACCTGTAATCTGTGAGGAATATTTATTAAATTCTTAATGGAATGGTGGTCACCTTATTCTGATGATACAATACATTCTGAGTCCCTGGCGGACAGGGGAAGCAGGAGGCAATAAATCTTCTCTATGGTTTTTTTTTAATAAACAGAAAATGAATCACAAAGTGTCCCTATTGTATTACCAGAATGAGATGCTCTCCATTCCATTTGACAATTAATATAGACAGATTTACAAATTTTATTTTTTTCTATTCTATGGAAAATTTCAAAACGAAGGATATTATTATTCTGGCTTGAGCAGTGCGGGTAGCCGCTCCTGTTGCCTTCAACAGACTCTGTATTCCACTCCTATGACAAATAGACTACAGTCAATGTTATGAATCAATTTTTTAGTGAATTTCCAATACTAATTGGGTCACATCATTCATCATGCCTGCAGTCACTGTTAATATTTACAGTCTGCATAGAATCACAGGCTTGTGGTGCCCACCTCTCCTAATATTAGCAGGTTTTTGGGAAAAGTTAAAGAAGTTTAAAATTGTATTTTACTTTTGTTTAAAATTGTCTTCTGTGAATTTAATTTTTTCTAACTCTACAGGTTCCTTCTTCTAATTTTTATAATTTCTTTTAGATACATTCATGAAAATATCTGAGGATTGATTCATTTTTTATTTGTTAATATTTTTATTGAAATACTGCATTGATTAGAAATCACTGTACAATAAAAGTAATCAAGCATTCAAATTGATTGAGTAAAAGTAATACAGTGAGCATATTATTTGGTGCTATGTGATTTCCTTCTCTCACTTATACCATCATCACCTCACCACTGCCTACAACAGCACCAAACCTTTGGGTTCTGCTGCCTTGCTGTTTATTTGGGTATTATGATATTGATACAGCTATGCTTATAAACCTTGTATGTTATGTACTTTAAGTCATTTTTTTCCTGTTTTGGTCATACTGTTTCGGTTTTACTTTGTAAGGCGCTGCAGGCTCCTTGTGGCAAATAATAATAATAATAATAATAATGGACTGAAGGTGGTAAATTAAACGTCGCTCATTTTGACCCTTCCTGTGTGATGAAGTTTACTTTATTGCTAAGTGTGTATGCCGCCGCCGACGAGCGATGCATGACCTTGTGGGTCGTTAACGATCCTCAGTGTCGGCTGTGCAAACTGCTGAATTTGAACTCATAATCCAAAACTGCATGCTCTGGAAGGCCACGGCAAGACATCACTATGTGATATCATTAGTGATATCGCACAGTGTGTATGCCCAAAGTCTGGCGGCCCGGGAGGGGAAACACTAGGCGACATCGGTTATAGAGCACATTGCCTAGTGTGTACCCACCCTTAGTTGTTAAATGTTCTCTTCATTAAGAGTCTGCTCCAACGTGATGTAATTTTTAGCAAATTGTGGTTTGGGAGAGCCACACAGGATTATAGTATAAGTGAGATAGTGGTAGTTGTTCTGGATAAACTGACACTTCTAGGGAAAGCCCCATGATTTGTCACTATTACATCTGCACAAATAATTATTTAAGGTGAGTAGTTGTGATGGTCAGTGGTGCTCCCATGGGTTTGTGAATAAGTATTAGGCAAATCCAAAAAGGTAAAGAAAAAAGATAACCCTGGTAGTGAGCACTCTAAGTCCAGAAACAGTAGCTACAATAGCACAGAGAAATAATCAAATTGTAAAAATGTACTTTTATTAGGTATGCCTTAAGAAAACATTCCAAAGAAAAATATTGCTTCTCAGAAGCGTAAGTGATCGCTGTGAAAATTTAATAGAAAACTACTGCTGTTTAACCAGCTTGCATGTGGGGATATGTTAGGGTCCGTTAACAGGATGGTCCTCTTCTCATGTATGACTCTTATCGTCAATACCTGGTATTCCCAGGTGGTCGCCCACCAAGTGCTGACCAAGCCAACACTGTATCGCTTCCAAGATTGGATGAGTGAATATTTCACTGTGTGTATGCACCTTAACAGACGCCATTACAATGCGACAATGAAGCGTGTTGGGACCAGATCTGGGTTACATGTCTAAATTCCTCTAGTTCATTCAGATAAGCATATGTTGATTTTATAAATGTACGCTTAATATATACTTTTATTGCCAAATGTTTTAATGGTATTACACTATGGGGTATATTCAATTGATGTCAGATCCTTTCCGACAGAAAAGATCCGAAATCTCAGTATTCAATGAGCGGCCAAATCTGACAGGATTTGGCTGTTCCTGACAATGCCAATCCAACTTTTTTTAAAGTCAGATTGACATTGTCGGAAACGGTGCTAAAACCTGTCAGATTTGGGCACGAATCCGACAAAACACGTGGATCTGCGGTTATTCCTTATTCCGCCAATCCACGTGTTTTCTGACAAGTAGGATTTGCCGACTTGACGGAAAAATGGCAGGGGCATTGATTAGGTCAGAACAGTTTCTGACCTTAAACCACTTAAATGGAATGGTCAGATTTCATGCGACTGCGCCGTCCCACCCTGTCCCCCCATTTTTGATGAGGAGATCTATTCTGCAGATGTGCATAATATAATGTTTAAATATTTAGAAAAATACTTTTTAAACTTTATTAAATAAAATAAATTTTAAAAAACAATGTTATTAACAGTTTTGAAGGGAAAAATCGTCCGTCTTTCCGACAAGATGGCAGTTCCAACTACAATTGAATAACCCCCTCTGTGTATTTTTAGGATGGTCTTCAGCATGCCGACTGTCGGGATCCCGGCGCACAGTATACCGGCATACACACATATACATATATACATACACCCGGCATACCGACACTTTTTCTCGCTCGTGGGGGTCCACGACCCCCCTGGAGGGAGAATAAAATAGCGTGGCGCGCTACCGCAGCGAGCCCGCAAGGGGCTCATTTGCGCTCACCACGCTGTTGGTATGCCGGCGGTTGGGCTCCTGGCACTGGTATGCTGGTCGCTGGGAGCCCGGCCGCCGGCATACCATACTACACCCGTATTTTTAAGCTTTTGTCCTGAGTGACTTCAATAAAAGATTTAGGTTGATTGTTGCCTTTTGCGGACTTCTGGAGGTATGTTTAGCTCTCAGATAACTGGACTTTATATGCAATTGGTATGGAACCACTTTTTTTATTGTTTAGAGCACAATGGTGGTTGCACTTCAATATCGTAATTTTAAAAAATATATATTTCTTAAGGTTCAGAGTGACTGCACAAGGTTGGCTACTATCCCTTATTTGTGGGGATATGTTAGGGTCCATTAAGAGGATGGTCCTCTTCTCATGTATGACTCTTATTGTCCAGGGACCTAAAATACCTGGTATTCCCAGGTGGTCTCCCACCAAGTACTCACCAGGCCCAACACTGCATAGCTTCCAAGATCGGATGAGATTGAAGGCGATACAGTGTTGGGCCTGGTCAGTACTTGGTGGGCGACAACCTGAGAATACAGATACTGTAGGTCCCTGGACGATAAGACTCATACATGAGAAAAGGACCATCCTGTTAACAGACCCTAACATATCCCCGCATGCAAGCTGGTTAAATAGCAGTAGTTTTCTATTAGATTTTCACAGTGATCAATTAAGCTTCTTAGAAGCAATATTTTACTTTGTGATGTCATTTTCACAGTTTCATCATTTTTATTGACACAGAGTACAATTGTACATGAGCAGAGAAGTTTATGTATGCAAAGTTTTTAATTCCGCCAGTATAACGTGTTTCGCAGATCACTACCCAGTTCCTCATCTATGGAAACTTACTTGTGTTGTGGAGATCAAGTGAAATATCAGTATACATCATTTAATGGCTAAAACAGTACGTCTACGTGGTAGGGTGTCCTGACACTGCCTGTCATGTAACACCCTCTATTGTAATAATAATCCATTATATACAGGTTCATGCTAGCATGAACCTGGATATGATCCATGATAGTTCTCAAGAACACATAATGAATGGAAATAGCATGTTGGAGAACCAGGGGGAGAGAAATAGATGATCTAATGAAGTCTGCCAATGCTTGTCTGAGAACCATTTAATGCTTAGATAATGTTACACTTGGAAAAATACAAGGCAGAAATTCCCAAAAATTGGAATTTAATCTACCACTTTATGTCTAGACATTTTGTCTGTAAGGCAGCCTATCAGTGTCACCATATCATGGTATAGTTGGATAAAAGGGAAAAATGACTCAATATGCGTAAGTGTGGACCATAATTAGGGATTATAATGTACTTTGTTGTTTAATTTCTGGATTATGTTAATGAATAAAGATGATGAGATTACAGTCAATCAGGATATGCCTCTCCAGAGATGTCTGCAAATGTGTCATACAGTATGCCTTAGAAAGGCAGCTTGGTTATAATTAAGTACATGTGGAAAGTTGATGCTATTATTATATTTAGATTGCTGCCATTTCATGAGACCAATACTTGAATGTTTACCCTGGCAAATTAAATTTCTGACTATAGAGTTAATTATTTGTACATTCCTCTGAGTGAGCAAAAATGGGAAATGTCATCATCGTAATTAAACTAGCTCTATCCAAGTAAGACAAAAGGAGATGGCTCCAACCTCCCAGCTCTGTCAAAATATCAGCTATAGAAATAGTAAAGTAAGATTATATCATTCTGAAATGATATGAATCAAGGCTTAAATATATTAATCCTTAAAGAGTGATAAACTGGAGAAAGAAAAAGAGTTATAAAGTACTAACAAATCAGCTCCTAACTGTCATTTTTCAAACACATCCTGTAACATGGCAGTTATGAAGTTGATTGGCTGGTACTTTATCACTCTCCAGTTTTTAAGGTTTATCAGATTTGGGCCAAAATACATAAAAGCTTATGTGGTCCCTCACCCTATTCAAAGCAAGAAGAACACTTCAAATCTGTTTAGCCACCTTCGGATGAAGATAGAGACCCGTTGAGTTGGCATATTTATAGTGAATCCCAACACACTACCAAAAACGTTCAATATCAGCAAAAGTTATGCTAGAGAATCTTAAGGGTTTGCAGTTATAATTAAATATTGAGAAAGATAAAAGAAGTACCAAGAAGAGACAGTGTCCTTATTGAAGTTTCTGGAAGAACAAGACTGCAGAGCCTCAGAAGGAGAAATTGCAGCTAGCCAAGCAAGAGGTAATCTTCCTAGGACACTCAAGGTATCCAACATCTAACAAAAGTGAGAAGGAAAATATTCATACTGCAAGCTAAGATGCCAACTAGTGTCAAGCAAGTCAGATGATCATTCCTGGGCCTAGTGGGACACTACAGAACACGGATACCTCGAGCACCAGTCTACATGCAAGTATTGTATGACAACACTGAAAGGGAGGAGGGTCCGCATCCTACACACAGCAACAGATGAATTAAGCAATTGAACAATTGTAAGCAGCAGTTGCCTCATCTCAAGCCCTATAACTACCTGACTATTGAAGAAGGAGGCCATACATAAAAGTCTATACGCAAAATTATTGACTGAGGCGAAGACCAGTGGCCTACCACTCAAGCAAGCTTGACAGCAGTACTCAAGGAGCACCTACCGGCATCAGAGCAGTGGCAGCAGCAACAGTCATAGAAGTGGACAAGAGCACAGACACAGTGTTGAATCAGTAGTCCTAGAAGAGGACAAGAGCACAGGCATAGTGCTGAATCATGAACTTATCATCCAGGTACCACATGCAGGTACAGAAAAGCTTCAACAAGCAAGAACCAAACACCTATCAGCGGCAAGGCTGACCATGTATGAAGTAGCACTGCCAAAGTGCAACAAGTAACCATCAGAAGATGTACTACCCTCAACTCAGCAACCCTTTTCCAGCATTAATCAATAAAGGTGTTTAATCTCAAGATTCAAAAGGAGGGAAAACAGATTACTGATGAATCCGAAAGCAAGAAGTTGATGATAAGGACCAGGAAGGTGGTCCAGAAGAGCAAGATACAGACAGATCATCATGGATGCAGGACCGGAGGGATGGTCCAGAAGAGGAAGAGAATAATTATAGTAATCAAAAAATTTCCTTATCCTTGTGTGGCGTTAATGGAACAAGAACCTCAACTTGCCATATGTTACATACACAGCCCTACCTAATGCTCAGCATGAGCTATATGTGGATGGATCAAGGTACCATGAGGATTGAATTCCTTATACAGGAATAAGTGACCACTGAACATGAAGTTGTGGATTCAGGATCCTTACCATCCCAGTACAAGAGTGTGAGCCAGATATGGAAAAGCAGAGGCTTCAAGAAGGCAAATGGCGAAGACATACAACATGCTTCCCTGATCAGACACCAGTTCAGAGCTCTGCAAGGGCCACAGAAAAGGTTGCAGTAATGAAGATCCAGGCACATGCAAGAAATGACACTCCTGAAACAAGAGGCAACAATCTGGCAAAATGCTGAAGCCAAGAGGGCAGCAAGATGCCCCCAGCAGGAAAGGTAAGTCTATCCAGTAACCATTCCAGTGCCAGACTAGATACACTGATTGAACTTCAGAACCAAGCAGGAGAGAGTGAGAAAGTAGCCTGTGGATAAAGAAAGCAACCAAACAAACAAACAAACAAACAAACAAACAAACAAACAAGCAACCAGTAAAAGGTAGCCATCTACACCACACAGACAGAAGTAACAGAAAGAAGCAAGGCCTCAAATGCCTGATCTACAGGATTTGAAGAAATTCCAGGAACAAGCAGGTCCTGAAGAAACAGCAGCATGGCAAAGAAGAAGAGCCAGACAAGAAGAAGACACTGACTTATGAAAATTAGAAGAGAAGTTATACTTACCGAGAAGCTTATATCCACATAGGTGTTAAGTAAGCCATGGACTCACACACCTGGGAGAGGATCAAATGGAAGATGGATAGCTCAAGGATGTTATCCAGCCTACAAGATATGTAGGCCTACTGGAAATGTCCAATCCAGGACAGAAGGTCAAGTCCATCCTTGGAGCAATCCCAAAAAAGTTATTTTCCATTTCGAAGACTGCAAATTGACTATATCTAACTGCCAAAGATGTATTGGTAGACACAGACATTTTCAGTTATTTGCCAATGGCAAAAGCCACAGCAATATCAATAGCTAGAAAATTAGTTTCAGAAGTTATGTGCAGATATGGAGTACCAGAAGTTATAGTAGCAGATAGCGGTATTTATTTCATTAAAGAAATAATGTAGTACATAAAGTATGATTTGGGAATACAACTGTATTCCATGTATCCCCCATAGGTTAGTGGGTGTGTCACAGAAACCAGAAAGGGATGCTAAAGTGTTAATTTTTAGTACTGGTTAATAGTAGAACCATATTCAGTAAAACCATAGGTTATTCACCTTATGAAATATTGTTTTATAGCATACCTAAGATAGGATGTTATTATCCATTAGAGTTACAGCATATATATGGTAATTTGACTGCATATGTAAAAAGTCTTACTGAAGAAACTGACACTTCTGTATTTTCTAGTTTGCCTTTCTCCCAGATTCAGGAGCAAATCTGAATCCCGACAAGCTTTAACCAGGAGATTGGGTATATCTGGAAAGACACGTGAAAGAGTCATTTGAGCCCAGATTTGATGGTTCATATCGAGTGTTGCTGACCACGCCTATTTCTGTGTCAATTAAGGAAGGAGAAACTTGGGTTCCACTGCAATTTTGCTCAAGTTAAGTTTGAACAATGAAATACACAAACATACAAAGGCTAATTGGGCCTAAACTAGACAGACCACTATGGGTCATTATATTGGGAACTTCAGTACTCATTGTTGTCATAATACACTCCATATCTCTCACAGGAGAGGGCAGGGACTGGCATGTCCACAAATCCAAAGTTACGTACCAGTGTTAAGTATATAAGTATATACTTTTTATATATGTAGTATATGTAGTATGTGCTTCTTATATATATAGTATATAAGAGGTGTGTTATCACACTAGAGCTTGTGTTAGTCAATTTAATGTAAAGATCATGAAATCTCTAGAAGTTCAAAGATACCAGTTAATTAAGAAATGCTGGGCTCACATGGGCCCACATCTGGAAAGGAGGGGAATGGACATCTGTCCCCACTACATATAAGCATATAAGGGTTTTAATTGGTTTAAAGCAAGTACATACTACTAAATAGAGTGTAATATTTTTTAGAATATGTGTGAAGAGAACTCTAAGAATGTGTTGTATATTTATTACTAATGAAACAAATAGTGCGCAAGAAGTGGTTTAGAGAAATGTTCTGCTCAAACCCAGCTAATTGGTTTAGAGGGATCAAAGAGTAGATTGTTGAAATAGTGATGTTTTTTATAAAAAATTGTTGGCTTAGCAATTTGCATATATCTGTATTTTAAGATGCTATTTTGTTTCCTTTCCTTTCAGCTTGAAAGAAATCTGAAAACTCAAAGATGTGAATCCTCCGAGTTTAAGAAACTACAGAAGAGCTTGGCAAGAAAAAGCCGTGAGCAGTCTACCTTGATGGATATAATGTGAACGGTTCTTTACCTTCCGTGGGATAGAGTGACAAGCACCGTCCTACGGGAACATAACCTTTAGCACCATTATAGCTAGACTGTTTGCTTAGTCTTTTTAGGCAGAGTTTATGTGATGCCTTGTAGCTCAACTGTAATGTCATATTGTTAGCTGTAATGTCATTTTATTATGAAAGGAGAGACTGAGTGAGATATATGTATTTAGCTTAAGCATGTCAGCCATTTTGTTAAGTAGCAGCCATGATGTAGTGAATAAGAAGTATGCTTTGCTGAGTTAATCATAATAATGCTGACATTTCATAGTTAGTACATTCTGTGCGAAGCAAGGTCGTACCTATAAGTCTTGAAAACATCTTATTAGACAGTCTCTTTGTGTTTAGACTTCTCCTGAAGGACACATAGGAGGATGTCAGCCTGAGAGGAGTTATGAGTTATGAATGCATTATTGTTTTTTGAAATGTGACGTGTATCAAGTATTCATGCAAGTAGCTTTTTTCTCTCTATAATGTCATGCTACATAAAGTGGAGCCAGTCTCATTTTGCTGGACATAACTGACGTGTGGTGTCTGCTTCCTGGGATTCCCAATCGATTGGTAAACAAAGGGTAATGAACAGACAATTGAAGGAGATTGATAGAAGGAGGCTTATCTCCAACAATATCATCAGGAAAAGCTGAGAGTTTAACCTCAGCAGTGCCCACAAGAATGCTCTGAAATGAAGATCAAGATCTTAAAATTCTGAATAATTGGACAACTGATAAAATAAATAATATTGGTGACAAAGTACATCCCTGTCTCATGTCCCTCTGCATACTTAGTGGGTCCCTCTTGACTCCATTATTCAACAAACATGTAGAAGACTGCAAATAAAAGTAATGTACCAAGTGGACAACAGATGGGTCAAATTCACGTCATTCCAAAGTCCAAGCTTATTAACATTCTGCTCAAAGCCTTCTCTGAATGACGGCCACAGATGAACCCATTTTGTGTACTGTGAATAGGTCTGTGAGTATAGTCTGAAGCCTATTTGTCATTATGTTGACAAACTTTTACACTCTGTATTAAGGAGTGAAGTTTCATTATATGAGTTTATTAAAAGAGAATCCTTATCAGGTGTAGGAATGAGAGTCATGAATGTATTTGTGAAAGAACTTTAGGGGGATTATCTCTATTAATTTTTTTTGCATTAATTCTAATAAATCTGGAGTAAAATCTGGTTGTGAAAAATTTAAAAACCTGTAAAGCCATCTGGGTTGGGAGAATGTGGCAGTAAATGGGAAATAGTGTCAGTTAATTATAGTTCAGTAATACCTGGAGATAAAATATCTGTTTTGCTTTGAATCAGTTTGAGCAATTTGGCCTCCACAAGGATTCTGCTCCATCCATAACATGTTTATACATATCAAAATAAAACTTACAAAATGGTGATGATATCTCATGAGTTTGTATATGGTCTCACCTGTAGTCAGTTTCCTAATGTCAATAATAAAAGAGTGCTTCTTCCACAACATAGACACTGGTGTATTTATAATGGCTGCACCCAGTTTCTCAACACTTAGCAACATTGACAGCAACAGCGCTACAGAAATCACTGGGAAAATTGCGCGGCAGCCATTTTCACATGAATTTTGCGCATGAGCAGTAGGAAAATCATGTGGAAAATGGCCGCCCTGCCATTTTCCTGTAGAGTCTACAGTGCTTTCGGCTAGAGAGGAGGGGACCCAGAGTCTGCACACAGGCCTCCTCCTCTCTTGATGCACCTCTGGGCATGGACATCCTTAATAATAATTTACAGAATTCAGTGCCCCATTTATAAAAGTACTGCTTTTTGTGGTCTAGATGTGTTTGTGCATGACTGTTTCCAGAAGTTTTTTACACTGATTAACATCAGACAGCTGGTCACTATATTGATGGAAAGCCAAAACTACTTTAATTCACTCAGGATTACATTCTTTAGATGATTCTTTAATTTAGATACATAACAATATGGCAACCCCGGATGGCTCACTTCGATGCCTCCTAAAGAGGACTGGATCCATCTAATGTTCAAGGTTATCTTTGAGAAAGTTGGCCCAAGACATTGAGAACAATGTTTTAAATTCATCTGATTGTGACAGATAATATGGGAAATGCCAAAAGCAGTCAGTTAACGACATGGAGGCATGCCATAAATCAAGTGTAATAGGGGTGTAATCAGAAATTATAATGTCTTCAATCCTTTGTGAACTTTCTTGAAAGCAAATCCCTTAAAATTTCAGCCATAGATTCTTCTTTCCACTCTTCAGTTTGATTTGTAACTTTGAATGGCTCGCTACTGCTCTCCCATAAATAGGGGTCCATATACTGTACAGCTGACTTGTTATCATGCAATTCCCTAAATTATAAACTCATGATTTCTTCTCTGATAACGTTTTGGATAATTGCTCTAACATTAATATCTCCAGAAAATAAAGTTCTTAAAAAATTAACTCCCCCCCCCCCCCAAATTCGGCATCTTGACCGAGACTTCCGGTGGTAGACCCTAAACTTACAGTGCAAACAAAAATGTTGGGTTCCATACTACAGCACTAGATGCTGATTGAATTGCTCATCACTGGGAGAGTTTATGGAAATATTTTAAAGTTTGATTAACGATTTAACTTTTTTACCTTGTTTTAAGATTTCTGATTTTTTATGTTGCTATTATTTTATTATTGGGTTTGTATTTAAAAATTTGAATAACAAAATAATACTTGGAATTAAAAAATGAAATAAAAAACATTGCAATTACAAAAAAATGTTTCTCTGGCTATTTAAAAATGTTTTTAAATATTTTTGGACTTTATACTTAAAATAGAAAATATCAGAACTATGTATATTTTATCTTAAGTTAGATGTAGTTGGCATCTGCTCTTCATAGACACAATGAAATACTATGACCTACCTTTTAAATGTGTTATTGATGGAAGACAGAACAAGCTTCCATAGCATCAGATAGGAGATAGATCCCTTTTACACTGTCAGAGGAATAGGGATGTTATTTACTCGTTCCCTATAACTGAATATGTTTGCCCCATATCACTGTATTTTTCTCTGCCCAATATTACCGCATTGACTGAAATTAGAATTTACCCTTGCCAAACACTGTTTATGAAGAGAGAGAAATAATGACAAAATCCAAATACCATGGAACATTTCTTTAGATCTTATTTGTGGAAGTGTCAAAGCAACGTTAAACTTTAGTTAATATTCAGAATAACAGTTGGAGAACTACATTTAGATGAAAATGTAATATTCCATGTATTTGGAGATTTTAAGCTGAAAATTAGGGAAAATTGCATTGTATTACATTTTAGATAATATTGCTTGGATAGTGTTGTTTGTTATACAACTTAATTTATATTATAACTCTCTAGTCCAGTGGTTACCAACCTCGGCCCTCAAGTACCCCCAACAGTTCATGTTTTCCAGGTCTCCACACAGGATTGAAAGTGAAATGATTTGCTCTACCTGCGGGTCTCTTAAAATATGTCAGTGAGTAATAAATACACCTGTTCAACTGCTAAGTGACCTGGAAAACACAAACTGCTGGGGGTACTTGAAGACCGAGTTAGGGAACCACTGCTCTAGTCAATAACAGATTTCAATTATTTTTGGCCTTTTATCTATAATAAAATGCTATAATTTTCTGTTGTTTTATTTATTTTTTGTTAAGCATTGTTCTTGTACATGATAAATCTTGAAGCTCACATCACACCCATGAAATAGAATATTTTTGTATTGATATGTAATATTATTACACGATAGATTGGATGTTATGCAAGCCTTTTGTAACAATGCAGTGCAGATGTGCACATAGTGATTCCAAATGAGTAATCCAAGAAAAACAAAGTTACTTGACATTTTGTTTTTGCAGCATTGATTACAAAACGTTGGCGGTTTTTATTTGAAAGCATAGAAAGCAAATTAAAGTTTTATTGTTTTGTGTTATGTTGTTCTATTAAAGATTACAATTAAGAGTCAACATTTTAGCAGAAATATAAAGTTGACATCAGCGCTTTTGGCATTAAACTTCCTTAAACAAAACATCGTTATTTATGTAATCTTCTTACCTAGTTACATCTTATGATAGAGTTGGCTAAAGCTACAGCAGAAGATGCAGAGCTACCCCATCTAAACCCATTAGTACAAAAATGTCTTTAATAATAAAATGATAAAGTGCAGCGGAATCTATTGGCACTATATAAGTAAATGCTATAAAGCATAATAACAAAATTACACACACACACACACACACACACACACACACACACACACACACACACACACACACACACGATGAGGTTACCTAATTTCATTGGTTTTATACTCAGCTGATTTCCAGTTGTTTCCTTGAGCCACAGGTCACCTTTGTGTAGTCATTATTTTTAATAAAATAATGATACAAATATTGAAGATGAATGCTACTGTAGTTACAACAATGCCTGGTGGTCCCAATATAACGTTAGCATATGATGGCTTGAAAAGCTGATATTTTGCTCAATAGACACTAGGGTGTTCAAGCAATCCTGTATGGTACCATACTTTATGCTTGATTAGACTACTTACCTTTGACACCTTGATGGTGGTCCTTACAGACTTCAAGTCTCTACCATGTGTGTGTATGTTGAGACCCTCACTTATTCACCTTTAAAGTTGGGTCAGTTGGTGAAAGTTCAGGAACCAGTATTAAGTTACTAAATACTGTAGTGTCAGTTCTGTGCTAAGATAAGGGTTTAGAGACTGAAAAGATCTGAGCTGGTGGTGTCATGCTGTTTATGCTAATGAACCTGGGGGTGATGATTTTGCTGTCTACTGAAAAATTCTTGGTATGTGGGAAGTGCAGACTAATCTAATACATATTTGACTTCAGGGCTTTTCATTTATTTTCTAATAAATAGTTCAACTACCCAAAGGCAAGAGCAATTTTTGTAGAATATAGATTTAGCTGAATATAACCTCAGTAGAATTGGGATAATGTAACATAATAGATAGAAAATAGATATATTGCTGTAGAGTGTCAGGTTCTTAATTCGTGTGTGGAAAGTGGTGGAAAGAGTAGATGGAGGAAGTACATCTGGACTTTATAGGCAAAGGGACACATAAGGCAGTAGTAGATATATGTACTGATAATTTGAATGAAAGAGGCATGCAAATAATAAATCAACAAAAAAAATAATTGAAAAGTAAATAACTTCACAGTAAATTTATAGTAAATGTTAAACAGTCAAAGAGATCTAATTAAGGAAAAGGGTGGAAGATAGCAATGGCATAACTTGGTCAGCTTAGTATTGCAATATACAGTGATGTTCTGGATCTGATTCAGTTAGTACTAGTTTAGCACTGCAAGGCTTCACAAACACCAGATGTAACCTGCACTGATGTGATGGAAGAGACATGGACAAAACTTGAGGCACAAGGCACCAGGAGATCTGGCGGTGCAGTGACTAACACAGTATAACTTGATGGGACACATACTGCCTAGAAGGTAGGGGATATGGTAGTAGATACTGTAGATATAGTAAATACTGTGGATTGCAGTTGGGTACAAGGCTTCAAGAGGCCTGGTGTGGATTAGTGGTTGCACTGTGAGACACATCAAGGTCCATAAGATGAGGATGGAGCAATCGGTTCAGTGGAAGATCTCTGAGACACGAAGCACCAGGACATAGTGTACAAACACTAATGCAGAGGCACATGGAATCTGAATGAGGAAAATGGAGACACAGGGAATCTCAGGGAGCCAAGATGTCAGACACCTATGAGGTTGTATGAAGATCTGGGACTAAGCCGCAATCTAAACAGGTTTAAATACTATACTCAAACAAAGTGAAAGCTAGTCATTGGATCAGCTGATCACATAATCAGAGTTTACAGGAAAGAAACACAAACTATATGGGAAAATGTCAGCCTACATGCCTCACATTCAGTGATGAGCTGAAGGATTGCCCAAAGACAGCACAGGAATGCCTAGTATATTGGACTCGGTCAGTCTTAGCTTCAGTCTAATGCAGTGATTTTCAACCTTTTTTTACTCGCGGCACACCGAACAATATTTTAAAATTGCCAAGGCACACCATCAGTTCCCCACAGAACCCCCCCCCCCACACACACACATTGGCCCTCATAGTAAAAAAAAAATCCACACATACATTGGCCTACACAGAAAAAACAATCACATTGTTCTCTACATAAATCCTATTGCTCCCCACAGGAGAAATAAAATAACAAATATTAGCCCCTACCGGTCAGCTGTCCTCCTACCTGTCCCTCAGTGGCGGGGGTTGTTCATAGTGGAGTGCTACGAATACTGAGCAGCAGGCGGTCGGGCAGGTGTGGATGAGGGTAGGCAAGGAAAGCTGTGTATGCAGGCGGGAACAGGAATATGTGTATGCAGGCGGGCTTGCTGGCTGGTGATATGCGGCGGCCGTGACCTATGATATCACACCGCCGTGTCTTCAAGGCATACGTCATGGCTGGAGCACGACTGATTCTCTAAGAAGAGCCCGGGCCAACAGTTCACTCTGAAGGTGCAGGAAGCTGCTCTGGCTCCGCGGCACACCTTGCAACTGGTCACGGCACACTAGTGTGCCACGGCACACTGGTTGAAAAAGCCTGGTCTTATGTGTGACATTTAGCAATATGTGGAGCAGACATTTCTTGTATAACTAATGGTGCCTTGACAGGATGGTGAGCCAGCCACACTCGGTTAGGTAAATTCTCTTTAACCCTGAGGACAATACCTAAATAAAGTCTAGTCAGAAAAAAGACCACAGGGCCATTCACAGTTTTGTAAGCATTACACAGGTGATGTATTCTTGGTCTGGGAACCGTTAGTAAAATTACAGAGGTTTGTGTCCCACTTACAGTTCGGTGGCATATAGCAATGGCACGGGATGTTATTTGAACATTATTGCTGTCCCACTTCCTATTGCTTCTTTATATTTATATACAACACAAATGGTCTGGCGCTAATACACAGTATTATCAAATATATCAAAAATATATAAATGCAAATGTATCAATAGTATATTGACCGGTCAAATAAAATAAGTACATCTTCAATTTCAACATATATATATATAAGAGAGAGAGAGAGAGAGAGAGAGAGAGAGAGAGAGCGAGCACATTTTACAGCTTAAATAGCAGCTTTAAAATATACCTTTAGATATGCAAAATTTTACCATGTCATATATTCTTTATATTTATTTATTTATTAACAGTTTCTTATATAGCGCCGCAAATTCCGTTACGCTTTACAATTGGAAATAACAATGATATAACAAAACAATGATATAACAAAACTGGGTAATAACAAATAGTCATAGAGGTAGGAAGGCCCCGCTCGCAAGCTTACAATCTATAGGGAAATAGGCATGGATACACAAGGATAGGTGCTATCTATTGCATAGTTGTCCACCAGATTGCAAAGGTCTTGGTGGGCTGTATGATATGGTCATACACCAATGATGAACCGGGGGCGAGAGGAAGGATGAGAATACATGAGAGGATATGTGTGGACTGTACAGAGTGGATGCAATTTGATAGGAAGGTTTATGAAAGTTATGAGGGCGGTTCTGGAATTTGATACGCTTGCCTGAAGAGGGGAGTTTTCAGGGAATGCTTGAAGGTTTGGAAACTAGAGGAGAGTCTTATTGTACATGGTAGGCATTCCACAGAGTGGATGCAGCCCGATGAAAGTCCTGCAATTGTGAGTGGGAGCGAGTAATGAGTGTGGATGAGAGACGCAGATCTTGTGAAGAGCGAAGAGGTCGGGTTGGGAGATATTTTGAGATAAGCGAAGTGATGTATGTTGGTGTAGTTTGGCTAATGGCCTTGTGTGTGAGTAAAAGTATTTTATATTGAATACGGTAGAATACAGGTAACCAATGGAGGGACTGACAGAGTGGATCTGCAGACGACGAACATCTAGCGAGGAAGATTAGCCGCACAGCTGCATTCAGAATGGATTGTAGTGGTGAGAGTCTTGTTTTGGGAAGACCAGTTAGGAGACTATTGCAATAATCAATGCGGGAGATAATGAGTGCATGGATTAGAGTTTTAGCAGTGTCTTGTGTAAGATATGGTCATATTTTGGATATGTTTTTAGATGCATGTAACATGATTTTGAGACAGATTTATGAAAAGATGAATATGTAGGAGGAGGGATGCGGAGCTTACCTGTAATAAATGATGACTTAAATTAAATCCTCATCCTGACCGTGGTGACTTTTCAGTAAATGTCCCTTACAAAGTTCAGTATTGTTTGTTCTTATAGGACCAAATTCAATTAGCCATGGTAACTGACTGAAGGCTAATCTGCTGGGGCTATTCAAATATAGATTGGGAAATGGGTTTAGGAGGGAACCGCACCAGTCCAAACAATAATGTATAGATAGTTAGTAGCCTCTGAAAGAACTGAATTTAAATAGAATTTCTTCTGTATATGGCAAATATAGATGTTGTAGGGGTTTATCCCAACATCAATGTTGCTTTCAGTGGTGCTCCCTAGAGTCAGAAAGTATCAAGTACCAAAATAACCAAAAGAAGGTTTGAAAGAAAGGACTCTTTTTTGGGAGCACTCTTGATTCAGAGGAAAATACTATACTTAATAAATTTTCAAAAACAACAATTTAATCAATATAAATCAAATCCTAGGAGTGAGTGTGTGTGAAAAACATAGCTTAGCGAAAATATTAATAAATCTAATTATTCGTGATCTCAATTCACGATTTATGAATTGCCGGAGAGTAGAATTCTGTGATGCTTGTGTCAACAAGAATCTACATCATATTTTTTGGAGTGTATGACCATCATTCATACTGCTAATATCCATTATGGATTATATAAGTGCAGAAAGTAAAATCATTGGTCATGCAAATCCCAATATTGGATGACATAAAGTTGAGTGCCACTGTGTCCAATAGTCAATTTATTGCAGTACCAGGGTGTTCAGAGGAGGTCTCCCTTCCTTGTACTAACCCGGCCTTTCACTGCTTAGCTTCCAAGTTCGGAAGAGATTGGGCATCTCCAGTGAAGTGCGACCGCAATTATTGGACTTTCCTCCTTGGTCACTCCAAATATATGCCAAATGATTGCTGTATGTTAGGAATGGAAATTATATGTGATTCGTAACAAATGAGTTACAAAAGGAAATTACATGCAATCAGCTGAATCATCAACATATGACACAGTGGTCATAAGGATTAATTACATCTGCATAATTAATCAGGTATGTAGAAAAATTCAAATATACCTGATCTATGATAACACGTGACACGGCGGTCATAAGAGTACCTACATATGATTATGAATAATCAGCAGATGCAGTGAAATAGTCACAAAAAGGGAAGGAAAAAATTAGGAAAAAATTGGACGTATGCAATTATCCTGACATTCACCAGCTGGTTAATCAGCATAAGACACAATGGTCAAAAAGAAGATAATTATACATACACTCCCCTGATTGTGTGACTGAGTTTTGTTGATTGACCTGTAATTAGCTGATAAACAGATACATGACACAGCGGCCATATAAAGAAATTATATGCATGTAATCAAACAATCACCAACTAATTAATTAGTATATGACACAGTGGTCACCAAGAGATGATTATAAACACAATTCCTTGATTATACAGCATGTGATGTAAAAATCACAGAAGACATGTAGTTAAGTTATTAAGGATAATAAATGTGGGAAAATTCACAAATGCCACGTATAATTACTAATTGATTATCCTTATATCTGGGCTCAGAGCAGATCATCAGTACGGCCGTACCAATTTAAATAATTACTTTAAATTGTGCTGTAAAAGACAGCATATATGTATGGCAACATGGCTGACAGACGGGCATAAATTATCTGGATGCCCGTTCTTTATGACGGACCTGTGTGGCGTAATAACAGGCAGACAGAATAAATCAGTCAGATGGTTATTGGTGATTAACCCCTCTGGGTCAATAGGGAAAAGGAAAAGGGAAGGGGGGTAGGAAAGGAAGGAGGGGGAAAGGGGAGGATGGGAGGGGGGGGGGTTTGAAAAAGTGGGGAAAGAAAGTGTATCACAGCAGGTTATAATTAAACCTGCAGAGTATCTTCAATGTTTTTGTAGAAAAGAGGGGGATAACCACGATTGACGGTTAAGACGTTACAAGTAGGTACTGTAAAAGTAGTTGAGTTTTCTCATTGGTGTTGAGTATATACGATACCAGTACTGATGTTTGTAATGTCGTTCCGTTTGTAGCTAAGTGGAAGCTCCGGAGATTGCAGCGGCGTGTGTCCGTATTGACGCTCCAAGGGAGCGGTAGTTTGGAGCCGTTGCTGTGGGGATGCTTCAAGAGCTGCTGCCGCATCTGTCCGAGGTCTCTCTGAAGGAGAGCGATAGCTGGGGCCGTTGCCTGGTGATGGTCTGAGCGCTCCGGCTGGCGCGGTCACGTGTGCGCAGCACGTGATCGCTATACCTGACGTACGTTTCGCAAGATAAGCTTGGTCACAGGACGTAATGAGGTCACTGAGGATTCCAGTTTATGTAGAGCAGGGCTCATAGTTGATTGGATGGAATTATTGATAGACATACTGATCCCCCAATCATGGTTAAGTTGAGTAAATCTCTCAAGTTGGGCATCGTTACTGATTGTAACCGCCTGTGTTTAATTAATTTAACATACAAATAAATTAACTGGGTGGACTTGATGAAAATAAAGAAAAAGAAGATATGTATGTAATGAAGGAGAGAAACTTGTGATAAGACAGTTAGTAATAAAATTATAATAGAAATTATAATAGAAAATACAATATATATAGAAATATATATATATATAGTTGATTGTGCAAGTGATAATGTTAATTGATCTGTGTCAGTGATGGAGATACTTAATTGATTCATTGATAATAAGGTGTGATTATTAGATTGGTCGTTTTTAAAGTATGTTTTATTATGTTTAAGTGAGAAGGATGAAATAAATGGGATATGAAGGAGGGGGTGAGGTGAAAATGGTGAATGAGGAACATGATTGAGGGGTGAAAAGTAATTAAACATATTAATGATTATTGAGGAAAGGCAGATATAGTGCTTGTTAGGAAAAACCTCCGTGAAAGAAAAAAGAGAAAAGAGAGGTGTGACTTTACACTGATGTGATGTGTGAGGTGTTATGAGAATTATATATATATATTTTTTTTCACATATATATATTTTTTAGGTTGGCTGTGAAAAGAAGAAGAGAAAGAGCTCTATATAGGATACCAGAGGTTATAGTATGAGGACATTAATTTAGATATACCCCATAATTTATGTGTTCATTCATGCCTGCTGGTTGTAAAGATCCCATCTTAAAGATCCATTCACTTTCTCTTTGCAGTAAGTTCTCAGTTAGGTTGCCTCCTCGTATTCCGAGTTTAATTTTCTCCAAGCCGAAGATTTTAAGCTCCTCCCATCTGCTTTCATGATGGGTATGGAAGTGGCGAGCGACTGAGGTTAATTGTTTCATCTTTGCCTTGTCTGAAATAGCATTACGTATAGATCCTACATGTTCTAGGACTCGCTGTTTATGCGGACGGGTTGTCATGCCAATATAGTTTTGGTTACAGCTACATTTTAGGCAATAGATAACCCCTTCAGTTCGGCAGTTCATGTAGTCTTTTATTTGTATCTTCTTTCCGAATTTGTCTTCTACTTCTTTTGTTGGATGAATATATCTGCAAGCTTTGCATTTGCCACAGGGATATGTTCCAGTGACAGTTGGTTTTTTTGTAGGAAGTTTTTGAAAATGACTGCTTACAAGTCTGTCTTTAAGGTTTTTGGATCTGCGCCAACTCATGGCGACCTTAGGACCCAAATTTTTGGATAAAGTAGGGTCTGCATGTAAAATATGCCAATGGCATATTTTACATGCAGACCCTACTTTATCCGAAAATTTGGGTCCTAAGGTCGCCATGAGTTGGCGCAGATCCAAAAACCTTAAAGACAGACTTGTAAGCAGTCATTTTCAAAAACTTCCTACAAAAAAACCAACTGTCACTGGAACATATCCCTGTGGCAAATGCAAAGCTTGCAGATATATTCATCCAACAAAAGAAGTAGAAGACAAATTCGGAAAGAAGATACAAATAAAAGACTACATGAACTGCCGAACTGAAGGGGTTATCTATTGCCTAAAATGTAGCTGTAACCAAAACTATATTGGCATGACAACCCGTCCGCATAAACAGCGAGTCCTAGAACATGTAGGATCTATACGTAATGCTATTTCAGACAAGGCAAAGATGAAACAATTAACCTCAGTCGCTCGCCACTTCCATACCCATCATGAAAGCAGATGGGAGGAGCTTAAAATCTTCGGCTTGGAGAAAATTAAACTCGGAATACGAGGAGGCAACCTAACTGAGAACTTACTGCAAAGAGAAAGTGAATGGATCTTTAAGATGGGATCTTTACAGCCAGCAGGCATGAATGAACACATAAATTATGGGGTATATCTAAATTAATGTCCTCATACTATAACCTCTGGTATCCTATATAGAGCTCTTTCTCTTCTTCTTTTCACAGCCAACCTAAAAAATATATATATGTGAAAAAATATATATATATATAATTCTCATAACACCTCACACATCACATCAGTGTAAAGTCACACCTCTCTTTTCTCTTTTTTCTTTCACGGAGGTTTTTCCTAACAAGCACTATATCTGCCTTTCCTCAATAATCATTAATATGTTTAATCACTTTTCACCCCTCAATCATGTTCCTCATGTTAGGGTCTCCTGCCCTGTGCTGCCACGTCGTCATGGCAACCGGGAGACAAGTGCTAGTGGAGTAACCTGAGCGCAGCTGATACTCCGGTTCGGGTCTTTTGCTGTGCAGTGGTTATAGGCTCTGTGCACGGCAGGGGATCCGGTGCTGGTTTTTGTGCTCACAGTCTGTGAGGTCTGAGTGGGGCGTGGACAGCACCTGCTTTATAAGGCCTCTTTTCAGGGTAAGCAGATGCTGCTGAATCTCTGTTGGTTAGTCAGTTCATGAAAGTTAGCCAGTACTGTGTAGCTTTGTATTTGTTTGTAGCTTACTGCAAATAGGCCTGGGGATTTGGTATTACACTCTGCCAATCCAGACCTAGCAGTAAGACTGGAGTCAGTCGTTTAGCTTGCTGGGGTTCTGTTATTACTCTGTGAACTTAGCAAGTTTGCGGCTGTATTCTAACACTTGCCTGTCTAATCCTGTCTCACTGTGCTAGGTGTCAGGGGTCAGTTTAGTGGCAGTAAGCTTAAACCTGTGCACTGCAAGTGAGAATCAGGATTGTGGAGGCTCTCCTTGTGTCTATCATTCCATCTCTGACCAAGGAGTTTACTGCCACACCCGTTGGTAACCCTTTAGGGTTTTGCTGTTGCCCTTAGCAACAGCATTTCGGGTTCTCTACGTATTAAAACACAACATCTTGCTTTTTACATCTGAGCAGTTCTAATACAAGGGAGATACCCAGTTCCTTAGCCTCTGGGCTTCTCTGTTCACTGTGTGTGTATTTTGTTACCCTATCACCTTCTGTGTACGTTATGTCATATTCCCCAGTTTGTCTGTGAGTCCATTTGTTTTGCATAACAGTTCAAACACCAGTACATTCCTGCAGACACTGGAGTGCATAACAGTTCTGACACTAGTACTTTCCTGCAGGCACTGGTGTGCATAACATATTCAGCAGCCTAATACTCCTGTTGAAATTTTGTGGGAATATGGAGCATACCCCTCAAAATACGTTGCAACAGGTGGTCGATCAGGTGCAGGTCCTGACTCGGCAAATTAATGATTTGTCCATTAAAATGCACACCTCCCAGGCTGCTGGCGGAGCTCCCGCAGCAGCAGCACCTGCAGGGGTTAAGGAGCCGAAAGTAAATCTCCCGGATCGTTTTTCTGGAGATCGCTCGCAGTTCTTTTGTTTCAAGGAGAGCTGCAAGCTATACTTCCGGCTTAGGCCTCAGTCTTCTGGGTCGGAGATTCAGCGGGTGGGCATAGTGATTTCCTTGCTACAAGGAGACCCACAGGTCTGGGCATATGGGTTGCAGCCTGACTGTCCGTCGCTTAAAAGTGTTGATGCTTTTTTTACGGCACTGGGCATGTTGTATGATGACCCTGACAAGACGGCCTCAGCCGAGGCTCAGATTTCGATCCTTAAGCAAGGGCGAAGGCCAGTTGAGGTTTACTGTACGGAGTTTCGGAGGTTGGCCCATGATACCCAGTGGAATGACCCAGCCCTGAGACACCAGTACCGAAGAGGTCTTTCTAACCAGATAAAGGACCAACTGGTACAATATCCCTTGCCTGATAGCTTGGATCAGCTCATGCAGTTATCCATCCGGGTGGATAGACGGCTGAGAGAGCGTAGGCTTGAAAGGGAGACTGAGATTTCCTTCCTTCCCAAGGGAACCTCAGACTCTGAGGAATTTTCTGAGGAGCCTATGCAGATTGGGGCTGCCCGCCTCTCCTCGCGTGAGAAGACGCGGAGGAGACAGCAGGGGTTGTGTTTGTACTGTGGGAATAAAGGTCATGTGGTAGTATCATGCCCAGAAAAGCCGGAAAACTTCAGGGCCTGAGGGTGATGGGAAATATCCTGTCAGGCCAGAAGTCAGAATTTCCCAAGAAGACTTTTATCATTCCGGTGACCTTGAAGATCCTCGGTCAAACTGTCAAGACTGAGGCCTTTGTGGACAGTGGGGCCGACGGGGTTTTTATGGACCGCCAATTCGCCCTAAAACACTCTGTTCCCTTAGTACCCTTGGCATCGGAAATTGAGATTTGTGGGTTAAACGGGGAACCATTATCCCAAGGTAAAATTACCTCTTGCACTAGCCAGATTTCTTTGTTTATTGGAGCCACACACTCTGAAAAATTGTCCTTTTATGTGACTGTCTGTACTTTTGCCCCATTGGTGTTGGGGTTACCCTGGTTAAGGGCCCACAATCCTCAATTTGACTGGGTCTCTGGGGAGATTCTTAGTTGGGGTACTGATTGTTTCAGGAGTTGCTTGAGCCTTCCAGTCAGGCTCTCGCAGCTAAGTTTGCCAGGATTGCCAGGGTGTTATGCAGATTTTGCGGACGTGTTCTCCAAAAAAGTTGCAGAGGTACTACCTCCCCATCGCCCCTATGACTGTGCCATTGATTTGTTGCCAAATGCTAAGCTTCCCAAGAGCAGGTTGTACTCCCTGTCACGTCCTGAGACTCAGGCAATGGCAGAGTACATTCAGGAGAACTTGGCTAAGGGATTTATCAGACCTTCACAGTCTCCAGTTGGGTCGGGGTTCTTCTTCGTGGGTAAAAAGGACGGTTCGTTGCGACCCTGCATCGACTTCAGGGAATTGAACCGTATCACGATTAAAAACTCATACCCACTGCCTCTCATTTCGGTCTTGTTTGACCAGCTTCGTACTGCCACCATTTTTTCTAAGATTGACCTACGCGGTGCGTACAATCTAATCCGAATAAGAGAGGGGGATGAATGGAAGACTGCCTTTAATACCCACTCAGGGCATTATGAATATTTGGTGATGCCTTTTGGGCTCTGTAATGCCCCGGCAGTCTTCCAGGATTTCATGAATGATGTGCTCAGGGAATATTTGGATAGATTCTTAGTTGTATACTTAGATGACATCCTAATCTTCTCCCATTCCCTGGAGGAACATCGGAAGCATGTACGCTTAGTCCTCCAGAAACTCAGAGACCACCGGCTTGGGGCGAAGCTGGAGAAGTGCGAATTTGAAGTTCAGCAAATCGCATTTCTAGGATATATTATCTCCCCAGAAGGTTTCCAAATGGAGGGTTCCAAGGTACAGGCAGTCCTGGATTGGGTGCAGCCCACTAGTTTGAAGGCGCTTCAGCGTTTCCTGGGCTTTGCGAATTTTTATAGACGATTTATTGCTGGATTTTCGTCTATAGTGGCGCCCTTGGTGGCACTCACTAAGAAAGGGGCGGATGTTGCTCACTGGTCTTGTGAGGCTAAAGCGGCTTTTGCCCGTCTCAAAAGGGCATTTGTTTCGGCCAAGGTGCTGCGACACCCAGATCCAGAGCGTCCTTTTGTGGTGGAGGTGGATGCCTCTGAGATGGGTATTGGGGCAGTGCTTTCTCAGATGGGAGTGTCTGATAATCGCCTTCATCCCTGTGCTTACTTTTCCCGTAAATTTTCGCCTGCCGAGATGAATTATGACGTGGGTAACCGGGAATTGTTGGCTATTAAGGATGCACTCGAGGAGTGGAGACACTGGCTTGAGGGGGCTAAGTTTGTGGTCTCAATTCTCACTGACCATAAGAATCTGGCATATTTAGAGTCAGCGAAGCGTCTCAATGCCAGGCAGGCACGATGGGCTTTGTTTTTTGCTCGCTTTAATTTTTTGATAACATATCGCCCTGGGTCAAAAAACATCAAGGCTGATGCGCTCTCGCGGAGTTTTGCTCCAATCCAGGAGACCACCGAGGAGCCGTTGCCCATTGTTTCCCCATCATGTATTAAAGTGGGCATTACCCAGGACCTCTTATCATTAGTCCTTAGAGCACAGGAGCAGGCTCCTCCAGACCTTCCGGTAGGTCTTTTGTTTGTGCCTCCTAGGTTAAGACAGCGAGTGTTCCTGGAATTCCATGCCAAGAAGTCGGCAGGTCACCCGGGTATTGCCAGAACTCGGGAGTTGCTATCTAGGGCGGTGTGGTGGCCCTCGGTGGCTAAGGATGTGGATCAGTGGGTTCGGGCATGTGACATCTGTGCCCGAAATAAGACTCCTAGAGGGGTTCCTGTTGGCCCATTACATCCACTCTCTATCCCATCTAAGCCATGGATTTTGTGGTGGACTTGCCCAAATCCTCGGGGATGACAGCCATCTGGGTTGTCGTTGACAGGTTTTCGAAGATGGCGCACTTCGTTCCACTGGTTGGGCTGCCATCAGCCAGACGCCTGTCTGAATTATTTATGCTGCATGTTGTGCGTCTCCACGGGTTGCCACTTGATGTGGTCTCTGACCGCGGATCCCAGTTTGTGGCCAAATTCTGGAGGGCATTTTGTTCCGATCTCCAGATTTCTGTCAGCTTGTCGTCAGGCTACCATCCGCAGTCTAATGGGCAGACTGAAAGGGTGAACCAGTCCTTGGAGCAGTTCCTCAGGTGTTATGTCTCCAAGTGTCAGACTGACTGGGTTGCTCATCTGTCCATGGCGGAGTTTGCCTATAACAACGCGGCTCACTCTGCTACAGGGATCTCTCCCTTCCTTTGTGTGTATGGGCATCATCCTAAGGCCAATTCTTTTGACCCCCTGGACTCCACGCCTGGTGGTTCCTCTGTGGTTTCGGTCCTTAGAGGTATTTGGCGGAAAGTGAAGAAAGCCCTTGTATCTGTGTCATTAGTGACCAAAAGGGTTTTTGATAAGCGGAAAAGACCCTGCAGCTTCAAATTAGGAGACTTCGTCTGGTTGTCTACCAAGAATTTGAAGTTGAGACAGCCATCTCATAAGTTAGGGCCCCGGTTCATCGGCCCTTATAAGATCACCAGGGTTATCAATCCGGTGGCATTTCAGTTAGATCTGCCCCGTTCTTTGGGTATCAATAAAACATTTCATTGTTCCCTTTTAAAACGGGCGATTAGTAATCCTTCTTCCAGTGGAAGACCTTCCCCTCTTCTGATACGTGGCCAGAGGGAGTTTGTTGTTGAAAGGATTCTTGACTCCAAGGTGGTTCGGGGTCGGCTGTCATTTTTGGTGCACTGGAAGGGGTATGGCCCGGAGGAGCGGTCGTGGGTGCGCAGTTGTGATCTTCATGCCCCCAGACTGATACGCTCTTTCTTCTCGCAGTTCCCCGATAAACCCGGTGGTAGGGGTTCTTTGACCCCTCGTCAGAGGGGGGGTACTGTTAGGGTCTCCTGCCCTGTGCTGCCACGTCGTCATGGCAACCGGGAGACAAGTGCTAGTGGAGTAACCTGAGCGCAGCTGATACTCCGGTTCGGGTCTTTTGCTGTGCAGTGGTTATAGGCTCTGCGCACGGCAGGGGATCCGGTGCTGGTTTTTGTGCTCACAGTCTGTGAGGTCTGAGTGGGGCGTGGACAGCACCTGCTTTATAAGGCCTCTTTTCAGGGTAAGCAGATGCTGCTGAATCTCTGTTGGTTAGTCAGTTCATGAAAGTTAGCCAGTACTGTGTAGCTTTGTATTTGTTTGTAGCTTACTGCAAATAGGCCTGGGGATTTGGTATTACACTCTGCCAATCCAGACCTAGCAGTAAGACTGGAGTCAGTCGTTTAGCTTGCTGGGGTTCTGTTATTACTCTGTGAACTTAGCAAGTTTGCGGCTGTATTCTAACACTTGCCTGTCTAATCCTGTCTCACTGTGCTAGGTGTCAGGGGTCAGTTTAGTGGCAGTAAGCTTAAACCTGTGCACTGCAAGTGAGAATCAGGATTGTGGAGGCTCTCCTTGTGTCTATCATTCCATCTCTGACCAAGGAGTTTACTGCCACACCCGTTGGTAACCCTTTAGGGTTTTGCTGTTGCCCTTAGCAACAGCATTTCGGGTTCTCTACGTATTAAAACACAACATCTTGCTTTTTACATCTGAGCAGTTCTAATACAAGGGAGATACCCAGTTCCTTAGCCTCTGGGCTTCTCTGTTCACTGTGTGTGTATTTTGTTACCCTATCACCTTCTGTGTACGTTATGTCATATTCCCCAGTTTGTCTGTGAGTCCATTTGTTTTGCATAACAGTTCAAACACCAGTACATTCCTGCAGACACTGGAGTGCATAACAGTTCTGACACTAGTACTTTCCTGCAGGCACTGGTGTGCATAACACCTCATTCACCATTTTCACCTCACCCCCTCCTTCATATCCCATTTATTTCATCCTTCTCACTTAAACATAATAAAACATACTTTAAAAACGACCAATCTAATAATCACACCTTATTATCAATGAATCAATTAAGTATCTCCATCACTGACACAGATCAATTAACATTATCACTTGCACAATCAACTATATATATATATATTTCTATATATATTGTATTTTCTATTATAATTTCTATTATAATTTTATTACTAACTGTCTTATCACAAGTTTCTCTCCTTCATTACATACATATCTTCTTTTTCTTTATTTTCATCAAGTCCACCCAGTTAATTTATTTGTATGTTAAATTAATTAAACACAGGCGGTTACAATCAGTAACGATGCCCAACTTGAGAGATTTACTCAACTTAACCATGATTGGGGGATCAGTATGTCTATCAATAATTCCATCCAATCAACTATGAGCCCTGCTCTACATAAACTGGAATCCTCAGTGACCTCATTACGTCCTGTGACCAAGCTTATCTTGCGAAACGTACGTCAGGTATAGCGATCACGTGCTGCGCACACGTGACCGCGCCAGCCGGAGCGCTCAGACCATCACCAGGCAACGGCCCCAGCTATCGCTCTCCTTCAGAGAGACCTCGGACAGACGCGGCAGCAGCTCTTGAAGCATCCCCACAGCAACGGCTCCAAACTACCGCTCCCTTGGAGCGTCAATACGGACACACGCCGCTGCAATCTCCGGAGCTTCCACTTAGCTACAAACGGAACGACATTACAAACATCAGTACTGGTATCGTATATACTCAACACCAATGAGAAAACTCAACTACTTTTACAGTACCTACTTGTAACGTCTTAACCGTCAATCGTGGTTATCCCCCTCTTTTCTACAAAAACATTGAAGATACTCTGCAGGTTTAATTATAACCTGCTGTGATACACTTTCTTTCCCCACTTTTTCAAACCCCCCCCCTCCCATCCTCCCCTTTCCCCCTCCTTCCTTTCCTACCCCCCTTCCCTTTTCCTTTTCCCTATTGACCCAGAGGGGTTAATCACCAATAACCATCTGACTGATTTATTCTGTCTGCCAGTTATTACGCCACACAGGTCCGTCATAAAGAACGGGCATCCAGATAATTTATGCCCGTCTGTCAGCCATGTTGCCATACATATATGCTGTCTTTTACAGGACAATTTAAAGTAATTATTTAAATTGGTACGGCCGTACTGATGATCTGCTCTGAGCCCAGATATAAGGATAATCAATTAGTAATTATACGTGGCATTTGTGAATTTTCCCACATTTATTATCCTTAATAACTTAACTACATGTCTTCTGTGATTTTTACATCACATGCTGTATAATCAAGGAATTGTGTTTATAATCATCTCTTGGTGACCACTGTGTCATATACTAATTAATTAGTTGGTGATTGTTTGATTACATGCATATAATTTCTTTATATGGCCGCTGTGTCATGTATCTGTTTATCAGCTAATTACAGGTCAATCAACAAAACTCAGTCACACAATCAGGGGAGTGTATGTATAATTATCTTCTTTTTGACCATTGTGTCTTATGCTGATTAACCAGCTGGTGAATGTCAGGATAATTGCATACGTCCAATTTTTTCCTAATTTTTTCCTTCCCTTTTTGTGACTATTTCACTGCATCTGCTGATTATTCATAATCATATGTAGGTACTCTTATGACCGCCGTGTCACGTGTTATCATAGATCAGGTATATTTGAATTTTTCTACATACCTGATTAATTATGCAGATGTAATTAATCCTTATGACCACTGTGTCATATGTTGATGATTCAGCTGATTGCATGTAATTTCCTTTTGTAACTCATTTGTTACGAATCACATATAATTTCCATTCCTAACATACAGCAATCATTTGGCATATATTTGGAGTGACCAAGGAGGAAAGTCCAATAATTGCGGTCACACTTCACTGGAGATGCCCAATCTCTTCCGAACTTGGAAGCTAAGCAGTGAAAGGCCGGGTTAGTACAAGGAAGGGAGACCTCCTCTGAACACCCTGGTACTGCAATAAATTGACTATTGGACACAGTGGCACTCAACTTTATGTCATCCAATATTGGGATTTGCATGACCAATGATTTTACTTTCTGCACTTATATAATCCATAATGGATATTAGCAGTATGAATGATGGTCATACACTCCAAAAAATATGATGTAGATTCTTGTTGACACAAGCATCACAGAATTCTACTCTCCGGCAATTCATAAATCGTGAATTGAGATCACGAATAATTAGATTTATTAATATTTTCGCTAAGCTATGTTTTTCACACACACTCACTCCTAGGATTTGATTTATATTGATTAAATTGTTGTTTTTGAAAATTTATTAAGTATAGTATTTTCCTCTGAATCAAGAGTGCTCCCAAAAAAGAGTCCTTTCTTTCAAACCTTCTTTTGGTTATTTTGGTACTCGCTATTCAAATATAGCCTGCAGCAGTCCGTGATCAGCCCACAGGCTGTAGTTAACGCAGTTTTCTGTTCCAGCCTGAGGAGGTTCAAATAGAAACCCTTGTTAAATGTCCTTATCGCGGGTGCCGCAAATCCCATAGCTCCGGGAACTTATCCTGGATTCTATGGGTTAATGCATGGTAACGGGTAATTTACTGCAGGAGGAAAAGGGGCTGTAATTGAATAGCCCCAAGCATAAAAATCCAAAGTTACCACCCTTTTCCTGGCGCTGTAAATTATCGCATGTTTCTGTACTGTATTATGGCCCTCATTCCGAGTTGATCGCTCGCTGCCGTTTTTCACAGCGCAGCGATCAGGTGAAAAATCGGCATTTATGCGCATGCGCATGGTATGCAGCGTGCATGCGCTAAGTACTTTCACACAAAACTTTGTAGTTTTACAGAGGCTCGAGCAACGTTTTTCAGTCGCTCGAGTGTTTGTTGTATGATTGACAGAAAGTGGGTGTTTCTGGGCGGCAACTCAGCGTTTTCAGGGAGTGTGCTAAAAAACGCAGCCGTGCCAGGTAAAAACGCGGGAGTGGCTGGAGAAATGGGGGAGTGGCTGGCCGAATGCAGGGCGTGTTTGTGACGTCAAACCAGGAACTAAACAGACTGCAGTCATCGCAAGCTAGGAGTAAGTCTTGAGCCACTCTGAAACTGCATGAAATTTTTTAGTAGCAGAACTGCTACTCTTTCGTTCGCACTTCTGCTAAGCTAAGATACACTCCCAGAGGGCGGCGGCCTAGCGTGTGCACTGCTGCTAAAAACAGCTAGCGAGCAATCAACTCGAAATGAGGGCCCATATTCATTATATCTGTTAAGCGCCTTGAGTCCTTAAAAGAGCACTATATAAATAAAATAATTATTATTATGTAATTGAATCCAGCCCATAATCTTTGGACAACTGAAGACTTTAACAATATATTTATTTAGAAAATATCCTGAAAACCACTTTTTTTTTTTACTGGTTTAGTTATATGAGCATGTTCTTTAGAGATTATATGTTATTCTGTAGTTTGCCATGAGACAACACATTCATTTTAAATCCTTACCGGTTGCCTCAGACCTTGTAGTAACTTTCCTATAGCTAGTGTGTTCTTGCAATATCTCAGTCAAACCTTATTAAGATAAATTTATTTAGCTCATTCTGGTTCAGCTTAATTATATTACTTTATTTAGAAGATACAGTGTACAGTTTTTATTAATACCTGTTTCCAGTGTGTATTATTACTAGAGGTGAGCAGATCACCCAAATTTCACGATCCAAGCTAGGATCCGAGTCCGGCTCGGCGTTTCCCAAAATGAGGCAAACCGTCATCCGCCCGTTCTCAGATTCTTGAGGGTTTTGGATAGAGATGAGCGCCTGAAATTTTTCGGGTTTTGTGTTTTGGTTTTGGGTTCGGTTCCGCGGCCGTGTTTTGGGTTCGAACGCGTTTTGGCAAAACCTCACCGAATTTTTTTTGTCGGATTCGGGTGTGTTTTGGATTCGGGTGTTTTTTTCAAAAAACACTAAAAAACAGCTTAAATCATAGAATTTGGGGGTCATTTTGATCCCAAAGTATTATTAACCTCAAAAACCATAATTTACACTCATTTTCAGTCTATTCTGAATACCTCACACCTCACAATATTATTTTTAGTCCTAAAATTTGCACCGAGGTCGCTGTGTGAGTAAGATAAGCGACCCTAGTGGCCGACACAAACACCGGGCCCATCTAGGAGTGGCACTGCAGTGTCACGCAGGATGTCCCTTCCAAAAAACCCTCCCCAAACAGCACATGACGCAAAGAAAAAAAGAGGCGCAATGAGGTAGCTGTGTGAGTAAGATTAGCGACCCTAGTGGCCGACACAAACACCGGGCCCATCTAGGAGTGGCACTGCAGTGTCACGCAGGATGGCCCTTCCAAAAAACCCTCCCCAAACAGCACATGACGCAAAGAAAAAAAGAGGCGCAATGAGGTAGCTGTGTGAGTAAGATTAGCGACCCTAGTGGCCGACACAAACACCGGGCCCATCTAGGAGTGGCACTGCAGTGTCACGCAGGATGTCCCTTCCAAAAAACCCTCCCCAAACAGCACATGACGCAAAGAAAAAAAGAGGCGCAATGAGGTAGCTGTGTGAGTAAGATTAGCGACCCTAGTGGCCGACACAAACACCGGGCCCATCTAGGAGTGGCACTGCAGTGTCACGCAGGATGTCCCTTCCAAAAAACCCTCCCCAAACAGCACATGACGCAAAGAAAAAAAGAGGCGCAATGAGGTAGCTGACTGTGTGAGTAAGATTAGCGACCCTAGTGGCCGACACAAACACCGGGCCCATCTAGGAGTGGCACTGCAGTGTCACGCAGGATGTCCCTTCCAAAAAACCCTCCCCAATCAGCACATGATGCAAAGAAAAAGAAAAGAAAAAAGAGGTGCAAGATGGAATTGTCCTTGGGCCCTCCCACCCACCCTTATGTTGTATAAACAAAACAGGACATGCACACTTTAACCAACCCATCATTTCAGTGACAGGGTCTGCCACACGACTGTGACTGATATGACGGGTTGGTTTGGACCCCCCCCAAAAAAGAAGCAATTAATCTCTCCTTGCACAAACTGGCTCTACAGAGGCAAGATGTCCACCTCATCTTCACCCTCCGATATATCACCGTGTACATCCCCCTCCTCACAGATTATCAATTCGTCCCCACTGGAATCCACCATCTCAGCTCCCTGTGTACTTTGTGGAGGCAATTGCTGCTGGTCAATGTCTCCGCGGAGGAATTGATTATAATTCATTTTAATGAACATCATCTTCTCCACATTTTCTGGATGTAACCTCGTACGCCGATTGCTGACAAGGTGAGCGGCGGCACTAAACACTCTTTCGGAGTACACACTTGTGGGAGGGCAACTTAGGTAGAATAAAGCCAGTTTGTGCAAGGGCCTCCAAATTGCCTCTTTTTCCTGCCAGTATAAGTACGGACTGTGTGACGTGCCTACTTGGATGCGGTCACTCATATAATCCTCCACCATTCTATCAATGTTGAGAGAATCATATGCAGTGACAGTAGACGACATGTCCGTAATCGTTGTCAGGTCCTTCAGTCCGGACCAGATGTCAGCATCAGCAGTCGCTCCAGACTGCCCTGCATCACCGCCAGCGGGTGGGCTCGGAATTCTGAGCCTTTTCCTCGCACCCCCAGTTGCGGGAGAATGTGAAGGAGGAGATGTTGACAGGTCGCGTTCCGCTTGACTTGACAATTTTGTCACCAGCAGGTCTTTCAACCCCAGCAGACTTGTGTCTGCCGGAAAGAGAGATCCAAGGTAGGCTTTAAATCTAGGATCGAGCACGGTGGCCAAAATGTAGTGCTCTGATTTCAACAGATTGACCACCCGTGAATCCTTGTTAAGCGAATTAAGGGCTGCATCCACAAGTCCCACATGCCTAGCGGAATCGCTCCCTTTTAGCTCCTTCTTCAATGCCTCCAGCTTCTTCTGCAAAAGCCTGATGAGGGGAATGACCTGACTCAGGCTGGCAGTGTCTGAACTGACTTCACAAGTGGCAAGTTCAAAGGGCATCAGAACCTTGCACAACGTTGAAATCATTCTCCACTGCACTTGAGACAGGTGCATTCCACCTCCTAAATCGTGCTCAATTGTATAGGCTTGAATGGCCTTTTGCTGCTCCTCCAACCTCTGAAGCATATAGAGGGTTGAATTCCACCTCGTTACCACTTCTTGCTTCAGATGATGGCAGGGCAGGTTCAGTAGTTTTTGGTGGTGCTCCAGTCTTCTGTACGTGGTGCCTGTACGCCGAAAGTGTCCTGCAATTTTTCTGGCCACCGACAGCATCTCTTGCACGCCCCTGTCGTTTTTTAAAAAATTCTGCACCACCAAATTCAAGGTATGTGCAAAACATGGGACGTGCTGGAATTTGCCCATATTTAATGCACACACAATATTGCTGGCGTTGTCCGATGCCACAAATCCACAGGAGAGTCCAATTGGGGTAAGCCATTCCGCGATGATCTTCCTCAGTTGCCGTAAGAGGTTTTCAGCTGTGTGCGTATTCTGGAAAGCGGTGATACAAAGCGTAGCCTGCCTAGGAAAGAGTTGGCGTTTGCGAGATGCTGCTACTGGTGCCGCCGCTGCTGTTCTTGCGGCGGGAGTCCATACATCTACCCAGTGGGCTGTCACAATCATATAGTCCTGACCCTGCCCTGCTCCACTTGTCCACATGTCCGTGGTTAAGTGGACATTGGGTACAACGGCATTTTTTAGGACACTGGTGAGTCTTTTTCTGACGTCCGTGTACATTCTCGGTATCGCCTGCCTAGAGAAGTGGAACCTAGATGGTATTTGGTAACGGGGGCACACTGCCTCAATAAATTGTCTAGTTCCCTGTGAACTAACGGCGGATACCGGACGCACGTCTAACACCAACATAGTTGTCAAGGCCTCAGTTATCCGCTTTGCAGTAGGATGACTGCTGTGATATTTCATCTTCCTCGCAAAGGACTGTTGAACAGTCAATTGCTTACTGGAAGTAGTACAAGTGGGCTTACGACTTCCCCTCTGGGATGACCATCGACTCCCAGCGGCAACAACAGCAGCGCCAGCAGCAGTAGGCGTTACACGCAAGGATGCATCGGAGGAATCCCAGGCAGGAGAGGACTCGTCAGAATTGCCAGTGACATGGCCTGCAGGACTATTGGCATTCCTGGGGAAGGAGGAAATTGACACTGAGGGAGTTGGTGGGGTGGTTTGCGTGAGCTTGGTTACAAGAGGAAGGGATTTACTGGTCAGTGGACTGCTTCCGCTGTCACCCAAAGTTTTTGAACTTGTCACTGACTTATTATGAATGCGCTGCAGGTGACGTATAAGGGAGGATGTTCCGAGGTGGTTAACGTCCTTACCCCTACTTATTACAGCTTGACAAAGGGAACACACGGCTTGACACCTGTTGTCCGCATTTCTGGTGAAATACCTCCACACCGAAGAGCTGATTTTTTTGGTATTTTCACCTGGCATGTCAACGGCCATATTCCTCCCACGGACAACAGGTGTCTCCCCGGGTGCCTGACTTAAACAAACCACCTCACCATCAGAATCCTCCTGGTCAATTTCCTCCCCAGCGCCAGCAACACCCATATCCTCCTCATCCTGGTGTACTTCAACACTGACATCTTCAATCTGACTATCAGGAACTGGACTGCGGGTGCTCCTTCCAGCACTTGCAGGGGGCGTGCAAATGGTGGAAGGCGCATGCTCTTCACGTCCAGTGTTGGGAAGGTCAGGCATCGCAACCGACACAATTGGACTCTCCTTGTGGATTTGGGATTTCGAAGAATGCACAGTTCTTTGCTGTGCTGCTTTTGCCAGCTTGAGTCTTTTCATTTTTCCAGCGAGAGGCTGAGTGCTTCCATCCTCATGTGAAGCTGAACCACTAGCCATGAACATAGGCCAGGGCCTCAGCCGTTCCTTGCCACTCCGTGTGGTAAATGGCATATTGGCAAGTTTACGCTTCTCCTCCGACAATTTTATTTTAGGTTTTGGAGTCCTTTTTTTTCTGATATTTGGTGTTTTGGATTTGACATGATCTGTACTATGACATTGGGCATCGGCCTTGGCAGACGACGTTGCTGGCATTTCATCGTCTCGGCCATGACTAGTGGCAGCAGCTTCAGCACGAGGTGGAAGTGGATCTTGATCTTTCCCTAATTTTGGAACCTCAACATTTTTGTTCTCCATATTTTAATAGGCACAACTAAAAGGCACCTCAGGTAAACAATGGAGATGGATACTAGTATACAATTATGGACTGCCTGCCGACTGCAGACACAGAGGTAGCCACAGCCGTGAACTACCGTACTGTACTGTGTCTGCAGCTAATATAGACTGGTTGATAAAGAGAAGATGTCTATGTAACTATGTATGTATAAAGAAGACTGAAAAAAATCCACGGTTAGGTGGTATACAATTATGGACGGACTGCCTGCCGAGTGCAGACACAGAGGTAGCCACAGCCGTGAACTACCGTACTGTACTGTGTCTGCAGCTAATATAGACTGGTTGATAAAGAGAAGATGTCTATGTAACTATGTATGTATAAAGAAGAATGAAAAAAAACCACGGTTAGGTGGTATACAATTATGGACGGACTGCCTGCCGAGTGCAGACACAGAGGTAGCCACAGCCGTGAACTACCGTACTGTACTGTGTCTGCAGCTAATATAGACTGGTTGATAAAGAGAAGATGTCTATGTAACTATGTATGTATAAAGAAGAATGAAAAAAATCCACGGTTAGGTGGTATTACAATTATGGACGGACTGCCTGCCGAGTGCAGAGACACAGAGGTAGCCACAGCCGTGAACTACCGTACTGTGTCTGCTGCGACTGGATGATAAATGATATAAAAAATATATATATATCACTACTGCAGCCGGACAGGTATATATTATATATTATATAATGACGGACCTGCTGGACACTGTCTGTCAGCAGAATGAGTTTTATTTTTATAGAATAAAAAAAAAAAAAACACACAAGTGAAGTCACACGACGAGTGTTTAACTTTTTCAGGCAATCACAATATAAGTATACTACTAACTATACTGGTGGTCAGTGTGGTCAGGTCACTGGTCAGTCACACTGGCAGTGGCACTCCTGCAGCAAAAGTGTGCACTGTTTAATTTTAATATAATATGTACTCCTGGCTCCTGCTATAACCTATAACTGGCACTGCAGTAGTGCTCCCCAGTCTCCCCCACAATTATAAGCTGTGTGAGCTGAGCAGTCAGACAGATATATAATATATATAGATGATGCAGCACACTGGCCTGAGCCTGAGCAGTGCACACAGATATGGTATGTGACTGACTGAGTCACTGTGTGTATCGCTTTTTTCAGGCAGAGAACGGATATATTAAATAAACTGCACTGTGTGTCTGGTGGTCACTCACTATATAATATATTATGTACTCCTGGCTCCTGCTATAACCTATAACTGGCACTGCAGTAGTGCTCCCCAGTCTCCCCCACAATTATAAGCTGTGTGAGCTGAGCAGTCAGACAGATATATATAATATTATATATAGATAATAGATGATGCAGCACACTGGCCTGAGCCTGAGCAGTGCACACAGATATGGTATGTGACTGACTGAGTCACTGTGTGTATCGCTTTTTTCAGGCAGAGAACGGATATATTAAATAAACTGCACTGTGTGTCTGGTGGTCACTCACTATATAATATATTATGTACTCCTGGCTCCTGCTATAACCTATAACTGGCACTGCAGTAGTGCTCCCCAGTCTCCCCCACAATTATAAGCTGTGTGAGCTGAGCAGTCAGACAGATATATATAATATTATATATAGATAATAGATGATGCAGCACACTGGCCTGAGCCTGAGCAGTGCACACAGATATGGTATGTGACTGACTGAGTCACTGTGTGTATCGCTTTTTTCAGGCAGAGAACGGATATATTAAATAAACTGCACTGTGTGTCTGGTGGTCACTCACTATATAATATATTATGTACTCCTGGCTCCTGCTATAACCTATAACTGGCACTGCAGTAGTGCTCCCCAGTCTCCCCCACAATTATAAGCTGTGTGAGCTGAGCAGTCAGACAGATATATATAATATTATATATAGATAATAGATGATGCAGCACACTGGCCCTAGCCTGAGCAGTGCACACAGATATGGTATGTGACTGAGTCACTGTGTGCTGTGTATCGCTTTTTTCAGGCAGAGAACGGATTATAAAGTAAACTGCACTGTCCTCACTAGTAAACTCTCTCCACTCAGTCTCTACACTTCTACAGTAACAGTACTCCTCCTAGTCAGCTCCAGTAAATCTCTCTCAGTCTCTTATAATCTAAATGGAGAGGACGCCAGCCACGTCCTCTCCCTATCAATCTCAATGCACGTGTGAAAATGGCGGCGACGCGCGGCTCCTTATATAGAATCCGAGTCTCGCGATAGAATCCGAGCCTCGCGAGAATCCGACAGCGTCATGATGACGTTCGGGCGCGCTCGGGTTAACCGAGCAAGGCGGGAAGATCCGAGTCGCTCGGACCCGTGAAAAAAAACATGAAGTTCTGGCGGGTTCGGATTCAGAAAAACCGAACCCGCTCATCTCTAGTTTTGGATTCTATAAAGGCCCTCAGTGATCATGCCAACTTCACTGCAGCTGTGGAGCTTGTATTGAATGGACGTGTCCGTGCAGTGTCAGTCCAGGGGTGCTGTGTTGTCCATCCAGGGTTGCTACTTGTACTCTCTCCATCCATAAAGGGGTGCTGTGTCCTCCAAGGGTACTCTCTCCATCCATAAATAGGTGCTGTGTCCTCCAGGGGTACTCTTTCCATTCATAAAGGGGAGCTATGTCCTCCAGGGGTACTCTCTTTGTCCATAAAGATGTGCTTTGTCAATCTAAGGGTGCTCTGCCCTGTTTTTTAAACAAAAGAAAAGATAAACATCTAGTTATAAAAAATATATTCATTTTTTTATGCTATACCCCAGTGTACTATACTATTATTTTTCTGTGACACTGCCAATCAGACAGTAGTGTATTATACACATATTGTGTGACACTGTAGGTGTTCCATCCCCAGGGGTACTGACTTGTTCATCCAGGGGAGCTCTGTCAAACTAGGGTTGCGACCCCGGTGAAAAAAAATAAAGCCACAATTAGAACTGGAAAAAAATACAGTATATATATTTCTTTTTGTGCTATACCCTCGTATACTATTCTATTATTTTTCTGTGACACTGCCCGTCAGACCACAGTGTATCATTCACATATTGTGTGACACTGTAGGTGGAAGTGAACTGCAGTGTAATATATATTCTGGCTCATATATATATTGTGACACTGCAGGTGGTACATTTTTTGTACAAATTGTGGTGTGTGCTGTACCCCACTTTGTTTGTATTTGTTGATAGATTTGGAGGACAAACAATTGAGAGTAGAGCAGGAAGCACATACTAGTGCAGCAGGTGCTGCCACAATACAAGCCCATCAACGTCATCTACTAAGGACATAGAGGGCTTAAGTCAGGGCATGTAAAATCAAAGAAGCTATTTAACTTTACTGGGTAAAGAAAAAAGCATCAAAAGGAAAGCTGCAGAGAAACATGAAATTGTCAATATGTCATTCACCACACAAAGTGACGAGGAAAGACTCCGTTCTTGGCCTTTATTTATAAGAGGTGGCTCTGCAACTGTCACTGAGCCATCTTCTTCTGTCTCTCATGACGATGCAAGAACCTTTAACTCAGAGTAAAGAACAGGTGTCAAAAAATGAAAACCACTAAGGCGGTAGAACAGACTGTGCATTCAGAGCCGTCACACATTCCTGAGGAATGTTTAAGGGTGTCCATGTTAGCTATGTGTGAGTCTGACATTTCTCACACTGCTCTTATAGAGAAGCATCTTTTACCTTTTTTCATCATTTCTACACCATCTGCACATGTTAGGAGCAGAACAAGCTAAGATAGTGATGAGGTCATAATAGAAATTGAGGGTGCTTGTGTGGAAATGGAACAGGATGAGGGGGATATGCATGTATTACTACTATCTGACACTGAAGATAAGGCTGTTTATGGTGTTGTTTGTGTAAGTCAGCCACCAGTGGCTGCATTTCTAGCCAGTGATAAAAATTAAGCCATTTTGATGCCTGGACATAAAACCAAACAAGCCACCTCTTGGGTGTGGGATTAATTTTACCCAAATCCTGACAATTTTTGTGAAGACATGTGCTCCCCGTGTGAAGCCATAGTTAATAGAGGTGCCTAGATGTTAAAAATATAGGCACCTCCTCCATGTTATGTCATTTACTGCATGTTCATTAAATTTATTTCACTACTTCATAATGTAATTAACACTCTCATCATAAACCTCCTCATTAGTGATTGTTTTGTGGGGGCCCAGCAAGCACTTCAGCCATAAAAGTGTCAGTCTCTGTCACTGAAGTGCTTGGTTTGTTAAACTGTGCATGTCCTTTTTAATATCCATCATAGGGGGAGGGGGTCCCAAGGACAATTCCATCTTGCACCATTTTCCTTTTCTGCCACTGCTGTATGGCAATGTTTCATAGATGTGCTATAAACTGCCAGGTGTTTGTACCGCTGCTCTGTTGGTTAGTAACAAGCCAACTTGCTGCAGCCTTTGGCCTAAAACAGATGAAAACAGTATTATGATATGTGTGGTGGTCAAAATTGACTGTAAATGAGTGGAAATTAAGTGTTATTGAGGTTAATAATACTGCAGGAACAACAACAGACCCACATTCTGTGATCTTAGCTGTGTTTATGATTTTTTTGACTAAAGTACAGATCCAAAACCAAATACAGATCAAAAACATGAGGAAGATACAGATCCAACAGCAAAACCAAGACACGAGGGTCGGCGCACATTTTTAATTATTACACTGTGCGTAACAGAATTTCAGATGTGAATTATTTTAAATTCCAAAGTTCTTTTGATGAGTTCACAATATTACTTTCCTCCCCAACAACGCTAGTTATAAAATTAACTAGTGAATACTGTAGGATGTTAGGTTCTGCACTCAGGAGTGTGCTGGCGTAATCAAGAGCTGCTTTAGGATGGAGATGTCTTATCTCCTGGTTCAGATTTTTGAGAGCAGGTAGTTGCCAGACCACTACTCCTTCTAAGTGTGTGCAAGCAGATGCAATGTGATACTGTGCATGTTGTGTATGGTAAGAAAGGATAGAGTCTGATGTGTATTAAAAACTGTTTATTCTATGTTAGAGAGGTACAATGCTCTCAGTAATAAACTTGGGCAAACATTTTGAATAGGTAGTGGGAAGGTGTATGTGTTTATCCCAAAAGAAATGGGGGAATGCAGGTAGGAACAGGGGGAGGGCGGTATTGGGGGAGTTTGATTGGTTTAGTATATAAGTCAAGAGTGTCAGTGGGATGTAGGTGACTCCTTGATGGAGAACCTCCCATGCAAACCTGGTCCTGCAGGCCTTGACGTACATCCCACATTGTAGCTATTGTGTAGTGGTGGGATCTACCTCAGATGGAGAGATTTGCTTTTGATTAGACTGTGTGGCTTGCCGTAGTGTAAATCACAAACATTGGCAAGTCAGTATGGACGTCTCCTCCAAATTGTCTGAATGTGAATGAGATATTGACGCTACACAAACTTTGTTTCATCACAAAATTATTAAAAACATATCTTCAGGAAAATGTGTATATGAAATATAAATGCATTTCATATTTAGGTTACGGCCACATCCCCAAGAAATCTCATTATAGTGTACAAATATTCTAAAACTAGGTGCTTCATCGCGCCCTACGGGCGCTCTTCACACCGTCGCAAGGGGCTACGCCCCCTTAACCCTTGCATGCCTTTCTGGGGTTCAATATTTGTATTATATGGAGTATTACCTGCATTCCTTTGTTAGTGGTTAAATATTGCACAATGAAAGGGCGTGCGATGGTGAAGGAGGCGCAGCCCCTTGCGACGGCGTGAACAGCACCTGCAGGGCACGATGTACAGAATGTAGCGGGTGTGGGGGGGACTGCGGATGGTGTCTGTAGATGCTGCGGGTGGAGGGGGGGTGGAAGTGGGGGTGGGGCCCAGATGGGGAAGGGTCAGGAGGTGCTGCGGGTGGGGGAGGGGCAGAGGAGTGGGGGATGCAGATGGGGGAGGGGTCCGGAGGCACTGCAGGTGGGGGAGGGGCAGGGGTGCCACGGGTGGGGAAGGGGCAGGTGTGGGGATGTTGTGGATGGGTGAAGGGTTCTGGAGGTGCTGTGGGATGGGAAGGGGCGGGAGTGCCGGGGTTGGGGTAGGGGTCCGCAGGCGCCATGGGTAGGGGAGGGGCAGGTCCGGGTGGTGCGGCAGATTGGGAAGGAGGTCCGGAGGTGCTGCAGGTGGTGGAGGGGCAGGTGCAGGGGTGCCATTGGTGGGGGAGGGGTGGGGGAGGGGGGGACCGTGGATGGAGGAGGGTGTCTGCAGATGCTGCGGGTGGAGGGGGGCAGGTGTGGGGGGAGACATATAAGGGGGGTGAATGGTGGAGGGGGCCTGGAGGTGCTGTGGGTGGTGAAGGGGCGGAGAAGTGGGAGCCGCGGGTGGTGTAGGGGGTCTGGAGGCACAACGTGTGGTGGAGGGGTGGAGTGCCGCATGTGGTGGAGGGGAAGGTGCAGAGGTGTGGTGCATTGGGGAGAGGTCTGGAGGCGCTGCGGGTACTGTACCTGCCAAAAAGGTAGTTGGAGGGTATGCAGTAACAGGGCCAGGACAGGGATGACAGGGTCAGAACAGGGTTGACGGGGCCAGGACAGGGGTGACAGGGTCAGAACAGGGGTGACGGGGCCAAGACAGGGGTGACGGGGCCAGGACAGGGGCGACGGGGCCAGGACAGAAATGACAGGGACAGGATAGGGGTGACAGGGCCAGGGTAGGGCCGGCAGGACCAGGACAGGGGTGACAGGGCCAGTATAGGGTTGTCAGGGCAAGCACAGGGGTGACAGGGCCAGGATAGGGGTAACAGGGCCAGCATAAGGTTGACAGGGCCAGGATAAGGGTGAAAGGGCCAGGATAAGGGTGAAAGGGCCAGGATAAGGGTCGCAGGGCAAGGCCAGGGGTGAAAGGGACATGACAGAACACAGGGCACGGGAGAGATTGGTATTAGGGACAAAACAGTGGTGACAGACAGATGTGTCTTACCGAAGTCACTGCTGCTGGCTGCTGCTGTTCCACTCCAACCTGTTGGGATCTGCTGCTGGTGGAGACTTGGCATGGCTGACTCTCTTAGGCTGGAGTCCTGCTTCCTCTGCCCGTCCGCATCCCTCCCCCCCTCCTCAGTCACACACCGCAGACCTCATGCAGCTGCCGGGCACTGTGGTAAGGGGAGACTGGGAGTGACTGGTTAGCCTCCAGGAGATGCTGCGGCTGGAGGGAGGAGGGGGTCATAGCATGCACGTGGCGCGGACCTTGCGGCTGCTGGGAACTGTGGTAAGGGGAGACTGGGAGTGACTGGTTAGCTCCCAGGAGACGCTGCGGCTGGAGGGAGGAGGGGGTCGGAGCCTGCAAACAGCTCGGATTTCTGCAGCGCTACCCGCCGGCTAAAGTGTGTGAAGGAGCTGGGCGCACCTCACTGCGGGTGGCAGCGCTGCAGCTAGCGGTGGGGTTGCCGGGGCTGGAGATAACAGAGGCAGTACGGAAAGTGCACAGCGGCTGGTGCACCACAAAACTGCAGCTAAGACGCGTGGAGTGTGCCAGAAAGTGACGCTCCTCCACGCCAGAGAGACCCTGCTGAGTATGCTGATGTGGGGGGTCAAGCACACAGTGAGCCGGTGCCCGTCTGTCTGTACGGCATACCCCCTCACACACCCCCATACCTCCCAAATGTCCCGATTTTCGCGGGACAGTCCCATCTTTTGTGGTCTGTCCCGCTGTCCCACCCGCGAGTCGCAGTGTCCCGCGGTGGGGGGGGGGGGGCAGTTGGAAAGCTCCTGTACTCGCTGTTCTGCTTAGCAGAGCAGCGGTGAATAGTGGAGACAGAGGGAGAGGGGGCATCAGGGGGTACGGATTAAGGGGGGGTTCCAGCAGCAGAGCCGGATTAAGGGGGGGGGGCAGGGGGTACGTACCGTTGGCCCCACAGTTTTAGGGGGCCCCCCGGCTCGAGTAGCTCGGACTCAGCTCAGAAGCTCCCCCGTCCTGCCAGCAACAATGGCAGCATTGTGCTACAGTCAGCACACGCTGCTGCGTATTGGCAGGTCTGTGGTGTTGCAGGGAGGCAGCAGTCTCCCTGCTTTCTTCTGCCTGTGCGGGTGTGTAGGGGGGAGCGACCACCTCCTCTGGATTTAGCCCTAGCTGAGGGGCCAAAATTCCAATAAAAAAAAAGACCGGAATTTGCATAAGGGGGCGTGGCCTCGCGTCCCGCGATTAGACCACGCCCACAACCCCACAGCAGGCACAGCAATAAGATAGGGCTCCCCTGTCTCAAGTGCCCTGGGCCCCCCGGACTCATAATCAGCCCCTGGGGGCATGCCAGCAGCTCACAGAGCGCTGGGCATGCCCCCTCACTGACGAAAATGGGGGCCCTCCCGTGAAGCCACGCCCCCTTTTCGCTGAGTGTGTGTCCCTCCTTCTGCCTGAAGAAAGCTCCTGAAGAAAGCTGGGAGGTATGCACCCCTGCCTGTGCCATGCCCATACTATCTGCTTCTGCTCCTAGTCTCCTATAGATTTGGCCAGATCTGTGACTCATTTGACTAACTCCGCCCAGTGTTGTGACTCCGCCCAGCGTTAGCAAATGAGTCACAAAGTTACAGATCTGGGCTATTATATAGGAGATAATGAAACCTCCAAAATACAAAATACTTCTGAACCCAAGCATTTTGGATATGGGAGTCTCAACCTATACATGCGTTTGGTACAGTCTACATTCAAGGTATAAAAATAATTAAAAACAGTAATATAGATTGTCATAAATTATTGATAATTATGCCATAACAAATTTCCATAGGTCTTATTGTGAGCACTACAGAAAAATATACCTTATGTAAACATTTCCATAGACTAGGTTGTCCCAAGTTAATGTGTGTTAGTTACCAATACATGAATAGTTTTGTATAACTGGGAGCAAATGTGGTGCCCATTGCTGTGTCGGGTGGTATTCATGTGACCGGCGGTCGGGAGACCGACAGTCACATGACCTCCTCCACCATCCCGACCCCTCACTATCCCGATGGTCGGCATGCCGACCAACAGGGACTATTTCCACTCGTGGGTGTCCACGACACCCATAGAGTGGGAAAAGAACCAGTGGCGAGCGCAGGTCGCCACCGAGCCCGCAGCATGGCGAGCGCAGTGAGCCCGCAAGGGGCTTGCTGCACTCACCCTCCCCGCTGGGATCCCGGCGTCGGTAAGCTGACCAGCGGTCTCCTGACCGCCGGTCAGCCATACTACACCCGCTGTGTCATGTCTTTGAATATGACACTTACTGTATCTAAAAAATAATTGCGATTTTAAAAACTAGTTTAATTATTACATACTAGATATGTGTCAGTGAGTGTTTAACTTTAATATGCTGCAGTTAACCAGACCAAACATCCAATAAAGCACATATATTTACTATCCCTATAAATGTGGTAAGTAGCATAATAAATTTATGTTTATTGTTGCAATAATTACACAAAAGTACATTTAGAAAAATCATGGACATTTTCTTGTTGCTATCAGTGCCTGTTTTTTTTATATGTAACCTACCAAATAACACTTATTGTAGTAGGCACAGTCAAGTTTTTGAGCTGTTTCACCTTAAGTAATATTAAGGTATACTGCTTTTAGAGGCATCATTTAGAATATTTGGAACTGTAATTTTTTTTTTTCCTGAGGTACCATACTGAACCTTAAAAATGTTTCAATAAATAGAACATCTATGAAATTGGTTAAATTAAGAATAAATGAAAGGAAAATATTTTTAAAAATAGGCATACATTATATAAAGCACTCAGCAAACAGCTCTACATGATAATTTTAAAAAGACTTGTGATATTGACTATTCTATTTGCAGTTCTAGGCATAAATTGACATTGCAGAGACATGGGTTTTGGAAAGTGCACTGTTTTTTTTTAACTTAACCTGAGTAAGGTACTGACACAAATTTTCAGTGATTTTGATATTAAAACAATGCACCTAATGGTTTCTTGATCCAATTGTATTGTAGTCTGTTCATATCTGTGATCTATACATACAACACCAATTGTTGTGAATCTTGTAATTTGCAGGTACTACAAAAGTCACTTTCGTGAACCTGTCCTGTAAGCAGAAAGTTTATCATATGAAAAGAGCAAAGTGGAGGTGGAATTAAATGTGAATCAAATATATTAGTGGATCAATCACTGCAATACAATCATCCAGTCACATTTTGGCTGCTTCTTTCTGCAGATTGGTATTCCACAATTTGTTTGTAAATTCTGCATTTCACATTTTATAGCTCGGATGATGATGATGATGATGATGATGATGATGATAGTGTCACTTCATTTTCCTCTTGTAGTAGTTGAGATATCAGTAGGGATTTTCATGAAGAAAATGTAATGCCAAATTTCATTAGCAAAACATGGAAACGTATGTGCCCAAATGTAAATATAACTTATTATTCCACTGAATAGTTTTATACCTCCCAACCATCTTAAATTCATTGGGACTGTTCTAGTTAGAGAACTCTGGCCCAGATTTATCAAGCCTTGGAGAGTGATAAATAGCACGGTGATATAGTACCAACCAATCAGCTCCTGTCATTTTTCAAACACCGCCTGTAACATGGCAGTTAGGAGCTGATTGGTTGCTTGCAATTTATCACTCTCCAAGGCTTGATAAATCTGGGCCTAAGCAATACCATCACAACCAAGACGTACTTTCCTGATAAAGTGTAGTGGACCGAATAGTACAATACAAATTTTATTAGCTTATAATTGTGCTATTATTTAAAATGGAATGTGCTCCATACTTACATCTTGCATTGAATCCCCTTTTTCAGTTACAGAAATTCATGGTAACAATTTAACTGTGGGTAAACACAAGCATGTGTATAACTTCATAAACTCTCACACTGTATTAAAACCATAGTAGTGAGAGCTTGCCTTAATAAAGTTAAATCTGGCATGTGTGTCTGAGCTGTGTTTGTGTTAATGAGTCGAGCAGTGATAGTGTGCAGAAGTGCAGCAGGCGGCATTCTCTGAGAAGTGACAATAAAAGCTGACAAGAGATGGGATAATTTGATGACAACAGGACACTTAAGACAGATAATGAACCAGCAGCACTGATTTGGCATTGGCATTCGCTCGCACATATTGCTACATGGCCTATTTGCAACACAGATCTGTTGTTATTAAAAAGCAAGCTCTCTATTATAATAATTAAGCTACAACATCTGTGTAATGAAAAACATATTTTTTAACAGCAAGTGTTTGTAGCAGCAAGCTATTTAAAAAAAAACAGTCTGGTAATCAAATTGTCTTTCATTATATTTGTTTACTTTAAAATGTGCCATAAAACGGCTCCATTGCATTTTTGTGATGTTGCATTTAATGCAGAGAAAATGCTCTCTAAAGTTTTGCTGACTTCAATTTTTTATTTTTTTATTTAAAGGAAATCCATGACTTACCTAAACCACAAGAAAACTTCATTGAAAAACACCACACGTGTGTGTAACAACATATGGGAATGATCTTATTTACTTCAATTTCATCTGTTTTCTTGAGGGGAAACCACATAATATTCAGACTGAAAACTAATGTGTGAACAAGCCGTTAAAGAGATTGTTTACTCAGAAATACACTAATTGACACTTTTGTGCTTCAGTGAAGGTAACAAGTTAGAGTCTAGAGAGATGTATCGAAGTATTAATTATTATGCATTTTTATAACCACCATCATTCAGATGAGGGTTTCAAAAACAAACTGAATTGTTTATTAATCTGCACATCTAAAATGTGGGGCGGTTTTAAAAGATGCAAACCATGTTGAGGTTACAAAGCAATCACCAATCATTGCGCCAAGTCTGTTTGCTGCCAATTTAACCCTGAGTGCCCAATTTTTACTTACATGTGTATTAAAAATATACGCCTTTTAGAAGGACTGTCTTAGTGAATCTCATAAGCCATACTGTAGGTGTCAAAGTCAAATTGCATATTTCGATATTTAGAACACACTATGGCATTTACAAATGGATGCATCTACGATGCATGCGTCAAATACGCATGCTATAGCTAATACAGTAGGGCGCGACGTAACGGCAAGTTACTGTGCACATTATGGTAGAAGACGCATTTGCTAATAAATATCATACTGTACCACAATAGCAAATATTTCTTACATACACTGAAATGTGTTACATCCAGAAATATTTATCAAATAGTGTCCTAAACATATCAGATTGTTTTGTCCAAACAGGCATTGAGTCCATGGAAGATAGACCTTTGACTGATTAAATGTGTAAATACCATTGTTAGCCTCAATTGTTAGCATGAACAATTGAGGCTTGGTGATGATCCCCTACACAATGAGTTACACATAGCCTTTACACAACTGGTCAACTGTGTATATATATATATATATATATATTTATTTATATAGGTATTGTTTCATTAGATATCTAGCCATACGTGTAGTACAGAGACGGGACTGCATAAGGACACCGTGTGTGGGATCAAATTGTTCAGGGTCACATAAGTAATAATCCGGTGGTTGTGAGGATATTGTCACATATTGTGGCAACAAGTTAATAGCGATACTGGATTCATGTATATTCCTGTATGATACTGTGGTTGGTTTGAACTGGTCTTTAGGTGGGAGCCCAGAGGTAAACAACTGTAACTACATCCCAAGATTAGGCATCGCCTAATGTTCGAACTAACCAATGACCCACGGTGTACTGAATATGTCCCACCCCTAGACCAATTGAAGTAGATCCCTATTGTACTGTTTTTGGAACATTGTATAAAAGGACATGCACCTGGCCCAGGCTTGAGTCACGTTTTCTCAGAGGTCATCTTGCTAGATGACTGAGGCCTGGAATCCAGTGGGACAGCGTATGTATTTGGTCTGTTACCTGTAAGCCCTATTAGTGTTATATTGTACTTGCAGTTCTCTGCATAATTGTGTTTATTGTTTGATCAATTGTTACTGCATTCTGTACCTGTTTTTCCCTTTTCTCTTTATTAAATGTTTTGCGGGTTGGAGCACAGTACACTTGTAACATGTTAATTGAAGGTATAGTGGCACACTTCTCATCAGAGCTGCGACTGAACCCGGATAAAACAGAGGTCCTTATGATACGACCGCTACATGAAAGGACAAGACTGCAGCATAGCCAACCAACTGGACTAATACTCGGGGATTCAGAATTACAGACCAGTGATCATGTGCGGAATCTTGGCGTTGTCCTGGATGGTGGCTTGACACTTAAACATCAGATATCAGCCACAATCAAATCCTCATTCTTTCACCTGAGGAACATAGCCAGAATCAAGCACTTAATTCCCTCAGATGATATGCCAAAAGTCATACATGCATTTGTATCATCTCGTTTAGACTACTGTAATGCCCTCTACCTTGGTCTACCAGCAAAAGAATTGCAGCGCTTACAGCTGGTGCAAAACACAGCTGCCAGGCTATTAACCAACCAGCCCTGTTCTAGCCACATAACACCCATCCTCTACTCCCTTCACTGGCTGCCTGTACGATGGCGAATCATCTTCAAGATTGGCTTACTGAGTTTCAAAGCATTACATGACCAAGGCCCAAGGTACCTCAAACAGCTTCTGACCCCATACTGCCCCACTCGATTACTGCAATCTGTAGATGAAGGACTTTTAGCAGTACCTAGAATCTACCGTAATTCATCTGGGGGTCGAGCTTTTAGTCATGCGGCTCCGACTCTATGGAACTCACTTCCCCGCACAGTGCGAGAGGCCCAAACTATAGAATCCTTCAAAAGTAGACTCAAGACTTTTCTGTTTACTCAAGCATTTCCATAATGTCCCTTTTAGTATCTTCATGCTTCTGTATTTTATGAAAATGTACTTCATTATTTTCTGTACTATATTATGCTATGTATCTGTTAAGCGCCTTGAGTCCTATTGGAGAAAGAGCGCTATATAAATAAAATTATTATTATTATTATTATTATTATTATTAGAGTTGCATCTGGTTACATTAACAATTGCACTGATTTTTAAATATTGTCAACTTTTACATAGGTCTAGTCCAAGTTTACTTGTTGATGATAATGACTAGTACATTTATGGCCTGGATGCATCTCATAACCTACAGTATACCTAATTATTATTATTATTATTATTATTATTATTATTTTAAAGCTCATTTGTTTTTATACATTTTAAACAAATACTCAGCAGTTAAGAATGGTACTGAAAGGAAAATTAAATGTAGTGGTGACTGACACATACAGTAAATGTCACTATTTTAAAAAAAAATGCATTAAAAGTTAAAAAAACACAAGGACATCTGACACTACAAAATTCTGAAGCAACAAAGACAAAAAGCTGTAACGAAATTGTTAATATTAAATTGAAATAAAAGGAGTGTAATCTAAAAAGGGTAATATCTTCACCCATGAAATAGGATTGGAAGGAGCGATGGGAAAATTATAGTTGAATGCCAAATTATTAATTATAAACAATCCGATCTGCTTGCGTATCGTTATAAACCAAAATGTAGTGGTGGAGGGGCATCATGATGATCTAGCCAGGGAGAAATTGGTGAAAATGTAGCTGAGGAGTTGGAGATAATACAGGAAATATACTCCATTCCTTACATGTACCACATTTTCTTTATTATAAAGGAGACAGAGGTAGATTTCTTACGGTAGATGGCAATTTGGCATTAAACAGTATTCCTATGTCAATTGTTAGCGATCTTTATTTGTTAAACCTTAATAAAGGTTTAAGAGACATTTCATTGACTATTCAAGAAATTATATAGTACTGATAGGGCTTGGGTTCTTGGAGTTTGATCAACTGCAAAATCTTGGTGCTGTTTATGATTATGGCTTTATATCAGGTGCCAGACAAATCTTCATTCTTTTTTCAAGGAACATAGGCCCTCATTCAGCATGGATTACAATTGCAAAGCTGCACGCAGTGCAGTAGGAGATTTATACATAAGCAAATCAAAAGCTTGCAGGCATTACAACTACTGTGGCTTCTTAGTCACAGTCTCTCTATTTTTGCATTTGAAATTAAGAAGCTGAAAGGTGCAAGAAGTTTATGATTGTCCATATTCTGTCTACTTGTTCCATCCGACAGCAGATGGTGCATTATATTATTGGGGTACAGACTCTGTGTTCAGAACATGACATAAGAACAGGGTTCATCTTTAAGATGACCACCTGGTACCATGTGATCAGAGGGGACTTCTCCCTGCAGCCATTATTGTTTCTTTCCATTTTTAGAAGTCGCTCTATTATTGGTGAGACCTCACCAGTCCCAGGTGTCATGCCTGAGGGTTGGATCTGGCTTGGATAGGTGTGGGAAGCTGAAGCTGTAGTTGAAGAAACATGGATATAGCTGAGATGCTTAATCCAGCTCCCACTCATGAAGTTTTAGGAAAGCCTTTGGAAACTGCTGGCTAGTGGACTTTAGACGTAACATTGGTGATGTAGCAGTGGCTGGCCCGAAGGCATGAACAGGAAAAAGTAATTAACTGTATTGCACAGGAACTGGAACAGACTGGAACCAGATTGATGACTGACCTGGAACCGGATAGGTCACCGGACTGGAACCGGATAGGTGACTGCACTGAAACTGGAAAGTGACTGGACTGGAACCAGATATCTGACCGGGCTGGAACCGGTGAGGCAACCAGACTGGAACCGGATAGGTGACTGGAATGAAACCATATAGTTGTCACTTGGAACGACTCCCTGAATAACTAGACTGGAACTGGAAGCTGGAGCAGAGCAGATACTTGAGATTAACCAAACTGTAACTCGATTGAAGGTGCAGGAACCATACTGATACAATGTACCAGGGAGCTCAGTACAGAGCTGTTACTTCAGCAGAAGCAAAATATTGGCAATATGGACTAGTCCGGAATGTTCACTCATTGGAAGCTGTGATCAGCTGGTCTGAGAGCAGCCTTCTGAGTGGCTGAGGAGAGTCAGGACCCTGGCATTCAGCCTGTGCAGCAGAATGCTGAGAGGAAGCAAAGCACTGTGGAAAGACACACATGGATTAGCCTCAGAATGCTAAGAATGCTGAGCAGGGACAGCTTGAACAGACCTCACTGCCAACTGGGACGAATGTGCAGTGCAAACGGACCTCAGCACCAGTTGGGACAGACACCAGTGCAGTGTTTGGAGGGCGTGGCTTAAAAAGGGGACATGACACCCATTACTATAAAAAAAATATATAATAAATAATTGCAGTGCCGCTCTACCGAGGGGGTTCACTTTTTTTACATGGAGGCAGGGGGCGCGGGGGAGAGCACCAGTTTCCTATCTTACTTGAACAGGTAGTGGGTCCCTCCTCCGAAGCCAGCGCCATCTTCCCAGTGATATTTGGGAAGATGACACTGGACACTAGAGAGCAAAGACTCTGGCACAGTACTAGAGTCTTTGCTTCCTATGTGTGCCAACATCTTCCCAAAGAGATCATCGGGAAGATGGTGCAGCTGGTGGCCACAAAACAGGTATACTGGGGGAGTAGCGGATTCAGGCCCTCACCGAGCCACTCCAGCAGCCCGGGCCTGGGTCATTTATACTTCCTCCCCCACCTCTCAGCACTTACTGCAAAACTCATTTATTTTGATCGGAAATCCACGATTACGGATATAGAAAACTGCGGAGAAACGCGTCAGCTGACCTGTTACGACTGTGGAACGCAGGTGGACCGCAACCGGAAGCCGGAAGCCCCGAACCCGGAAGCCGCGGATCACAGCATTACAGCGTCCCCTGCTACCCAGAACTTGCACGTGCGATTCCCTGTCTCCGCTCCTGTTCAGGCTCAGTGCTACAAGACAGCACACCACACCATCTACAGCAGGCACTGCTAAGGAGAACCGCCGCTGTGCGGACAGCCATTTAAACAGTGAGTGGACCAAACAAGTCTCACCGACAGGAGACAGCTGCGGGATTGGCACGTTTTACATCCAGCCATACCATTGAATATCACATCTATCAGCTCTTCTTGGTGAAGTATCAAACAGGCTTTATTCAATATTACTTAGCCTTTTCTCCTGCAAAGTGCAGTTTCAGCATAATATGCACTAACCTTTATTACAACTAACAGCCGGCATATGCATGCAAGAGAACTAACATCAACTAGGGTTGGTACTTAAACACTTACAAGTTCTGAGGCCCAGGACACAGTCATTATTTTTAATCATTGTTTTAATCTGTTTTTTATTTATTTTTTCATTTAATTGTGTATATGAATTGTTAATGGCACTCTAGCCATTTAATGTCTATTTGTTAGAAGTTTTATACCAATAAACAAAGTTTAACATTTACAAAACCAGCAGCCATTGATTTACGATCCCCTCCGAGCGCCCACATTACCCTTTCTTTGTTACAATGTAGAAAACCAGAAATCTATATTGGTCAAGACAGCTGAGGCTTGGAAATCTATAATGCCCACCCTTACCGATCCAGACCCTATTTTTACCCACTATGAATCCACCCTTAAATTTCTTTCTTCTGCCTTGCTTCAGGAGGTGCATGTGAAGGTGATTTATCGAGCCTATATCGCTCAGAGTCAGAGGTGCCACATGGTCACTACTGAATCAGGGCAATGCCCCAAATGTCGAACCTCCAATGCCACATTGCATCATCATTTTTGGGAATGCGGTAAAATCCGTATTTTTGGGGGTAAAATGCTGCAATATATTAATGGTATGTTTTCCTTATGTATCACCCCTGATCCACTAGCATTACTTTGTGCTAACTTTGATTATTGTGAATTAGGGCTGTCAAAAAGGGTCATTCTACCATTATTGACCACCGTTGTGACGCTAGCAAAGAAGGCTATCCTCATTCAATGGACTTTAGAATCCCTCCTAAATTGCAAATGGTGAAAGATTATTTATTACAACTCATTTATTTTGATCGGAAATCCACGATTACGGATATAGAAAAAGGTGTGGTACGGATTTATAATAAATTAGACTTTTTTATTGCCCAGTTGCCCCAGGAGGGACGAACGAAATTTTATAAACTGTTTGAGCATACAGAATGATTTCTCCGTAGTCAAGTTGAACTATCCCTCTGAGTTTTAGTTTGTGCCTCCTGCTTTTCTACTAAACCTATGTGTTCTCAACCCGCATTGTATATTAATGGAGTGGGGATCTGCCCTCCCCACTTTCATGTATACTATTGTCAATTTTATGGCCCTATTCTTAGAGTATTGAGTCTCTGTTATTTGATATTTTATATAACGAAAGAATGCCCACGAGTCCTCACTCTGGTTTTGTTTTCATTTGATGTAATGGAATTATCCAATTGTTCTTTATGTGTGTACTTACATTTTTTTCTTTGGATGTTCGTCATTTCTACTATGCGTGTTGTTCATTTTGTTTCTTCTTTTTCCTCCTCTTTCTTTCTACATTTTTCTTGTTTTGTTCTGATGCTGATTGTAGTGTATGTTTTTGATTGCCATCATCTCTGCTCACAAGATATTGGGCCTAATTCTGACCTGATCGCTGCTGAGCATTTTCGCACAGCAGCCGATCAGGTCTGACCTGCGCATGCTTGCCAGACTGCCGACGTCTGTCTCAGCCCTGCGACCGCCTCTGGCTGATTGACAGGCATGGGCGGTCGCTGGGCTGGAGGTGGCGGGCTGGTGGCATTTGGCTGCCGGTTAGGGGGGCGCGTTCCGGGCAACGCAGGCATGCCCAAACCATTAGAGGGTGTCACACACAGCCGCTGCGACCCTCACAGGGACCAGTAGCTCCTGCCAGCGCACAGCAGTTGCGCTGGCAGGGAGCTACTCCTAAAGTACAAAAGCGCTTTTGTACTTGTGTGGGGGTCTCGGGCCTGACATGCTGGGCAGACTAGCCCTGTCCCCCCGCATGTCTGTGTGACTGATCGTAGATGTGCTAAATTTAGCACATCTACGATCAGGTCTGAATTAGGACCATGTTACATATGTGACTATTTTTGATTTTTGTTGGATTGCTGGATAACAGCTCTGTGATGTTACTTGCTTATATATCTTATGGCATTTTTGTCGTTTTATATCTATTTGTACTGCTCATTATTCTGAAAATAAAAAAGGTTGTTTGAAAAAAAAACAACAAAACTCTGGAGCGTGACACCAGTCACGTCCATTATAGTGGCTTGGGCAGATGGTAGAGAGTTGTAAGTGCAGAAGTTGTCTGGGCTTTTTTTTTTTTTATCAGTGCTTAGTTTTATTATATAGCTCACAAATTACGTAGGAAAATAAGTTTTCCATTATATTGAAATGTTTTTTTCTTCAAAGTGAAATGCTGCATAAAGCAAAAGGCTAGACTTGTAAATTAACCTACACCAAAAAGGGGACAAGTTTATATAATAATTATGTATCTGTAACACATCGTTATCACTAACTTACTACATAAAGGCCCTCATTCCGAGTTGTTCGCTCACTAGCCGCTTTTCGCAGCAGTGCACACGCTAAGCCGTCGCCCTCTGGGAGTGTATCTTAGCTTAGCAGAATTGCTAACGAAAAATTCGCAAAATTGCGAATAGACGGCCCTCATTCCGAGTTGATCGGTCGCAAGGCGAATTTAGCAGAGTTACACACGCTAAGCCGCCGCCTACTGGGAGTGAATCTTAGCTTCTTAAAATTGCGACCGATGTATTCGCAATATTGCGATTACTAACTACTTAGCAGTTTCAGAGTAGCTCCAGACTTACTCTGCCTGTGCGATCAGTTCAGTGCTTGTCGTTCCTGGTTGACGTCACAAACACACCCAGCGTTCGCCCAGGCACTCCCACCGTTTCTCCGGCCACTCCTGCGTTTTTTCCGGAAACGGTAGCGTTTTCAGCCACACGCCCCTGAAACGCCGTGTTTCCGCCCAGTAACACCCATTTCCTGTCAATCACATTACGATCGCCGGAGCGAAGAAAAAGCCGTGAGTAAAAATACTTTCTTCATAGTAAAGTTACTTGGCGCAGTCGCAGTGCGAACATTGCGCATGCGTACTAAGCGGATTTTCACTGCGATGCGATGAAAAATACCGAGCGAACAACTCGGAATGAGGGCCAGACATTTCTTAGCAGTTTCTGAGTAGCTCGAGACTTACTCTGCCACTGCGATCAGTTCAGTCAGTTTCGTTCCTGGTTTGATGTCACAAACACACCCAGCGTTCGCCCAGACACTCCTCCGTTTCTCCAGCCACTCCCGCATTTTCCCCACACCCATAAAACAGCCAGTTTCCGCCCAGAAACACCCACTTCCTGTCAATCACACTCCGATCACCAGAACGAAGAAAAAACCTTGTAATGCCGTGAGTAAAATAACAAACTTCTTAGCAAATTTACTTGACGCAGCCGCAGTGCGAACATTGCGCATGCGCAGTTAGCGGAAAATCGCACCGATGCGAAGGAAAATAACGAGCGAACAACTCGGAATGAGGGCCAATGTCTTCAGCATTGGAACCCATGTAAAAAGTCATTAAAATAAAACAGTAATTTTATTCAACTTCTGTGCACAGCACACGCCAGAGCAACATATTATTAACAGTAACTGGAACGTTAGTTGTCAGCAATGCACACACACAAGACGTCAGCAGCATCTGCATCTTCCTCTTATTTCAGACAGCCGTCTTATAAATTATTCCTGGAAACGTGATCAACAGACAGAAAAGGGGTTTAAAGGGCGGTAGAGTTTCTTTGTTTTTTCTTCTAATGCTAGATTAAAGGAACGCGTAACTAAAGTATGACTGAATGGAGCTTTGCACCACAAGCATTTTACACTTTGATCCCGGTGTGGTCTGTAACAGTCTATCCTTCCAACTGTCAAAGTTGGGGTTAGTGCAACCAGAGACCAAAAGTCAGGTTCAGAATTGAGATGTGTATCTGAACCTCACAATAAAATGCAACTACCATTTTCTGCGCAGTCAAGATAAAACCCTTCTATAGGAAATCTCTACAGCTGAATGGATAAAGATATGAAGAAAAAAGCCTCATGTGGTCTCTCAGCAGAGACGGGTTAAATATTGTAAAGTCCTGTAAATTAACTGCACAGACCCCCATCACTATAGAACCCCAACTCTATGGAACCTTTTTCAGCTTTCACCTAAAATATTGATGAGTTAGTTAACTAGAGATGAGCGGGTTCGGTTTCTCTGAATCCGAACCCGCCAGAACTTCATGTTTTTTTTCACGGGTCCGAGCGACTCGGATCTTCCCGCCTTGCTCGGTTAACCCGAGCGCGCCCGAACGTCATCATGACGCTGTCGGATTCTCGCGAGGCTCGGATTCTATCGCGAGACTCGGATTCTATATAAGGAGCCGCGCGTCGCCGCCATTTTCACACGTGCATTGAGATTGATAGGGAGAGGACGTGGCTGGCGTCCTCTCCATTTAGATTATAAGAGACTGAGAGAGATTTACTGGAGCTGACTAGGAGGAGTACTGTTACTGTAGAAGTGTAGAGACTGAGTGGAGAGAGTTTACTAGTGAGGACAGTGCAGTTTACTTTATAATCCGTTCTCTGCCTGAAAAAAGCGATACACAGCACACAGTGACTCAGTCACATACCATATCTGTGTGCACTGCTCAGGCTCAGGCCAGTGTGCTGCATCATCTATTATCTATATATAATATTATATATATCTGTCTGACTGCTCAGCTCACACAGCTTATAATTGTGGGGGAGACTGGGGAGCACTACTGCAGTGCCAGTTATAGGTTATAGCAGGAGCCAGGAGTACATAATATATTATATAGTGAGTGACCACCAGACACACAGTGCAGTTTATTTAATATATCCGTTCTCTGCCTGAAAAAAGCGATACACACAGTGACTCAGTCAGTCACATACCATATCTGTGTGCACTGCTCAGGCTCAGGCCAGTGTGCTACATCATCTATTATCTATATATAATATTATATATATCTGTCTGACTGCTCAGCTCACACAGCTTATAATTGTGGGGGAGACTGGGGAGCACTACTGCAGTGCCAGTTATAGGTTATAGCAGGAGCCAGGAGTACATAATATATTATATAGTGAGTGACCACCAGACACACAGTGCAGTTTATTTAATATATCCGTTCTCTGCCTGAAAAAAGCGATACACACAGTGACTCAGTCAGTCACATACCATATCTGTGTGCACTGCTCAGGCTCAGGCCAGTGTGCTGCATCATCTATATATATTATATATCTGTCTGACTGCTCAGCTCACACAGCTTATAATTGTGGGGGAGACTGGGGAGCACTACTGCAGTGCCAGTTCTAGGTTATAGCAGGAGCCAGGAGTACATATTATATTAAAATTAAACAGTGCACACTTTTGCTGCAGGAGTGCCACTGCCAGTGTGACTGACCAGTGACCTGACCACACTGACCACCAGTATAGTTAGTAGTATACTTATATTGTGATTGCCTGAAAAAGTTAAACACTCGTCGTGTGACTTCACTTGTGTGTTTTTTTTTTTTTTATTCTATAAAAATAAAACTCATTCTGCTGACAGACAGTGTCCAGCAGGTCCGTCATTATATAATATATAATATATACCTGTCCGGCTGCAGTAGTGATATATATATATTTTTTATATCATTTATCATCCAGTCGCAGCAGACACAGTACGGTAGTTCACGGCTGTGGCTACCTCTGTGTCTCTGCACTCGGCAGGCAGTCCGTCCATAATTGTAATACCACCTAACCGTGGATTTTTTTCATTCTTCTTTATACATACATAGTTACATAGACATCTTCTCTTTATCAACCAGTCTATATTAGCTGCAGACACAGTACAGTACGGTAGTTCACGGCTGTGGCTACCTCTGTGTCTGCACTCGGCAGGCAGTCCGTCCATAATTGTATACCACCTAACCGTGGTTTTTTTTCATTCTTCTTTATACATACATAGTTACATAGACATCTTCTCTTTATCAACCAGTCTATATTAGCTGCAGACACAGTACAGTACGGTAGTTCACGGCTGTGGCTACCTCTGTGTCTGCACTCGGCAGGCAGTCCGTCCATAATTGTATACCACCTAACCGTGGATTTTTTTCAGTCTTCTTTATACATACATAGTTACATAGACATCTTCTCTTTATCAACCAGTCTATATTAGCTGCAGACACAGTACAGTACGGTAGTTCACGGCTGTGGCTACCTCTGTGTCTGCAGTCGGCAGGCAGTCCATAATTGTATACTAGTATCCATTTCCATTGTTTACCTGAGGTGCCTTTTAGTTGTGCCTATTAAAATATGGAGAACAAAAATGTTGAGGTTCCAAAATTAGGGAAAGATCAAGATCCACTTCCACCTCGTGCTGAAGCTGCTGCCACTAGTCATGGCCGAGACGATGAAATGCCAGCAACGTCGTCTGCCAAGGCCGATGCCCAATGTCATAGTACAGAGCATGTCAAATCCAAAACACCAAATATCAGAAAAAAAAGGACTCCAAAACCTAAAATAAAATTGTCGGAGGAGAAGCGTAAACTTGCCAATATGCCATTTACCACACGGAGTGGCAAGGAACGGCTGAGGCCCTGGCCTATGTTCATGGCTAGTGGTTCAGCTTCACATGAGGATGGAAGCACTCAGCCTCTCGCTAGAAAAATGAAAAGACTCAAGCTGGCAAAAGCAGCACAGCAAAGAACTGTGCATTCTTCGAAATCCCAAATCCACAAGGAGAGTCCAATTGTGTCGGTTGCGATGCCTGACCTTCCCAACACTGGACGTGAAGAGCATGCGCCTTCCACCATTTGCACGCCCCCTGCAAGTGCTGGAAGGAGCACCCGCAGTCCAGTTCCTGATAGTCAGATTGAAGATGTCAGTGTTGAAGTACACCAGGATGAGGAGGATATGGGTGTTGCTGGCGCTGGGGAGGAAATTGACCAGGAGGATTCTGATGGTGAGGTGGTTTGTTTAAGTCAGGCACCCGGGGAGACACCTGTTGTCCGTGGGAGGAATATGGCCGTTGACATGCCAGGTGAAAATACCAAAAAAATCAGCTCTTCGGTGTGGAGGTATTTCACCAGAAATGCGGACAACAGGTGTCAAGCCGTGTGTTCCCTTTGTCAAGCTGTAATAAGTAGGGGTAAGGACGTTAACCACCTCGGAACATCCTCCCTTATACGTCACCTGCAGCGCATTCATAATAAGTCAGTGACAAGTTCAAAAACTTTGGGTGACAGCGGAAGCAGTCCACTGACCAGTAAATCCCTTCCTCTTGTAACCAAGCTCACGCAAACCACCCCACCAACTCCCTCAGTGTCAATTTCCTCCTTCCCCAGGAATGCCAATAGTCCTGCAGGCCATGTCACTGGCAATTCTGACGAGTCCTCTCCTGCCTGGGATTCCTCCGATGCATCCTTGCGTGTAACGCCTACTGCTGCTGGCGCTGCTGTTGTTGCCGCTGGGAGTCGATGGTCATCCCAGAGGGGAAGTCGTAAAGCCCACTTGTACTACTTCCAGTAAGCAATTGACTGTTCAACAGTCCTTTGCGAGGAAGATGAAATATCACAGCAGTCATCCTACTGCAAAGCGGATAACTGAGGCCTTGGCATCCTAGGTGGTGAGAAACGTGGTTCCGGTATCCATCATTACTGCAGAGCCAACTAGAGACTTGTTGGAGGTACTGTGTCCCCGGTACCAAATACCATCTAGGTTCCATTTCTCTAGGCAGGCGATACCGAAAATGTACACAGACCTCAGAAAAAGAGTCACCAGTGTCCTAAAAAATGCAGCTGTACCCAATGTCCACTTAACCACGGACATGTGGACAAGTGGAGCAGGGCAGGGTCAGGACTATATGACTGTGACAGCCCACTGGGTAGATGTATGGACTCCCGCCGCAAGAACAGCAGCGGCGGCACCAGTAGCAGCATCTCGCAAACGCCAACTCTTTCCTAGGCAGGCTACGCTTTGTATCACCGGTTTCCAGAATACGCACACAGCTGAAAACCTCTTACGGCAACTGAGGAAGATCATCGCGGAATGGCTTACCCCAATTGGACTCTCCTGTGGATTTGTGGCATCGGACAACGCCAGCAATATTGTGTGTGCATTAAATATGGGCAAATTCCAGCACGTCCCATGTTTTGCACATACCTTGAATTTGGTGGTGCAGAATTTTTTAAAAAACGACAGGGGCGTGCAAGAGATGCTGTCGGTGGCCAGAAAAATTGCGGGACACTTTCGGCGTACAGGCACCACGTACAGAAGACTGGAGCACCACCAAAAACTACTGAACCTGCCCTGCCATCATCTGAAGCAAGAAGTGGTAACGAGGTGGAATTCAACCCTCTATATGCTTCAGAGGTTGGAGGAGCAGCAAAAGGCCATTCAAGCCTATACAATTGAGCACGATATAGGAGGTGGAATGCACCTGTCTCAAGTGCAGTGGAGAATGATTTCAACGTTGTGCAAGGTTCTGATGCCCTTTGAACTTGCCACACGTGAAGTCAGTTCAGACACTGCCAGCCTGAGTCAGGTCATTCCCCTCATCAGGCTTTTGCAGAAGAAGCTGGAGGCATTGAAGAAGGAGCTAAAAGGGAGCGATTCCGCTAGGCATGTGGGACTTGTGGATGCAGCCCTTAATTCGCTTAACAAGGATTCACGGGTGGTCAATCTGTTGAAATCAGAGCACTACATTTTGGCCACCGTGCTCGATCCTAGATTTAAAGCCTACCTTGGATCTCTCTTTCCGGCAGACACAAGTCTGCTGGGGTTGAAAGACCTGCTGGTGACAAAATTGTCAAGTCAAGCGGAACGCGACCTGTCAACATCTCCTCCTTCACATTCTCCCGCAACTGGGGGTGCGAGGAAAAGGCTCAGAATTCCGAGCCCACCCGCTGGCGGTGATGCAGGGCAGTCTGGAGCGACTGCTGATGCTGACATCTGGTCCGGACTGAAGGACCTGACAACGATTACGGACATGTCATCTACTGTCACTGCATATGATTCTCTCAACATTGATAGAATGGTGGAGGATTATATGAGTGACCGCATCCAAGTAGGCACGTCACACAGTCCGTACTTATACTGGCAGGAAAAAGAGGCAATTTGGAGGCCCTTGCACAAACTGGCTTTATTCTACCTAAGTTGCCCTCCCACAAGTGTGTACTCCGAAAGAGTGTTTAGTGCCGCTGCTCACCTTGTCAGCAATCGGCGTACGAGGTTACATCCAGAAAATGTGGAGAAGATGATGTTCATTAAAATGAATTATAATCAATTCCTCCGCGGAGACATTGACCAGCAGCAATTGCCTCCACAAAGTACACAGGGAGCTGAGATGGTGGATTCCAGTGGGGACGAATTGATAATCTGTGAGGAGGGGGATGTACACGGTGATATATCGGAGGGTGAAGATGAGGTGGACATCTTGCCTCTGTAGAGCCAGTTTGTGCAAGGAGAGATTAATTGCTTCTTTTTTGGGGGGGGTCCAAACCAACCCGTCATATCAGTCACAGTCGTGTGGCAGACCCTGTCACTGAAATGATGGGTTGGTTAAAGTGTGCATGTCCTGTTTTGTTTATACAACATAAGGGTGGGTGGGAGGGCCCAAGGACAATTCCATCTTGCACCTCTTTTTTCTTTTCTTTTTCTTTGCATCATGTGCTGATTGGGGAGGGTTTTTTGGAAGGGACATCCTGCGTGACACTGCAGTGCCACTCCTAGATGGGCCCGGTGTTTGTGTCGGCCACTAGGGTCGCTAATCTTACTCACACAGTCAGCTACCTCATTGCGCCTCTTTTTTTCTTTGCGTCATGTGCTGTTTGGGGAGGGTTTTTTGGAAGGGACATCCTGCGTGACACTGCAGTGCCACTCCTAGATGGGCCCGGTGTTTGTGTCGGCCACTAGGGTCGCTAATCTTACTCACACAGCTACCTCATTGCGCCTCTTTTTTTCTTTGCATCATGTGCTGTTTGGGGATGGTTTTTTGGAAGGGCCATCCTGCGTGACACTGCAGTGCCACTCCTAGATGGGCCCGGTGTTTGTGTCGGCCACTAGGGTCGCTAATCTTACTCACACAGCTACCTCATTGCGCCTCTTTTTTTCTTTGCGTCATGTGCTGTTTGGGGAGGGTTTTTTGGAAGGGACATCCTGCGTGACACTGCAGTGCCACTCCTAGATGGGCCCGGTGTTTGTGTCGGCCACTAGGGTCGCTTATCTTACTCACACAGCGACCTCGGTGCAAATTTTAGGACTAAAAATAATATTGTGAGGTGTGAGGTATTCAGAATAGACTGAAAATGAGTGTAAATTATGGTTTTTGAGGTTAATAATACTTTGGGATCAAAATGACCCCCAAATTCTATGATTTAAGCTGTTTTTTAGTGTTTTTTGAAAAAAACACCCGAATCCAAAACACACCCGAATCCGACAAAAAAAATTCGGTGAGGTTTTGCCAAAACGCGTTCGAACCCAAAACACGGCCGCGGAACCGAACCCAAAACCAAAACACAAAACCCGAAAAATTTCAGGCGCTCATCTCTATAGTTAACCTTATTTAATGCATAAGCTAACAATGAGAATGAGGAGACACTTGGACTGCTTTTATTATGTGTAGCTTTCTCATTTGGGCAATATTGTAATTCATTGCTAAAATGCACCTAGTCGTGAGTTTAATTTAGAGATGTGCACCGGAAATTTTTCGGGTTTTGTGTTTTGGTTTTGGGTTCGGTTCCGCGGCCGTGTTTTGGGTTCGAACGCGTTTTGGCAAAACCTCACCGAATTTTTTTTGTCGGATTCGGGTGTGTTTTGGATTCGGGTGTTTTTTTCAAAAAACCCTAAAAAACAGCTTAAATAATTGAATTTGGGGGTCATTTTGATCCCATAGTATTATTAACCTCAATAACCATAATTTACACTCATTTTCAGTCTATTCTGAACACCTCACACCTCACAATATTATTTTTAGTCCTAAAATTTGCACCGAGGTAGCTGTGTGACTAAGCTCAGCGACCCAAGTGGACGACACAAACACCTGGCCCATCTAGGAGTGGCACTGCAGTGTCAGACAGGATGGCCCTTCCAAAAAACACTCCCCAAACAGCACATGACACAAAGAAAAAAAGAGGCGCAATGAGGTAGCTGTGTGACTAAGCTCAGCGACCCAAGTGGCCGACACAAACACCTGGCCCATCTAGGAGTGGCACTGCAGTGTCACGCAGGATGGCCCTTCCAAAAAACACTCCCCAAACAGCACATGACGCAAAGAAAAAAAGAGGCGCAATGAGGTAGCTGTGTGACTAAGCTCAGCGAACCAAGTGGCCGACACAAACACCTGGCCCATCTAGGAGTGGCACTGCAGTGTCAGACAGGATGGCACTTCAAAAAATAGTCCCCAAATAGCACATGATGCAAAGAAAAATGAAAGAAAAAAGAGGTGCAAGATGGAATTGTCCTTGGGCCCTCCCACCCACCCTTATGTTGTATAAACAGGACATGCACACTTTAACCAACCCATCATTTCAGTGACAGGGTCTGCCACACGACTGTGACTGAAATGACGGGTTGGTTTGGACCCCCACCAAAAAAGAAGCAATTAATCTCTCCTTGCACAAACTGGCTCTACAGAGGCAAGATGTCCACCTCATCATCATCCTCCGATTCATCACCGTGTACATCCCCCTCCTCACAGATTATCAATTCGTCCCCACTGGAATCCACCATCACAGCTCCCTGTGTACTTTCTGGAGGCAATTTCTGCTGGTGAATGTCTCCACGGAGGAATTGATTATAATTCATTTTAATGAACATCATCTTCTCCACATTTTCTGGAAGTAACCTCGTACGCCGATTGCTGACAAGGTGAGCGGCGGCACTAAACACTCTTTCGGAGTACACACTTGTGGGAGGGCAACTTAGGTAGACTAAAGCCAGTTTGTGCAAGGGCCTCCAAATTGCCTCTTTTTCCTGCCAGTATACGTACGGACTGTCTGACGTGCCTACTTGGATGCGGTCACTCATATAATCCTCCACCATTCTTTCAATGGTGAGAGAATCATATGCAGTGACAGTAGACGACATGTCAGTAATCGTTGGCAGGTCCTTCAGTCCGGACCAGATGTCAGCATCAGCAGTCGCTCCAGACTGCCCTGCATTACCGCCAGCGGGTGGGCTCGGAATTCGTAGCCTTTTCCTCGCACCCCCAGTTGCGGGAGAATGTGAAGGAGGAGATGTTGACAGGTCGCGTTCCGCTTGACTTGACAATTTTCTCACCAGCAGTTCTTTGAACCCCTGCAGACTTGTGTCTGCCGGAAAGAGAGATCCAACGTAGGTTTTAAATCTAGGATCGAGCACGGTGGCCAAAATGTAGTGCTCTGATTTCAACAGATTGACCACCCGTGAATCCTGGTTAAGCGAATGAAGGGCTCCATCCACAAGTCCCACATGCCTAGCGGAATCGCTCTGTTTTAGCTCCTCCTTCAATGCCTCCAGCTTCTTCTGCAAAATCCTGATGAGGGGAATGACCTGACTCAGGCTGGCAGTGTCTGAACTGACTTCACGTGTGGCAAGTTCAAAAGGTTGCAGAACCTTGCACAACGTTGAAATCATTCTCCACTGCGCTTGAGACAGGTGCATTCCACCTCCTATATCGTGGTCAGATGAATAGGCTTGAATGGCCTTTTGCTGCTCCTCCATCCTCTGAAGCATATAGAGGGTTGAATTCCACCTCGTTACCACTTCTTGCTTCAGATGATGGCAGGGCTGGTTCAGGCGTTTTTGGTGTTGCTCCAGTCTTCTGTACGTGGTGCCTGTACGCCGAAAGTGTCCCGCAATTCTTCGGGCCACCGACAGCATCTCTTGCACGCCCCTGTCGTTTTTTTAAATAATTCTGCACCACCAAATTCAAGGTATGTGCAAAACATGGGACGTACTGGAATTTGCCCAGATATAATGCACGCACAATATTGCTGGCGTTGTCCGAAGCCACAAATCCACAGGAGAGTCCAATTGGGGTAAGCCATTCTGCGATGATCTTCCTCAGTTGCCGTAAGAGGTTTTCAGCTGTGTGCGTATTCTGGAAAGCGGTGATACAAAGCGTAGCCTGCCTAGGAAAGAGTTGGCGTTTGCGAGATGCTGCTACTGGTGCCGCCGCTGCTGTTCTTGCGGCGGGAGTCAATACATCTACCCAGTGGGCTGTCACAGTCATATAGTCCTGAGTCTGCCCTGCTCCACTTGTCCACATGTCCGTGGTTAAGTGGACATTGGGTACAACTGCATTTTTTAGGACACTGGTGAGTCTTTTTCTGAGGTCTGTGTACATTTTCGGTATCGCCTGCCTAGAGAAATGGAACCTAGATGGTATTTGGTACCGGGGACACAGTACCTCAATCAAGTCTATAGTTGGCTCTGCAGTAACGATGGATACCAGAACCACGTTTCTCACCGCCCAGGATGCCAAGGCCTCAGTTATCCGCTTTGCAGCAGGATGACTGCTGTGATATTTCATCTTCCTCGCAAAGGACTGTTGGACAGTCAATTGCTTGGTGGAAGTAGTAAAAGTGGTCTTACGACTTCCCCTCTGGGATGACCATCGACTCCCAGCAGCAACAACAGCAGCGCCAGCAGCAGTAGGCGTTACACTCAAGGATGCATCGGAGGAATCCCAGGCAGGAGAGGACTCATCAGAATTGCCAGTGACATGGCCTGCAGGACTATTGGCATTCCTGGGGAAGGAGGAAATTGACACTGAGGGAGTTGGTGGGGTGATTTGCGTGAGCTTGGTTACAGGAGGAAGGGATTTACTGGTCAGTGGACTGCTTCCGCTGTCGCCCAAAGTTTTTGAACTTGTCACTGACTTATGATGAATGCGCTGCAGGTGACGTATAAGGGAGGATGTTCCGAGGTGGTTAACGTCCTTACCCCTACTTATTACAGCTTGACAAAGGCAACACATGGCTTGACACCTGCTGTCCGCATTTCTGTTGAAATACTTCCACACCGAAGAGCTGATTTTTTTGGTATTTTCACCAGGCATGTCAATGGCCCTATTCCTCCCACGGACAACAGGTGTCTCCCCGGGTGCCTGACTTAAACAAACCACCTCACCATCAGAATCCTCCTTGTCAATTTCCTCCCCAGCGCCAGCAACACCCATATCCTCCTCATCCTGGTGTACTTCAACACTGACATCTTCAATCTGACTATCAGGAACTGGACTGCGGGTGCTCCTTCCAGCACTTGCAGGGGGCGTGCAAATGGTGGAAGGCGCATGCTCTTCACGTCCAGTGTTGGGAAGGTCAGGCATCGCAACCGACACAATTGGACTCTCCTTGTGGATTTGTGATTTCGAAGAACGCACAGTTCTTTGCTGTGCTTTTGCCAGCTTAAGTCTTTTCATTTTTCTAGCGAGAGGCTGAGTGCTTCCATCCTCATGTGAAGCTGAACCACTAGCCATGAACATAGGCCAGGGCCTCAGCCATTCCTTGCCACTCCGTGTGGTAAATGGCATATTGGCAAGTTTACGCTTCTCCTCCGACGATTTTAATTTAGATTTTTGAGTCCTTTTTTTACTGATCTTTTGTGTTTTGGATTTTACATGCTCTGTACTATGACATTGGGCATCGGCCTTGGCAGACGACGTTGATGGAATTTCATCGTCTCGGCCATGACTAGTGGCAGCAGCTTCAGCACGAGGTGGAAGTGGATCTTGGTCTTTCCCTATTTTTGGAACCTCAACATTTTTGTTCTCCATATTTTAATAGGCACAACTAAAAGGCACCTCAGGTAAACAATGGAGATGGATGGATACTAGTATACTTATGGATGACGAGTGACTGACGACACAGAGGTAGCTACAGCCGTGGCCTACCGTACTGCGTCTGCTAGTATAGATAATATAATAAATATATTACTACTGTAGGTATATAATATAATGACGGACCTGGTGGACACTGTCAGCAGACTCCTAAACTACTAGTATGAAGAAGATAGAAAAAAAAACCCACCACAGGTAGGTAGGTATACAATTATGGACGAGCACTGACAACACAGAGATAGCCACAGCCGTGGACTACCGTACTGCGTCTGCTAGTATAGATAATATAATGAATATATTACTACTGTAGGTATATAATATAATGACGGACCTAGTGGACACTGTCAGCAGACTCCTAAACTACTAGTATGAAGAAGATAGAAAAAAAAACCCCACCACAGGTAGGTAGGTATACAATTATGGACGAGCACTGACGACACAGAGATAGCCACAGCCGTGGACTACCATACTGCGTCTGCTAGTATAGATAATATAATAAATATATTACTACTGTAGGTATATAATATAATGACGGACCTGGTGGACACTGTCAGCAGACTCCTAAACTACTAGTATGAAGAAGATAGAAAAAAAAAAAACCACCACAGGTAGGTAGGTATACAATTATGGACGAGCACTGACGACACAGAGATAGCCACAGCCGTGGCCTACCGTACTGCGTCTGCTAGTATAGATAATATAATAAATATATTACTACTGTAGGTATATAATATAATGACGGACCTGGTGGACACTGTCAGCAGACTCCTAAACTACTAGTATGAAGAAGATAGAAAAAAAAACCCCACCACAGGTAGGTAGGTATACAATTATGGACGAGCACTGACGACACAGAGATAGCCACAGCCGTGGACTACCGTACTGCGTCTGCTAATATAGAGATGATAAAGATGATAGAGATGAAAAAAAAAATATAACACTACTGTAGGTAAATATTTATATAATATAATGAATGACGGACCTGCTGGACACTGTCAGCAGAATGCGTTTATAGAATAAAAAAAAAAAAAACACCACAGGAGTGTTTAACTTTTTCAGGCAGACAATATACTGGTGGTCACTGGCAGCAAAAGTGTGCACTGTACTCCTGCTATAACTGCTCCCCAGTCTCCCCAACAATTAAGCTGTGTGAGCAGTGAGCACTCAGCACAGTCAGATATACATAGATGATATATCATGCAGCACACTGAGGCTGAGCACGGACATGGTATGTATCGATTTTTTCAGGCAGAGAACGGATTATAATAAAACTGGTGGTCAGTGTCACTATCAGCAAAACTCTGCACTGTACTGAGTACTCCTAACAACTGCTCACCAAAATTAGTAGTAAATCAAATGTCACTCGTCTCTCTAAACGGAAAGGACGCCAGCCACGTCCTCTCCCTATCAATCTCAATGCACGTGTGAAAATGGCAGCGACGCGCGGCTCCTTATATAGAATCCAAGTCTCGCGAGAATCCGACAGCGGGATGATGACGTTCGGGCGCGCTCGGGTTAACCGAGCAAGGCGGGAGGATCCTAGTCTGCTCGGACCCGTGCAATAAAAGGCTGAAGTTCGGGGGGGGTTCGGATTCCGAGGAACCGAACCCGCTCATCTCTAGAGTTTATCAGTATATGATGAGACCCGATTCTTATCTACAGTAGCAAGAAACACCCCCCCCCCCTCCCCTTCCCCAACTCCTCTTGGTTCTTACAAATGTCACTTCCTCTGCCAGTGCTGGCACCTTACTCTGCAGACCAGTGCACCTTCATAAATGCTCATCACCACGTCCGTAGCTTGCTGCAGAGTTCACTAAACTAAGCATGGATATCCTTAAAACCTGGACTGTTATGGCAGAGTTTGGGAAACTCAACTCTGGGTTACTGTGTACTTTCCTATCCATATCTGA